>NC_135015.1:31395011-31697511 GCF_051020955.1 Megalopta genalis | reverse complement strand
AACTCTAACTTTTACATTAACAATTACAATTTAATACACTGTACGCGTCTTGAAGAGAGATTCAGCGTTTTTCCAGAAGAGGCGCCAGAATCGTCCACATATGCACGATGCAGGGCCGTGTGAAAACATTAATTATGGCAAAACTAGAGTATAAACAAATAAACAAAGAGCACGGAATTGTTCAGAAGAATCTGCTGCATCGATGTCGTTCAAGAAAATCGAACGACAACAACGCAAAATATAATTACTTAACATAATAATTAAGTAAACTTCGAAGAGCAATTAATTACATTTAACAATGTTAGCATTGGTTTTCTTACATGAAATCGATGCAGCAGATTCTCCTGAACAGTTCTGTGTACTTAGTTTTGTTCTTTATGTCCTAATTTTGCCAAAATTAATGTTTTTAGGGGACCCTGCATTGGGATATGAGCGATTCCAGCGCCTCTTGTGGTGGAAAAGTGAAGCTTTTCAAACTGTTCGCCAAACTCGACTGTCGGTAATTTGGCTAGTAGTTTCCGCGTTTTGCCACGTTTTGCGCCTCTTGTGGAGAATACACGAAGCTCCTTTCGAAGTCCGTACAGCGCCAAATAGTGCAGTGGCAAAACGCTGAAACTACTAGCCAAATTACCGACACTCGATTTTGGCTAACAGTTCGAGCGTTTCGCCACTGCACAAATTGGTGCTGTACGGACATCGAAGGGAGCTTCCTTTATTCTCCACAAGAGGCGCAAAATGTGGCAAAACGCTGAAACTACTAACCAAATTACCGACAGTCGAGTTTGGCGAACAGTTTGAAAAGCTTCACTTTTCCACCACAAGAGGCGCTGGAATCGCTCATATCCCAATGCAGGGTCCCCTAAAAACATTAATTATGGCAAAATTAGAGCATAAAAAACAAAACCGAATACACAGATCTGTTCAGGAAAATCTGCTGAATCTATATTATGTAAACAAAACAACGATTAACACTGTAAAACATGATTAATTATTTTTTAAAGTTTAAGGAAGTTTAAAAGAAAATTCGAAGTCGTTTCGTAAGAAAAAAAACTGTTTAATCGCTATAAAAAAAGGCCGAGATGCCTCTGTACATACACAGTACAAACAATATCGTATACTAAAACAATGTACAAGGGGACAATTATAAATAAAAGCAATCAAAACCATGTATAGGTCGTACGTAATGGATTCGTACGCTATCCCAGATCTCGTCGAGCGACAAGAAAAGAAATGTGTCAGAAACACGTGTAACGCGATCTAGTTTTCATCTTCACCTTCGCCAGCGTCTGCCGAGTCCATGCCGACTTCTTCGTAGTCTTTTTCCAGGGCAGCTAGATCTTCCCTGGCCTCGTTGAACTCGCTCTCGTCCATGCTTTCCGCGACGTACCTACACGCATTAACGAAGACAATTGAGAAAAGATTAAAAAGAGATTTCAAAAGATTTAGAAAAGAAAGATTAAAACGATTCGAATTAAGACAGAAAACAGATCGCCACGAAGATTTACCAATGAACGAATGCTCGCTTCCCGAACATCAAATCGAATTTCCTGTTCAGCCTGGTCCAGGCCTCTGCGATAGCAGTTGTGTTCGCAAGCATCGCCATTGCTCTCTGCACTTTGGCCAGGTCACCCCCTGGCACTACAGTTGGCGGCTGGTAATTGATGCCCACCTGGAAACGACATCGTTAAACCAGAAACCAATAGAACGACCTAGAAATGATTCGGTTGCCCGCGAAGTCTCGTCTTAACCCCTTAATGCACAATTTAAAAAAAGAAACCGACCAAAAAAAATCAATTTTTTTTATCTAAGAAAATACATATTTGGACCTTAATTTCAATAAATATGTAAAAAAAATGCAAAAAGTACTAAAAATTCAATAAAAATAGTGGATAAATAATTATAGTGAATATTGAATCGCATTGCAGATCGAATTTTGTACCCAATTTAATTAATTTTTCAATTAATATAGGTAACAACATAAGTTGCGACGCCGACCGTATATATACGGGTCTGCACATTTTGGCCGGTTTTGCACGCCCGTGTTAATACGTTTCTGCGCGTTAAGTGGTTAAATCACAATAAATCTCATGAATCACGATAATTTCGATTGATCAGAACCTGGCCATCGAAGGAGCCAATCGATACCTTGAATCCAGTGGGACACCAGTCCACGAACTGAATCGCCCTCTTCGTCTTAATCGTCGCGATGGACGCGTTGACATCCTTCGGCACCACGTCACCCCTGTACAGCAAACAGCAGGCCATGTACTTTCCCCTCTGGGGGTTGCACTTGACCATTTGCATGGCAGGCTCGAAGCAGGACGAAGTCAGCTCCATGACGGTCAATTGCTCGTGGTAAGCCTTCTCGATGGAGACGATCGGCGCGTACGTCGCCAGAGGGAAGTGGATCCTTGGATATGGGACCAGGTTCGTTTGGAACTCGGTCAGGTCAACGTTCAGAGCACCGTCGAACCTCAACGAGGCTGTGATGGACGAAACGATCTGTCCGATCAGTCTGTTCAAGTTCGTGTAAGTCGGTCGCTCGATGTCCAAGTTCCGCCTGCAGATGTCGTAAATCGCCTCGTTGTCGACGAGGAACGCGCAATCGGAGTGTTCCAGGGTGGTGTGCGTGGTCAGGATCGCGTTGTAAGGCTCCACCACCGCGGTGGAGATCTGCGGGGACGGGTAGATGGCGAACTCCAGCTTCGCCTTCTTCCCGTAGTCCATGGACAGACGTTCCATCAGCAAACTCGTGAACCCGGACCCGGTGCCGCCGCCGAACGCGTGGAAGATCAGGAAACCCTGCAGGCCGCTGCACATGTCCGCGATCTTCCGGATCCTGTCCAGCACCAGGTCGATGATCTCCTTGCCGAGGGTGTAGTGACCTCTCGCGTAATTGTTCGCGGCGTCCTCCTTGCCGGAGATCAGCTGCTCGGGGTGGAACAGCTGGTGGTAGGTCCCTGTTCGGACCTCGTCTAGAGGGACGGTCGATTTTCTGTTATTTTTTATATTGGAATGTACAAATGAGCCGTTTATTTTGAAAGTGGCATAAGTCACTTGGTTTTTAAGTCGATATATTTAAGGGTTTGCGTTTTAACACGTTTAAAAATATGGATGCTAACTTTCGAGAAGATTTACTTGTATTTGTTATCTCAGGATACTGATAGTTTTCTCAGTATAAATAATTTCGTATAAACATTAAAAAATCACCACTTTTCATTACGGTAAAGTGACTTAAGCCACTTTCAAAATAAACGGCTCAAATGTGACGGTGCTTTGTTAAATTTTTTTTTAAATATACAGAGTGCCTCTGCTAAGGATAGTGACCTAGGGTGTTGCGAACGTTTTTGTAGATGTTTAAGCGAAAATAATTATCGTATATTATCGTAATGATAATGATATATATATATTATAATAATATATATTTTATATATAATATTTATTTAATTATATATAGTATATATAATATCGTAATAATAATTGTATATTTCCATTTTATCATATCATATCATAATAATATATATTTTATATACAATATTTATTTAATTATATATAATATATATATAATATCGTAATAATAATTGTATATTTCCATTTTATCGTATCATATCATAATAATATCATATCATAATAATATCATATTATAATAATATATATTTTATATACAATATTTATTTAATTATATATAATGTATATAATATCGTAATAATAATTGTATATTTCCATTTTATTGCCATACTTATTTTATATAAGCATTAAATAATTACACGAGTATATAATAATAATAATTATATAAAATATGTTATATTTATTTTATCTAAGCTACGCCGAGTCAACAATTATTCACACCGTTGTCATTGAAAATGTCTTCCTCCCTTAAATAATTACAATAAGTCGAGAACGATGCAACAATATCCTCAAATTCTTCCAATGCGAGCTTACAGTTTGATATTTGACCGATTCATTTTTCTCATAAATGCATAAAATCCGTGGCCTAATAACGATTATGCGAAGCACGAACTTTGTACATGGAACATTAATTTCTGACGCGTCGACGAGATTTTTCCAGAGTCGGCGGTTTCAGAAATCAGACTTGGTCGAAGCTGTTGTTACGGTAAACACGGACTTACCTATGACCGTGGGTTCAAGATCCAAGAACACAGCACGCGGCACATATTTCCCACCGCCGGTTTCGCTGAAGAAGGTCTGGAAGCCGTCGTCGCTGGAGCAACTTTGCGGAGGAAGCATGCCGTCCGGTTGAATCCCGTGTTCCAGGCAGTAGAGCTCCCAGCAAGCGTTCCCCATTTGGACGCCGCCTTGGCCGATGTGGACCGACAATACTTCACGCTGATGAATTCGGAAAATTGTATAATCTGTTTTTGCTCAGATCGAAATCCAAGCTTTCGTTCCTAGCGATGCTGGAGTTCGGAGTTCGAGCGTAGAAGTTTTGATCAGAATTAACGTGTCTCGTTCGCGACGTTATTCGAAATTTACGAATTCGTTGAATCGTGTCGATCTCGACGCGGATACTCGGCGAAACGTTTTTCGTTGTAGAGAAAAAAAGATAACGAATGAATGATAGAGACTGATAATTACCATTTTTCGGCGAGTTATTCAAGATTTTACGGCGGAGAAGATGAAAACGATGTCGACGGGATGGTCGCGCGAATCCAATTGAAGAAATGGTATTTTCTTAACGCACATTTTGTTTTCGTTGCCGGGGAACGGTGACATCAAAGGCTACACGGTGATTTTTTCAGCAACGACGAACGATCTGCGATTGCATCGGTGCTGTCGAACGAGGAGACAGAAAGGAGCGAGAGTCGAAACGAGACCTTTGTTGTTAATTTGAATTTAGCTATGCCGAAACGTGTAAATTAAATCGACGACAATTTGTGTATACTGTACACAAATTAGAATTAAGATTTTATTTATAGAATTGAGGGTTAATTGTGGTCCGATTCCATTGTCGAAGCATAAATGTTTCGATTTATCAGGTTGCTTGCCACGTGTAATGAATAAATATAGTCTAAAGCAGGGGTGTCACAAACTCAAAAGCTAACTTGGGCCAAATAAACAATGCTTAACTTTAGGTGGGCCGCAAAAAAGAATCAATGTTCATAGAAACAAATATTTTTATTTTGACTAGTACATTGTAATAAACATATATAAAGTTAAATTATTGTTTACATCCTGATACTTGACATCAAAAATGTTCATCTCGAGCCGCGAGTTTGACACCCCTGGTCTAAAGCACGTCGTGTTTGGTCTCATTTTAATTAGAAGAATCTGGCCAATATATTAAACAAATTTTTATGTATAAAAAAAAAATTAGAAATAAAAAAGTTAGGTCGTCGTTTTTATTCTAGCATTACTATTGTATTTGTGTTAATGTACACCGGCTGCTGGCTGCTGCCTCTTTTTGCCGACTGCTCCGAGTTTCGTTGTCTCTCCCTCTCTCTCTCTCTCTCTCTCCCTCCCTCTCTCTCCCTCTCTCTCTCTCCCTCCCTCCCTCCCTCTCTCTATCTCTCTCTCTCTCTCTCTCTCCCTCCCTCCCTCCCTCTCTCTCTCTCTCCCTCCCTCTCTCTCTCTCTCTCCCTCCCTCTCTCTCTCTCTCCCTCTCTCTCTCTCCCTCCCTCCCTCCCTCTCTCTCTCCCTCTCTCTCTCTCTCTCTCTCTCCCTCACGAGATGGCAACTATAAAAATGAGCCGCGAGGCCCGAAGAATCGCGACCGAGTGCCGCCGATTGCCGTTTTCAATTCCGTGCACCGGGTCTTCCAGGGAGAATTTACTGTGCTCGCTTGTATTGATTCGTTAAGGGTAGTCACCCCTGTTCCAAGGACAGTTTTGCATCGTGTACCAGCGGACGAGGTGGCCGAGAGGTTAAGGCGTTGGACTGCTAATCCAATGTGCTCTGCACGCGTGGGTTCGAATCCCATCCTCGTCGACTATTTTTTATATTTTAATGCGCGACATAATTAAATATATCATTGGGAGATTTCTTTAAACGACGCTACAGACCACGCTGTCATCGTGCACATATTGTATTCGTGATCTAAATAGATAATAACAATTTTGTGTTCCGAAGTAGAACGCGGTGCGACGCGTCCAATCGTCGTACACGAGACATAAAATAAATGTACTATTACGAATCGCGACGAAACAAACTATTGAAAAATCTAAAGTAAAATTTATCCACTGATCGATATATGTCAGATCATAATTTTAATAAGGAATAATGATTTTCTTGTAATCGATTTCAATGTGTGCTCCAAAATTGAGTAGAAAAAATGGAACAATGGATTTCGTGGCGCTTCGTAAAGATTGAGAAGTTGTTAATAAGTGAAAATCATTTTCTTTCTTTTTTCAATTGTACGATAACGTCGAGAAGATGCATAAAGTGTAGCCGCTCGGTTAACTTTTGCATTTCCGTCTGTTGCAATTCATCGTTTCCCGATGCAATCGGGTTCCCATCATTTTCTACAGTATCAATGCTAGAGCTTGCAGGGAACTGCAACTATAAATTCGTGTACCATCGTCCGATTAATATTACCGCAAACGAGACAATTCGTCCGTGCAATTGTCACTTAATAAATTACATTGCATTCGAGCATTTTTATAGTCACCGATCGTCAATTACTATAAAAACGAGTCGCAAGGCTCGAACAATCGTATCTCCTCTTCCCAAATTGTCCATATTTGTGCGCAATCTGAGCACGAATTAGGGAGAGTTTCCGCATTCCGCAAATCATTTTCGAAACTTAAATGTCATAAAATTATCTCTCAAACGAAGACAAAGATTTGGCTTCAAGCTTAAATGTTTACGCGTTTTATTTCAATTTTATGTTCCATCACTCTAAAAAAACAGCATCCTTTAGAAACATATGAATGAATGGTCGTTAGGAACTCGCCTCGAGTCATGCAAAAGAATAAAAACGGCAACTTTCTTTCCCTCTCAGCAGCACCAGCACTTGCGCATCAGGTTTCACATTGATTCGCGCAACCCGAAGATGACGTTTACCGTATGGTAACCGTAATTCAGAAACCGTATTGAATTTTTCGGAGATATCGGATTAAGAAGACGGCCTTGGGCCGAACAAGGACTTTCCTCATTCTTCCGACTGCCGTTAAGAGCGTTGGCATTTGAGGTTCATTTACCTGCTCAACTTTGAGATCGGATCTCCCAGATACAGGATTCGATAAATACAGAAAAAAGCAGGATCCGATTTTACAAACACGTCAGATTATTGTATACACAAGGTGTCCCAAAATGATTGCGGGAACAATTGCTGAGCTACGGAAAAAATTCTGATGACTGCAGCGACAGATTAATTGCAGACAAATTCTTACTTTGCTTCTCCGATCTACAGGCTATTTATACAAAAATATCTTGCGATCCGGAAATGGGGTCCTGAGGTCATTTCAAGCAACTTTTTCCTTAGCGAAAATACGATCCGCGGCTTCGTTTACGAGTTATTAACGAAAAACGCCGACCAATGAGAGGCGAGCTCGGTTGGCGCGAGGCGGGCCTAGCCAACGAGCGGCCCAGCCCAGCTTCGCCGATTGGCTCGGCCGCCTAGCGCCAAGCGAGCTCGCCTCTCATTGGTCGCCGTTTTCCCTTAATAACTCGCAAACGAAGCCGCGGATCGCATTTGCGCAAAGGAAAAAGTTACTTCGAATGACCCGAGGAACCCGTCGCTGCCCACTTGCACCATAATTTCGGGACACCTTGTCTACAGTAAGCAAAATAATACACCCTGTCGGGATAGCCGGTCATCGAAAGAAAGAAAAAGTCGAAAGAACAAAAGGAAAACCACTTCGACAAAACCTTGTCGTTTATTTAAACGACCTCGAGGTCAAATAATCCAGATCCAGAGGCTCCAATAAATTCCAAGAATACCACGACACGATACTTCGGATCCGTTCCAGCGGGGTCGCCGCGGCAGGCCGGCTTGAGTCACCGAAAGACTGGAAAGAGAAAGACCCGTTTCGTCCCCCTCCATTCGTCCGCGCGGGGCACACGGACGGACAGAGAGAGGGAGAGAGAGAGAAAGAGACACGTGGGCCCGACTCCTTCCGTACAGGTGGGTATCCTCACGATTCATAGATCCCCCCACCGCGGCCGATTCAAGTTAGACTTGATCTTGATTTGACGAAGCGAGCTGCTGCAGTCCGGTGGTCGACAGTGCGGCGTGCGGAGCTCGTCGAGGCATTTCGGCAGGCAGGTTGAAGACTCATCGACTCATCTTATCACGGTGTCGAACGCTGTCATGACATACATCCGCGCGGCCATTTACGGTTTCGACGATCGATCGTTAGGAATCCTAGGCCGGCGACGGCAGTTCGTTTCGAGCAGTCGCAGTGGATCGTAGCGGTTCCGTCCGCGTCTGCACCGTCGCCACGGGGACGCTCCGATAGAGACGCGAATCGCCCGCAAAGATCGATACGCGCCGGTCTCGACAGGATTCCGCGCCGAAAACCACGTCCGCCGACGCGACGAGCCGTTGCGACGAGACGCGGTCCGCCAGGCTAGATCCGCCATCCGCGCGCTGGCTAGATCCTAGCACGCCGAGAAAACGTGCTCTCCGCTCCGCGCCGCTCCGCTCCGCGCCGGGACGCGACGCGACGCGCCGAGAAAGTTGCCGACAAGCGTCGCGACGATAAGAGAAAAAAAGAGAGGAACCAGGATCCCGAGCGGACGTCTCGTTGCCTTTGACATTAACCCGGTTCGAGCGGCGCCCAGGGTGCTGCACCGTGTCGCGAGTGATACATCCCGCCCCCTCCAGTGATCCATAGAGATTTTTCGACGCGGCGGCGGTCCCCCACGTTCGTTCCGAAACTCCGGCGCTGTCCACGCACTTTTGCGTTTCACTTTCGGGAATAATTCACCGAGGCGAGGGTAAGTAGACCGGAAGCTCGGCTTCTGATTCGGCGACGATGGGGAGAGAATGCTTGGCTCGGACGCGGAAGCCAACGGTTCGCGCTGCTCGAGAAAACGCGAACAATCGACTTGCGACTCGCAGAAATGCTTTTCGGTGTCTCGCTCGGTTTTCGGCTTTCTCGCGAGAAAACGAATCGGGAACGTTGCGGCTTGCTTTTTTTCTGCGAACAAGTGATCTCGAAGTCGATCGTCGAACGCGTCGCTCGGACGCTTTGACTTTTGATTTGCGGCCGAATGGCGCGCTCTGGGACGCCGTTCGAAATGGCTGAATTATCTTTCGAAACGAATTTTTACGCTGTTAACACTGGATTCACGGAGCACGAAAGAACAGCTGTTTTATATTAGTTTATTAATGTAACGATAAGACGTTTACAACAATGTCTCCCTAACTGACGCTCAGATTATCCACAAAATGGACAATTTGGGAAGAGGAGATACGATTATTCGAGCCTTGTGGCTCGTTTTTATAATTGTTGACAATTCGTAACTATAAAAATGAACCGCGAGGATCGAATAATCGTATCTTCTCTTCCCAAATTGTCCATTTTTGTGGACGATCTGAGCGACAATTACTGTATTCTGATTTTGAACAAGTGTTATCGTAACATTTGCCGTAAATAAACTGAATAAATGATAAATGAAATGAAATGAATAAATGAAATAAACTGATAAATGTATTTTTACGATATAGATAATTGTAAATTAAAAAATCAGTGACCCATCGTTTCGACGGGTTCCGTAAATCCAGTGTTAAAATCCGAGTCCAATGAATTGTTAGAATCGCGGGCGTTGCATAGGCGGCAAACGGGATTACCGTCGTACGCGTGGAATGAAAAGAAGCCTAGGAGCTGATAAGCCTATGTCATAGTTTGAAAAGACCGTCGCGATTTTGGAGGGAGAACAGCTCCGAGTGCGAAAGGTTAATCGATTTCTCGCGGCTTCAGGTAACACGTGTCGTCTAGTTCTCGCGCGCCAAGTAGACCGTGGATTTCCATGCGTTCGAAAGTGTTTTCTAAAACGATCTTTAAAAATTGGAATTCGCATAACGATCCGTCGCCTGGTAATCTGGTATTAGAATGTTACAGCTGAGCTGTGTTGCAAGCTTGGCGCGAAGAAGTGATCGAATTCGACTATGACAAATTCGTTCGATGTTTCGCAATGAATTAATATTGAAATGTCGCAGTTGAAGTTTTTACGCCGTCGGGAAGTGAACGATCTCGCTTGTAAATACATTCAGATTGTTCATTCTCTTTTTGCGCTCCGTCGATCTTTTATCCTCGGATTCCGGGAAACTGGTTAACTGGTTGCCCCTAGCGTCGGCCCGAGCTCTTGGCATTACAGAAATATCGCGGTATAGATGTTTACGCGGCGACAGGTGGCCGAGATCCATAGTGAAAGTATTTAGAAAATTTTCTGTGCACGGTAAAAACGTGCGCGTCGTCGATTTTTGCCTTCTCGGATGAAAAATGTATCGATATCCGTGAAAACAACCAAGACCGTAACAGTCTCCGGCGATTAACAAGGGTGATATTAACGGGTGAACTAGAACAAAAGGAAGAGCGATGGAAAAAAACAACCACGTGTTCGTAGCCGCTGCAATTTAGCAACCATGACAGAATACTTGCACTTCGCCAGGAACACGGAAACCACTGTGAACACTTGAAAACCAGCGCGAACAGGGCTGAAGATGAACGCTGAAGATAAAATCACCGAGAACATCCTTCTCCATGACCCGCGTGAGACAAAATTATAGAACAGCATGACAGACCACGCGGTCGCTAAAAATCAATTAGTCGAAAGAAGGGAAAATCTCGCGTTGACTGCAATTTCTCGAAATGTCTCGGTTAATTGCTTTCCATAGGAGGAATTTCACTGATCGAACGTCGGCGATAAATCAGCGACGGGATCGTTGGTAGCACGGCGGTTCTTCCGCGCAAATGGTGAGTCTTGTCGATGATGGTGGCATAATGGGGGGAGGACATTAGGAAGCGTTGCATAATAGAAGAAACGAGGAAGAGAGCACTTAGCTCGCCGCCTAATTCATGGCACGTGAAGTAGGATACTGTAAACATCGCTGAGAACCGTGAAATTCAGAAGGAAACCGATGTTTTAATTAATTGACGGTCGCCGTTGCGCCAGTGTCGCGATCATAATGACCGACAATGATGCTTTGGGGACCGTAATCCACGAAAAATACGCCCGGAGATGGCTTATGCAACCATGAGAGATGTGGCAACGAAAACAACACGTGTACTTCGATTCAAAGTCAAGTGCGTTGCGAGCAAACCTTGTCCCCACGAATAAGAATAATTTATCGTCTTGGCAGAAAAACCCAAGCACGTGGCAGAGAGACCGTCCAACATTCGCTAGAGGTTGCCAATGTTCTCTTTTTTCTCGCTGCACTTTTTCTCCTCCCGAATTTGCCTTACAATCGATGTTGGTTGTCTGCTCGTATAACTTAGGATGCTGTTTTATAGTCGATCTTTTGTAGTGTACGAGCAGTGTACAGTGGCCCGAAAAAGTGGTCTCGCACACCTTTTAGAACAGACATTTTTTAAATAACAACATAACATTTTTAGAACTGGACTAAGTGACTTGAGTTTTGTTTTGGATGATAGAAGGACTGCTTTATTAAAATTTTTCTATTACCTTTTGGAATTGAAATGCAAGTGTTTGTGCAAGCTTCGTTGCTTACGCAGATGCATATTAGTTTACTCTACAACACGTGTTCACGTGTTTACGTAAACTTGACGTCAATTCCTTGAGTAATATTTAAATTTATTTTATATTATTATAAAATTTTTTTTTATATAATTTATTATATAAAATCAACTTTTAATCGCTGTTCGATGTCGGATAATCGAAGCAACGATCGACCGAACAAATAACTTTCAACGATCGCCGTAGGACTCGCGGTCTCGGACGATGATGATCCGCGAAGTATAATAAATCCTCCTTAATCGACGCTCCGATTGTGCACAAGAATGGAGAATTTGGTAAAAGGAGAAGGCAAGGAAGAGGCGAGACAATTAGGGAGAGCTTATTGTATCGAGTTAGGCAGGCTGGAACATTATCAAGAAACATCGATAACTGTGAAGTTATGTAATTATACTTAACACCATGTATCATTTTGAATTACCTTCGGGGCATTCGACAAGCACAAGAAACTGTTTACCTGTCACAGAGCATTTAATTACTTTTTTATCTGTTCCGACGCGATAAAAGAGGCGTATCAGTCGATACGTTCCGTTCAATTACACAGCCGTTTATCTAATAACAATGTAAAAACGTGTCGAAGTGAATCAACATCCAACAATTACAAATTAATTTCCATCGCCGGGATAAACGTGTTCTCGATTCGAAATTTCGATCAATTTGCTCAACTCCTGATTCTTATTTCAACGCCAAATATATTTATAAACGACGTTCGATGCTCTACAAGAATAACAATACACAATTGACTCGAACTTCTTGCCATTTTTGTCGCATACGTAACACTCGACGCGAAAGATCGATTCGATGAAACAATTTTAAAATAGAAAATACGAAACACTTCGACCGTCACGGTTGAAACGAAAGTTTCGAGAGAAATCGTTTAATTTCCAAAACGGCGTTCATGTCCGTGAAATGGTTCGATCGTACCGAGATTCCGATCTCGAATCGTTTATTACGGAAATTATATCGTCCAAAAATTCCACTGAAAATACGCGACGATTGCAAGTCCGACGAAGGGTTGATTTTATTAGGAATTCCGTTCGTTCGCCGGCGACAGAACGAAACACAGTAATGTCTCCCTAATTGACGCTCGGATTGTGCACAAAGACGGACAATTTGGGAATAGGAGACACGATTATTCGAGTTCTTGCGCCTCGTTTTTATAGTAACCGATTGTCAACAATTATAAAAATGAGGTGCAAGGCTCGAATAAATGCCCAATTCCCGAATAAATTCTTAAATTGTCTATTATTGTTTACAAGCTCAAGGTTAAATTAGGGAGAATTTTGTTACGATCGCTTTATATAAAATAAGACGAAGCTTAATATCTCCAAAAAAGATCGGTAATTATAAAAACGAGGCGCAAGACTCAAATTAATCGTATCTCCTCTTCTCACATTGTCCATTTCTGTGGACAATCCGAGCATCAATTAAAGAGACATTACTCTAGATGCGAATGTCCGTTTGACAGATCCAACGGCGATCTTATACGCGTAATTTAGCGTCGTTCGATAGATCCGAGGGTCACGTGGCGGCCGAAAAACCTGTTACGGTCGTTTTACTTTCTTTCTCCGGCGCGATTCACGAGAGTGACGCAAAAATCAGGGTGCCGGAATGGTGCATGATCGAAAACTAATCGAGAGATCCCGGCCGATACGTCCACGTCCCTACGAAGCCAATTTCTCCGGCGAATTTACTTTCTATAATCGCCTATTTTCGCTGGCTATAGCCTCGCTCAGATGTGTTACTTACGCGGGAATTAAGAACACGGAGCCGGCGACCATGTGGACCGTCCATCGCGAGATGCTTTTCCCAGATGATCGAGTTCCCTCCGGTAAACTATCGGTGCTCATCTTCCCGATTTCGTCGGCATAGGTATAGAGATTCGCTCGGTCGATAAAATCATCGGCCATTGCGCCGCGTAACCCCATGCGGAATAATAACAAATAATAATTTACTTGAATTATAATCGAGCGGGAAAATAAATATTCGTCTCCTCCCCTAAATTAAATACGATTTATCGCAATTGTTTGGCATGTTCTTATTTAATTTAATATATAATTATTAGATGTAATATATAATAATTTTATCATATTGAATTTCTCACAGTCTTCGCAGAGAAGCCCCATGCGGAATAATAATAAATAATAATTTACTTGAATTATAATAGAGCAGGAGAATAAACGTTTGTCTCATCCCCTAACAGGCTCCTCCCCTAAATTAAATACGATTTATCGCAATTGTTTCGCATGTTCTTATTTAATTTAATATATAATTATATTATATGTAATATATAATAATTTTATCATATTGAATTTCTCATAGTCTTCACAGAGAAGCCCCATGCGGAATAATAATAAATAATAATTTACTTGAATTATAATCGAGCGGGAAAATAAATATTCGTCTCCTCCCCTAAATTAAATACGATTTATCGCAATTGTTTGGCATGTTCTTATTTAATTTAATATATATAATTATTAGATGTAATATATAATAATTTTATCATATTGAATTTCTCACAGTCTTCGCAGAGAAGCCCCATGCGGAATAATAATAAATAATAATTTACTTGAATTATAATCGAGCAGGAGAATAAACGTTTGTCTCCTCCCCTAACAGGGTCGCCTTCTCCCCTAAATAAAATGCGATTTATCGCAATTGTTTCGCATGTTCTCATTTAATTCAATATATAATTATATTATACATATTATATAAAAAAAAAAAAAAAAAAAAAAAATAATTTTATAATATTGAATTTCTCATAGTCTTCGCAGAGAAGCTCCGCCGGTCGTTGAAAAAGTATAATTAATCGCGCGAAGATTAAGAGATCGGGAGTCCGACATTTCAGAATCTAAGGATCCGTCGAATCGACGAATCGACAGACCGAAGCATTATCTTCCAGCTGTATCCGCGTTACAAAATTTCTTAGATCATACTGACATAATTCGAGAACGTAAGCTTCACACTTTCGCTAGCGCACACACACCTACGCACACGCAAACACACACACATACAGACGCACACACACATCCTGTGCCGCACACAATTCACCGCGTTGCCAGTTGTCATCGACACGGAACGGCGACGATTTCTCGTTTCGTGGTTACATAAATCATTTCGAACAAATTTGGAATTATAATTCGCGCGTGGCATAACGTGCCGCGCTACGGTGGATCATCGGGAACGGATAAGATCGTTGTTCGAACTTGAAACAGTCGCTTGAACTTGCATTCGCGGAGGTCGATGACGGATCAACGAATTCGTTGCAACGATTTGATTAACCGATAATGATTCGGTGAATCAATAACAACTCGCACCAACGGAACGAACTGCAACATATTGAAAAAAGAACGAAGGACAAAATTCTGTTTGAATCACGATGTCCTTCTTCCCACACAATTATCGCTCAGGGAAGCCATTAGATTGAATCTTACCCTTGGCGCGATGACATACGAGAAACCAGTACCGAACGAGTCGGTATGGTTAAAAAAGATCGATGAAAAAACGGAAAGAGTAGAGAAGGTCGTCTGCAACCGTAACCGCGATTACCAATGGTAATTCGGTATAAATTACAGCGACCTATATATTGCTAAGAAACCGTAAAAAAACTCAATAAACCAATGTGACTACAGTTGTTCTTTTTATATCTGACGGAGATATACGTGAGATACGATTAGAAGAACTTATCTTCAATAATTAGAAGAACTTGTTCAGAAGCTCGGAGACAATCGAGGAAAATGTGCATTGTCGGCAAAAAAAGGCGGCGGCCAGCATGTAATACATTAATATGAATATATAACAATGTTAAGATAAAAACGATGACCTAACTTTTTTATTTCCAATCTTCTGCTACTAGAGTTACGTGCTTCGTAGCTCCGCGATTTTCCTTAACTGACTCACACGCAAACAAACTATTTCATGATGTCTTCCGGGAATTCGCATCACGCCTTTCACCGATTCCGTCGACCCTTAGCATCGCAATTCGAAGGCAATTCAGAGGACACGTGAAACGATTCGAGGGCAATTCGGTGGGCACATGGCACGATTCGAAGGCAATTCGGAGGCCACGCGACACGATTCAAAGCATTGACGTAGCAATAAATTACATAGCCGTAGGACAAGCGCAGGGAAATTCACAGCAATCCGAAATTTGGCATTTCCGGGAGAAATTACTGTACATCGATGACGGCCTTCGTTCGGATAGGTCGAGCAATCTCGGGGAAGTTATGAGAGCAGATTACACCATCGATCCACTGTTCGCTCGTATATATATACATGTATACATATATGTGTATGTATTGGAGCTCGAAATTATCACCTGTAACACTTTCTTAGCGCTTTCGTCACCCAGGGCCTTGAAAGTCGACCAGAGCCACTGTCTCGACCGAGCCTTGGAAAAATCGGGGTTTCCATCGGCACAAGTGCGATTCGTTGTAAAATCGCCGCGGCTACGCTATTCGACGGGAAACGAGGACAACGATACACGAGCTCGTCGCAATCTACACCGACATTATCAGGATTTGCATAAATTTATGGAGTTTATCGTTTCAGACGGTTCTCGACGACCGCGCGCGCGTCAGCCTTGAGCGAGAAGCTCGATAGTGACGACAGAACAACGCCTCGAACGGTAACTAGTGTTTAAGACCGTTAGGCAAGAGCTCTAATTAATATGGCGACCATGGACCGCTGTTTTTTCCTCTTTTTAAAATAACTATCGGGCAGAACTTCCTACTGTTACGCAGGTAAATCAGAAATTCATTGCAAAGATTCATTGCAACTGAGTCCGGTTACGATCTCCGACGCTGAATGCGAATCTGTTTAGAAAGTCAAATTTTTCAAAATTTGTTCGGTTTCGCCTGAAATTAACGAACGATTCTTATGCGGAACGATTTTTGTTCTAGACAAAAAAATTGCCCAATTCTTGGTTAAATTAGATAATTACGGTAATAATTTACGGTATCGCAATAATTATATATTGCACAGAACCGATGCAACCTTTAAATGTATATAACAGTCGTTTACTTCTAGGAACAGAATCGAGAACCGCGAAAAACAATATTTACGATTACACCGCGGATGTTTTATGCGGATGCTAATTTTTATAACTGGCTTTGAGAAACATAAAAACCGAGGAACTCATTAATCTTTCTACCAACTTCGTATGACACCCGTTGAATATGTATCATCGGGCAACAAAAAAGATGTACATACATACCATTTAAATTGAAAATATCGTGAAAACTGCGATGCATTTCCGTAAATCGGTGATCGGTGATCGAATGACTGATTCGATGGAACTGTGAAAGAAAAACGAGAAATCTTGCCCGTCGCAATTAGTTACGTAATTACGTAGTCCCGCAAAAAAAGTTAATGGAAAATAGAAAATCAATTCTTGTCCGTAGAAAGCTCGATTTCTAAGTTAATCGGTTTCGAATGTTTGTACGACGCGCATCGGTTCGCGTTTGCAATTATCAGACCGTAGATTTAGCGGACTTACGCCTGTCTCGATACAGTAATTTCTCCCTTAATTCGAGCTCAGATTGCGCACAGAAATTTTTTTTAAATTTTAGACAATCTAGGAAGATAGGAGATACAATTATTCGAGCCTCGTGGCACGTTTTTATAGTTACCGATTGCCAACAACTATAAAAATGAGACCTATGGATCGAATAATCGTGTATCTACTCTTCTCAAATTGTCCATTTCTATGCGCAATCTGGGCGCGAATTAGGGAGAAATTACTGTAATCTGAAAGCTCGGCTAACAAAACTCGGCAGAGGAGGGCAAAGTTTATATTTTACAAACGCATGCAAATCTGCAATCTGCTGATCGGTAAAAGGGTGATTTAAAAGAAATACGGAAATTGCTTTATATATCGAAACTAATAATAATAATTATATCATAATAATTTGTTCGGTAATATTTTTCTAACAATACAGACGCGCATACAGAAATAAATGCGTCGAATTCTAAACAACGCATGAATACTGACAAAACACACGGAGGTAATAAAATTCCTTTGCAAAGTCGTACATATACATTATGCAAAAAGATAGCGACAAAAACATAATTTCGAATAATTGAATATTAAATATGAATACTTGCTTGCTCTAACGCCATAAATCCATCAACAGGAGAAGTTTAATTCATGCTCTAACCTTACTCTATATTGTTTGGAACAATTTATGTCGCATCCTTCAAGAAATTACTATTCGATGCAAATATACATTTGCAACTTGCTCTTACGGAATCTACAATTACAATTCTTTCCTGAGTTATCTCTGATGAGATGTCCGACTAGAATTTTATCATATCATTATATATCATTTATCATATATCATATCATATATCATTTTATATAATATAAAATATATTAAATTATATCCGATATATAAAATATATTAAACGATATCCGATATCTAAAATATAATAAATTATATCCGATATATGAAATATATTAAACGGTATCTGATATCTAAAATACATTAAATGATATCCGATATATAAAATATATTAAACGATATCCGATATCTAAAATATAATAAATTATATCCGATATATGAAATATATTAAACGATATTTGATATCTAAAATAAATTAAATGATATCCGACATCTAAAATATGTGAAACGATATCCGATACCTAAAATATAGTAAATAATATTTAATAAAAAAGTTCGCATGATTCTATCCCCGTGGAATGCTGGCTGCGGTCTCAGCTCGGAATAAACGGACTCCGAGGATCGGATCCGATCGTGAGTGTGCGGGGTTCAGAACATTGACCCAGAGTTACACTTTTCCCCGTGCTGGATGCACGTGGTGCGACCGGCTTGTGCATCATAGGTCGAGTGCGCACCACGGTATCGGGCTGTCCCTTCATAACGGTAGATGCATAGTTACCTGTGGTAGACGCCCGTTTTGCGGGACTGGATCCCGACTGGATCTTGCTTAGAATGTACGGGAACGGTGAATCGAGATTGGGTGAAGGTAAAACCGAGGCACGTAAAATGCAACCGCGCTTCCGTTCGGTCGTTACGGTTGCATATATATATATTTACTTGTTACAGAGGAATTCGCGAGGTTCGTGATGCAATCCCATTATTAGGCACGCGTGGCATCCGCGGACCTCGAAAATATGTGGGAAACGATCATGTTGATGTGAATTTAATGAGCATACCGCGAATATTTCTGCAAAAGAAGAATACAACCGTTGCGCGAGAAAATCAACCAACGTTGGATTAAAACTTTGTTCGTCCGTTAATCCGAAGGCTCCGTTTTCGATCCATTTCAATCCTCGCGACGTTCTCGCAAATGCACAGAATCCACGATCTATTAACGACACTTGTACTTTAGGTTCAGCGTGGGTTGCTTTCTACTTTAATTTCTCACCGGCGGCTGCTTTCTATTTTATTCTCGCTATAAGTAACTTTCAATTAACACCGTAAAATCGGGTCTTCGTTCTTGCAGCCATCATGAAGTATCGGCGCGAACTCGATGGGGCTCGCGTGGAAACTCGTGGCGTAAACATCGTTGCACAATATATGTATATCTCGATCGAGTATTGCGTTCGTTGCTCGCGAAGCGACGACGCGGTTCCAAGAAAACGCATCGTATTTTTCTTTCTCGGCATTAATTGCAACGACGCGGCAGAATATATTTCGCCGTTAATGTCACATTGTTAATAACGCGGCAAGTGCGAATATGCGTCACTAATTTCCGCGGAGGTTTGCAGCGTCGACCATAAAATATGAGATTGCTGTCTCGAGGTGCACGCGATACGGTAAATGAAAAAAAAAGGCAAAGAATAGAAAACATATACGCTATTTTACAATCGTTAATGTATCGCGTTCGCCGAGTCGCGGCGCTGCCGCCGTAAAAAAGTGCAAGCATCACTTTTCACTTGGTTCGTTGCGACAGCAAAAAAAGGTCGTCGTTCACCGAGGAAGTGATCAAAGATTTTTCAACGAGAGCTCCGGCCGAGGATTATAGTAAGCAAGATTTCTCGGAAGCGGTCCGTTCGGAGTCGCACGGGAAAATATCAGCTTCCGGCTCGCGAGCCGCCTCGCCTCGGAAAAGAAAAGCTAACAATTGGCGCCGCGTAATGCGATTTCTTCGGCCGAGCACTCGGCTCTCGTGCCGCGGCGCGATTTAGTCGAAGCGAGAAGAACCGTTTATTCGCTCGAATCAGTGATAACCGAGAGCAAGGCCTGCCGTGTCCGCGATCACTTTCTCGCATCTGAATCCAATTAATTTTAACGATGCTATGCGTGCATACATTATACCGCGGGCTTTCACAGTTCATTTTATTTTATTGTTTTCATTATTTCGCGAGCTTGCCGGACCCGCGCCGTTAGCCGGCTACGCGCTAATGAAACAACGATTCGGAACGCTCGCGATCGCGGGATTCGTCCGCGGACGCTTGAATTCCGTCGCGAACCTTTCGCGTACGAGGAAACGTCCGCGTCGTTCGGGTCGATAACAGTTTTATCCCTATTTTTTTACACCACCGGTTTCCGTTAGCTGTTCCCGAAAATATGGATCTGCGACGCGTCGATGCACCGCGATGCATCGATCGCGAAACGGAATGCATCGATGCGCCGATTTTGTTCGGAAACGCATATTTTTCTTGACAGCTGCAAATTATTGTCCCGCCACGCGAATTAAATGCGGACTTTAATTTCAGGCAATTGTTACGACCTTTTAAATAACGTTTCGGCGGAGAACACATTAGTCGAGACATATTTATCGCAGTCGTTTATTATAAACGACGAAACTTCCTCGTTGCATTTCACCGTGAAATTATTTGCCGGAATCTGATGGACGAGGTACAGTAATATGTCTCTCTAATTGACGCTCGGATTGTCCCAGAAAAATGGACAATTTGGGAAGAGGAGGTACGATTATACGAGCCTTGCAGCTCGTTTTTATGGTTGTTGACTGTTCGTAATTATAAGAACGAACCGCAAGGCTCGGTTAATCGTATCTCCTTTTCCCAAATGATCCATTTCAGTGGACAATCCGAGCGTCAGTAAGGGAGACATTACTGTAAGCTCGATAAAGAGCGCGGGAGAAGCCAAGATCAATTAAATCAATCATCCGGCAGCTGTCAGCGAACTTGATCGTTCAATTATTAATGCGGTGGGAAGGAAACCTTGACTTCCTATTACAGAGTGCCGTTTAAATTGCGCCCGATTGGATAGATACTGTTATAAGCTCGTTGACATAGCAGCCGGTAGGAAAACATTGTTGTGGATTCGTGCCGCGGCCGCGCAATAATGTCCATCGAAGGCGTCGCGGGGGCCGCGTCGAATGACAAATAGCCGGGACCACCGGCATGATCGATATTTAGCATAACGCCGAGCCCCATGGAATCGCTGATCACCCGAGCCCTGCCCCCGTGAAACCAGCTGCCGCCGGTTTTTCACCGATCCGACGCGGCGGCGTCGTCGAACTCTCGTAACCCGTCGATTCCGCTCGCCGGCGGATTCAGAGCGACGCGGACAGCCGGGAAATCGCGTCAAATTACTTAGGATATTAATCAATCCACGCATCCGGAGCTTGAATTTAACCGTGTACGTGTCGTTAAAACGTCATGCGCATAACCGGGAATTAGTAATATCGATCGAACGACTTAAACGTCCACCGTTGAGATTAATCGGATTTGCGTATATCTTTATGCGAGATAAAAGTTCTGCGGCTCGATTTCAAGAAACAGAGAAAAAATAAGCGTTCGTTTTCACTCTGGAGATTTTTAATCGATTCGGAACGACACTGTAGAATTCCACCTCTTGCATTTAATGCGCAGCATTCGATGTAGTGCATGCATAAACACGTGCAGTTCGATGCGTTCTACTTGAGAATTTAATACAGCGATATAGCGATATTAATTTAATATAGCAATATCTAATTATTTAATATAGCAATAATCTAAATACATAACGAAACAATGACGAACCTATTAACAAAAAATCTAACGCTGATTTGAATCAAATTTTATAGAAATTTCTGTCGCACGTATTTCGATCGAACCGCTGCGAATCGAAGCGCGTCGTTCGCGCGCCAATTTGCATCGTTTCTGCAAAGTGCTTTTGAAAATCGGCACAAGCCACGGCACGGAAAATTGAGCAACGAGCGAGCACGCGGCCGGCTGTAACATTCTGAAATAGGTGACGTTCTCGTTCGGGATAATCGTTGCTGCCATAACGACCCATAGGAATTCCTCGGAGATTGAGCTCCCTAGCAAAGATATCGTTTCTCTGTTGCGAGTTCGCGCGATCATTATACCTGATCGATCGTCGAAAGTGAAAGGGTCTCGTATAGACCGGGCAAAAAATGGGGTATTTATCGCGAGAAGAAATTGCACACAACGTTCGCGAGCAGCTGGAGCGGCGAAGGCCTTGGCGAATTACCCTCTTATGGGCTCTCCGCGCGACAGCGTTATTACGTAAATCATTACGGTTCCAGATTCGCGAAGCCCTTTCCTAGCGATGACAGACAAACATATCGGAACGTTGAACTTTGAGCTCGCCTCGTCAGAATGGACTCCGTTTAACGAGTCGGGTCGAGGATTCGATTGAGAAATCGGCGGGCCGCGCGACGCCGTAACGAATCGAGCTGTCGGAACACGGAAAACGCTGATACTTTCGCGAATCGAGCGCCACGTGGCCGACGAAAATCCGAGCCGAAAACAGAGGACGTCTTTCGCGGACACTTCCTAATATTTCTTGTCGATTCTTACGAATTTCGCGGGCTCGGAAAGCTTTCCGAGAGCGGAGCGTCGCTCGTCGATCATCGCCGGAAATTAACACCGACAATCGACGGATCCGAAACTTTTTGGAATTTTCCAGTTTTATAAGTTGAAAGTCTAGGCTGAAGACTAAAAGAATTTTCCAGTTTTATAAGTTGAAAGTCTAGGCTGAAGACTGAAAGAATTTTCCAGTTTTATAAGTTGAAAGTCTAGGCTGAAGACTGAAAGAATTTTCCAGTTTTATAAGTTGAAAGTCTAGGCTGAAGAATAAAAGAATTTTCCAGTTTTATAAGCTGAAAGTCTAGGCTGAAGACTAAATTCAAATTCGAGTAACATCGAGCAAGTTTGGATAAAAATTCAGAACGCGAAAGTGTGGAAGAAAACGATAAAGATCAAATGAATTTAGAACCTTCGAGTCGTTTGAAATTGAAAGTCTAGGATCTAGTGATCAAGCGGTTAGTGAATTCGAATATTTCAGGGTCGATGATCGTCGAGATCAATGGGTCGGGATATGATAAGTTCGGAACAGGAAGTTTTGGAATCGGGAAAATTTGAAACTGGAGTGCGCTGTTAAGTCGCGCGTAAATCAAACTTGTTTCGTGTGCCTGTCACAGGTTGTCGGCGATCAACGTTCCGTAAAATGGTGTTGCAACACGCGATCGTAGTCAGGGATGCTGTGAAAATATACGGGAATTCGGCGCCGATTCTGGACAATCTGAACCTGTGCGTTCCAAAAGGGTGTATGTGAGTAACATTTGACAATACTATTAATTATCGCCTAATTAACAGTTCAACGGAACAAATTTCAATGCCGGATTGCAACTTACGCAGACGCGTCCATTAAAAAGGTGGTCCTGTCATCTGCACGCGTACCTCAATGTTAATTATTGACCGTAATGACATTATTACATTAACAGTTTTTCCACGATTCCATTAGCAACTCGAACATCCATATTCATTCCTTAGAAGATGCGGCGACTCTTATCAATATTCGAACACCTTTAAATACGCGTTAAACTCGCTTAGAACTGGTCTAAACGACTTCAACTTTTTTAGATGATGCGCGGATCGAATTTTGCTACTGTTTAGAATAAGAAAAGATAAAAGAGTTAAAAAACGAGAGTTTCTTATATTAGTTCCTGTATCATCTGAAAAACAAATTCAAATCGTTTAGTCCAGTTTTAAAAAAGGTATTTCGTTTGAAAAGGTGCCCGAATATTAATGAAACGTCACTCTATATTATTGTGCTACGTTAACTTAGCACATCATTGAAAAAGGCACAGATCCATTTTAATTTTAATACTGATATAATTTTTAGTACTCGCCGCGTAGGAAAATTCTGAATAATAATAATATAATAATAATAATAATTATTATTATTATTATTATTACTATTATTATTATTCTTATATTATAATAATATTATATTATTATTAATTATATTATTTTTGTAACACTCGCCGTAGGAAAATTCTGAATAATAATAATAATATAATAATAATAATTATTATTATTATTACTCAGAATTTTCCTACGGCGTGTGTTACAAAAATAACAATAATAATAACAATAATAATGACAGTGAGATAGAATAATAATACCGAGGAATACGAAAACTCCGATAGAATAAAGAAACAGTTCTCGGACACCACTTTCCACGAGCCAGCTGATCGGAATTTCTATTTGCATCGGAAAGATCGACAGGCCACTCGGTATTCCACTTTCCTCGGCGACTAACGATTTATCAATAGGTTCGAGCGGTAGGTCAGTGGAATGGTAACAGTGACACTGGCCGCGCGCGCGCACCTGACCAAGTCAACGATTACATGAACTGCTTACGGAGAACTTATTCTTCGGATGTTAATGTATCTGCTTAGATATGGCTTGTTGGGGCCCAGCGGCTGTGGCAAGACCACTCTGCTCTCCTCGGTGGTCGGCGTCCGGAAGTTGAACAGCGGTAAAATTTGGGTCCTCGGCGGGACCCCGGGCAGCGAGGGGTCCGGCATCCCTGGGCCCCGAGTGGGCTACATGCCTCAGGACATCTCGTTGGTCGACGAGTTCTCCGTCATCGGCGCATTGTACTTTTTCGGCAGGATCAATGGCTTGGAGGATTACGTAATCGGTAGGTCCCAAAAACCACCCCCGACTTTATTCCTCGTGCGAACTGCTACATATATTATGCTGCGATATTGATTGCTCCTCTGTCGACTGTCAACTTTAACGATAGGTTCACGAAACCCGTCAAGACGACGGGTCGATAATTATATTAATTTACGAGTCGCTCGCGGCAGATATTACGATGACACTCGTTCAAAATCGGAATAAATGTCTAGATTGTCGATTGAATTAGCGACAATGTGAATCCGGTGTTAAATCATCTGTTTAACAGTTGGTGGAACTCTAGATATGGCTCTTCCGTCCTAAAACGCTCGAATGATTGCAATTGACATAATTATGAACCCCTTAAGTGATCCGCGAAATCCAAGAATCCGCTCCAAAAAATGCCCGCTGTTTTCTCTGTTATGGTTTGCCGAGTCTTCCTAAAAAAAGTCCGTCTCATCCTTCGAATAGAAAAAGAAATGCACTCGACAATTTCCAGTAGAAGCAGCTTTATGATTCCAATGATTGCGTAGAAATTGCGAGACCGGTGATTTCGTCGAAACGGTGGTGCTATTAGCGCTAGAGGCTCGATACGCATCGTTATTATCTGTAAGATCGCAGAAGGTAGTTTCACCGCAATTGATGGTCGGATTGCAGAGGATAGGTACATGTTCCTGAAAGATCTTCTGCAGCTGCCACCGAGGAATAGTTTGGTGAGGAACATGAGCGGCGGCCAGCAGAGGCGGCTGTCGTTCGCGGCGGCTCTCGTCCACAAACCAGAACTGCTGATTATGGACGAGCCAACGGTCGGTCTGGATCCGGTTTTAAGGGACAAGCAAGTACACTTTCATTCATTTTGCCTACCGATCGCGCCGAAAGGGCCGTGGAACAATAAAAAGAGCGGGCCGATTGTTTGCGCAGCATCTGGCAGCATTTGGTGAAGATCACGAAGGAGGAGGGCGTCACCGTCATCATCACCACGCATTACATCGAGGAAGCGAAGCAGGCCGACATGGTACGGAAACGTCGCGATGCTTTTGTTCCGATTCGCTGCGAATCGAGAAACTGATTTTTCTTTTGCAGATTCGATAGCTTCGCGAGCATTTTTCGGTAACGTAAAGAAGATAATGGCGCGATAAGAGTTTCAGCGATTCTGTAATCACTTTTCGTGCAAGTATATTTAGGAAGATAAGAGTAAAAAGTTTGAAGAACGAATTCTAGAAGCATTCTAGAAATCGCGTGACAATTTTATTCGTAGACGAAATTATTGATCGAAGTGGATCAAGAAATGTAGAATATTTCGCGACAATTCAGTGTGAAATTATTTGAAACGATTTCTCCACTCTTCTCTAATGGCTTCGCGTGAAATTATCGAAGAAAGCACGTTGGAGAAGAAATTTTCCAATATGACGATGATCTATAAATTGTCTTTCCGAACGACAGGTCAATGAAGTTTCGCAGCTTCGAATAACGTCGACGGACGAAACGCATTAGATGCATGTACCAACTTAGGAGGTAGGATTATTGTTTCCGAAAATGGTGTTCCAATCCTTTCGTTGCTAACAACATATCTTGCGACCACGGTATCCTTAATGCAGTCTCAGGGATCGGATACCTTACGACCGCGACGTTGTTAATGGAATTCCACGAGCCAGTTATACCCCCCTGTATTTTATTAAGATGCAAAATCCATTTGCCGGACATTCGTTCGCGGATAAGGGTTCGGACGAAGATCTTCGGGAGATATTAAGCTTCGTCTTATTTTATACAAAGCGACCGTCAAAAAATTCTCCCTAATTTAACCTTGAGCTTGTAGACAATAATGGACAATTTGAGAATTTATTCGGGAATTGGGCATTTATTCGAGCCTTGCACCTCATTTTTATAATCGTCGACAATCGGTTACTATAAAAACGAGACGCAAGGCTCGAATAATCGTGCCTCCCCTTCCCAAATTGTCCATTTTTGTGCACAATCTTAGCGCGAATTAGGGAGAATTTAGCGTACAAGCTGAACGTCAATTAGGGAGAATCTACGGTATTTGCTTTCGCAGCATCGCGGTCTCGAAATATTTCCTCGGTGGCGGCAATAGGATTGGTCGGAGATAGCGATTTTTAACTCCCGTTAAAATCAACTAATTCGTCTTCGAAAGATGGCGGTGTCAACGATAAATACGTGTGAAATACGTTCTCGAAGTGTGTACAGCGAGCGAACGCTTCTCGGTTTGGCGAGCTCGTTTCTAAGAGAAAATCACGGTGAACGTTAATGACTGCTATAACTCTCAGATTGGATTAATGAGGTGCGGCCAGCTGTTGGCTGAATCAACGCCGAACGAGCTGCTGGAACAATGTCAAACCGATTCCCTGGAGGACGCGTTCCTGAGCCTGAGTCAACTGCAAGTGCAGAATCGCAGTGGCAATATCGGGCAAACACGGATGGCAGAAACGAACATCACCGACGTTCTCACGGGCGATTCCATGTACAGGAATTATCCGATGAAAGTTAGTACACGATTCTTAAATCTAACTTAAATTTAACCCTTAATCTGAATCCAGCCAGCGAATCGAACATCCGGCAAAATTGTTGCACTCAACACGATTCCACGTACAGGGTTTATCCGAACAAAGTTGGTGCACGCGATTTTTCAACCCTTCGAACGGCGTCGAACGTTAACCCTTGACCTTAATGTAGCCAGCAATCTGAACATTTGACAAAATTGACGCGCAAACGCGTTTCTATGCTCGACAGCTGCACAATTTTTGGATCGCAGCGTACGAGGTTCGATGCACGATGCGATTACATACATGTTGAGACGAACGGGTAATAATGTCTGTCGTAAAAAATGGAACTCTGTAGCTAAAGGTCGCATGTTTCGCTACACGCGACTATAGAGAGTAGAGGCCGTGGTTCGGCGACCGGTTCAATGACTAGCGGCTCGTTTCTGCATTCCTTTCTCTTTCTCCCTACGGCTGGAAGACATATATTTCCACAGATTAACTTACGAAAGAGGGAATCACGTAAGACCGTACGTTTTCTAGAAAACAACGATATTCGGAGAAAAAGGAAGATAACGCGCGTCTCGTTGTTACTTCGCGAATCCTTCGTCGCGCTCAACTTTTTCGTAAACAGGCGGCGCGAGCTTCACGATATTCACTCCACTTCAAGTATGCTAATCGATTGCGGAAGATTTGATCGTAAAATACGGCAAACATTATATTTTTCCTGCGATGGTAAAACGCGGGTAATGGTGCAGGGTGTAAAAAGAATAACGAGTTTCGCGTGTCTACGTATCGAACGAGTTAATATTGACGGTGAAACTGAGCGATTTGTAAACCCAGCACGATAATCGAATTCAAATAATTGATTATACAATTGTCGATTTGCATAACGCTCGGTTGCGGCATATCGGATTATTCGCCGATCACAGCGCATTCTCATTGTTCCGAAAGCAGTCGTTCGAACGAGTCGATCTTCAGAAAAACACTCGGAAGCGGAGTAATAAGTAGACCGCGAATTTTATGCATTTTTTACCAAGACGAATAGGTCGAATGCAGCGTTGCGAAGGAATTGGATGAATTTACCTTCAAGTTATTGCAATTATCGAAAGAGAAAAGGCATTTCCATGCAGCTTATGTTACTCGCAATTGACTAGGACAATTTTTATTTTGCACGAAGATCCGCGCAGTCTAATGATAAGAAATATGCGTATCATCTTTCAGCCTACGAACTACACTCAGAGCAGCATGAAGAAGAGGTGTCACGCCTTGCTCACGAAAAATGCGCTTCAGTTCGTTCGTCATCCCGGGTAATTATCTTAACAATTGACTCACCGTTCACGGGGAGATGCGAATCTCAAGGACCGCGGCCGATAATGCGACTTTTTCCGCAGCGGCGTACTATTCTCGACGATTTTGCCGATACTGCAGATGGTGCTGTTCTTCAACTCGTTCGGCCTCGATCCGAAAGGACTCGCGATATCGGTCGTGAACGAAGAGGCAGGGAACTGCGATTTCGGGCTGAACCGGGGAAACGTTACGTACGACGAGACCGAATTCGCCTGCAATTTCGTCGACCTCAGCTGCAGATTCACCAACGGCTTCAACGACACCACCCTGAAAAAGGTACGCGAGCAAACGAGGATCGGTTTCGCGCAGAACTTGCTGATAAAAATATGCATTTTTCGAATTACGAAACGAAAGGTGCTCGATAGAAATATTCCGAAAGGACGAAGTACAGTAATGCCTCCCTAACTGACGCTCGGATCGTGCAGAAAAATGGACAATTTGGGAAGAGGAGATTCGATTATACAACATATTATGTTGTTGACAGTTCGTAATTATAAGAACGAACCGCTAGTCCCAAATTGTCCATTTTTGTGGACAAACCGAGCGTAAATTAGAGAGACATTACTGTATTCAGAAAATTAATGCAAGTGTTGCATAACTAAATGTTTCTCGAGCAAAGGTACTCGAGTAATCGTCGAGTATAGTTGATTCAGCGACGATGTTTAAAATATTTAATATATTTTCCTTCTGTCCAAGGACAGCTTCGAGATGTTTTAAAAATTCATTAAATTGCTCTTAACACTCGGCTTATGTTTCTCTTCGCTGCGAAAATACGGATAACGAGACCGCAAAGTAACAGAGGATAGAAGAAACGAATGTATTTGCAGATTTATTACGACGACTATAATAAAGCAGTGGACGAAATAACGTGGCAGAAGAGCGTCGGGATAATGCACTTCAGTAGGAACTATTCGTACGCCATGCAATCGAAGATGGACGACTTTTTATCGCTGTCCGACGGTGATATAATTGCCAGCCAAATTAAAGTTTCCATCTATACGCCAGGTAATGTCTCGGCTATCGCGGCGATTTATGTTGAATTGGTACGGTAAACGACACCCTCGATCTTCCTTGCTTCAGATAAACAGATAAGCATGTTCATACAGAAAGCGCTGTACGACGTTTTCATAAAGGAATACAGGAAAATCGTCAAAGAGTGTCGGATTTCGGCGAAATTCGCGGATGTGCCGATACACGTACGTACAAACTTGTTCAGTGATTCGTAATAAAAAAATAAAAAAAATAAAAAAAGAAAAGAAATTGCGAATATATGCTAAGAGAAGCTTGAATCGCTTTAACTTCCAGTTTGAACAACCAATTTATGGATCTCTTGACCAAAAGTATATCACGTTCATCACTCCGCCTTTTCTGCTGTCGTAAGTTTAAAATAACAATCACTTTGCATTCATTATAGAGCTGCTCGTCCCAAGGTTCGAACAATTGAATATTCGAGAACGCTCGAACCTCGGGAACACGAAGGAGCCGACGATTTCGTAGATTCGACGATTATGCAATTAAAGATCGACTAATCGAATAAAGTGACCGGATAAAAATATCGTACAATTCTAATAACGGAATAACGAATAACATTGTGATTCCAGATTAGTATTTATCCTAGCGACGTCGATATGTTCGAGCATAATCATTACTGACCGACACTCGGGCGTATGGGACAGAAGTGTAGTCCAAGGTAATCAGAAATTTCCTTAAAAACAAATTTGTCGAACGGATTGTGATAGTATACACTCGTATTTTTCTATTAAGTTACCGTTCCATTTCCAAGTAAAAAAGAAAAAAAAAGAAAGCAAAGAAAGAAAAAAGATTAAATAAAACATAATTTGCATGTATACCAAATGGCATTTCCTGATGACTGAGCATGTGCGTGTTGATGAAAAATAGGTGTTACAACAGCGGAAATATTAATTACACACCTCCTGACTCAAGTGATAGTGATTGTCATTCAAGTTGCGGCTTCATTGTGTATCGCATTCTTACAATTTGACATGGAGTGCAAGGGGTCGCTGACCGCTGTCATTTGGCTGGCGATGCTGGGCGGAATTTGCGGAATGACTTTCGGTCGGTACACTTTTATCCCCGTTACGAAACCAGCACGAGCATTATACTTTTCTATTTGTACAGGTTTCTTCATCTCGGTGATGTGTGCGTCTCACGCTCTCGTTAATTATGCGGCCGTGGGCACTTTTTATCCTTTGATACTCCTCTGCGGTAAGTCACCTATGAACTTCCCACTCTTCTCCGCTATTACGTAAGACACCGTAAGTTTTTCGCTACCTCCAATGCGCCTCGAATGTGTGCTTAACTTTTTTCAACGCGTATTTTTATACCGCAAATGTGAAACATTGGGAGAGCGACTCCGGCGAGAAATCGTCGCTTACTTTAAAGTGCTGTAACTTTGCGAAAAAAAATCGCAGCCGGGTCTACTTTTTTTTTAAATTAACGAGAAAAGATCGAACTTTATTCCGCTGGAAACGGCATGTTCGAGAAAAATTTTACAAAGTCCACACGTTTCGTCGAACTTGGCAATTTTCGATACGTCGAGCATGGCCTCGCGATTAAAGGATTACGGTCGCGAGAATGCATCGAACTTAAAATCGAGGAACGGTATCTCAAAGTAGAGATTTCAAGCTTCAATTTGAAAAAAATATCGTCATCCTACGATGATTTTTCGCGGAGTTATCCTCGGTCGAATTCGGCCAATTTCTATTCAAAATTGTTCTACGCTGTAATTATCTTCAGCAATATATCTCAAAAAATTAAAAATGTTCGCTTTGATGGATTTTTAAATGAAAAAGAAAAGTTGCAATCTTATAAACGAGTCTTCGTTTTCTAATAATACTCGTCGCCAGGTACATCGAATGAATAATTCAGAATAAATAATAGACATTTTTCTGCTCACCCAATATTGATTGACTTTCGAAAAGAACATAAAATTCAACTGTACGAATCGCAAATAAATGAACATTCTTGTTTCCTCCGAAGGACTCATTTGGCCAGTGGAGGGGATGCCGAAATTCCTGCAATGGATCAGCATAGTTTTGCCGATCACGTTGCCGGGCATCTCGCTAAGGGGTGTCCTGGAAAAAGGGACTTCCATCAACGAGCCGGAAGTGTACAACGGCTTTATAGTGCTCTCTGCGTGGATCACGTTCTTCATTGGGCTCTGCCTGATGCGGCTAAGGTCGAAATCCATGTGAGAAACACCCATTACTATAAGGAGGACAAATTGAGACGGAGCGAGACGTTTCAGTTCGTGCAATAGTGAGAATAAAAGTTTTCACGCCTGTCACAGGGTCGATACGCTTTAGGTTTATTAAGGCAATCAGAGGAGAGGGGGTAGGGAGAGTTTAGCGTGTCTTTCTTCTCATTTTACACAGAATCAAATAGTTGTCGAACGCGTTCTACCGTCGTTCTATAGTCGTTAAGCGAGCTAATTTAACTAGACTGTACTGTACAGATACGAGGTGGTACGCGTGCAAACGGAATTCTTGTTTGAATCGATCACTCGTTGCGTGAGCAAACGGGGAGCGTGTTGTTGATTGTTAATAAAAATGCACGATTATTTTTGTAAGAACGTACTGGCGGCATTCCATTGATTAAGCATACTTTAGAATCGTAGTTGTGCGACCTCTCCCTACAATAGCATCGCTGTGGTATTATTACATACAGAAAGTGATAATTATACGGACAGATCACACGACACGAGCGATTTTACCTAATATTCTGTGTCCCGGTTGAAAGTTCTCACTGTTCCGGGACCACTTCGAAACATTCCTCGTCGAAGATGGATCTATAAAACGCAAAGGTAAGACGAAAATCACAATGATCGATTAAATAAGCGCGCGATTAATTTATGATTATAGCATACATTCCTTCTAGAAGACATTGACTCTGTAGTTTTCGATTCTCTTACATCGAGTTACAAGAACTTCGAATCGGAGCAATTAGAAAATTGCTCAACGTAAAAATAAATATCGAAACAACGGTGATCAACGTTGATTTAACATGTAATATCTTAACGACAGCGTGGCGTCCTTAATTGTCCGATATAATCGTGTACATCGAAGAATGGATTGAAGAATGGACGAAGAAATGAGATACGACACAGCGTTGGCATCGATGAAATATAATTCTTCGTTTCTGATTTATTGATCTCCTCTTTTATAGTGGTTTCCTGTTTCCCACGGGTATACATGTTTACGACACTCACTAAATCGGATTAACATAGTATACAAACATATACAACGTGCGAACTATGTGAACAATTCTTCTTCATATTATATATATATATATTTTTTGTTTTTTTTTTCTTTTCTTTTTTTAATGTTTTGTAACTCGTTCTCTTAAGACTGGAGTATATTTTATCAATAATCGTAGTGTGGGACACGTCACATCGACCATCGATCCTGGGATATAACGCTATGTCTTTGCGAACGCAGCTTAAAATAACGCGAGCACTTCCGGGGGCGGTGGGAAGAGGGGAGGAGGTAAGGGTTTTTTTTTTTAGTCAAATCAGGAGGTAGAGAAACGAGACAACGCTGCATCTCCGGGCAGGCATTGTTCTTTGCACACGCGCAGTCGTAATAATACTTGAATTCGCCGTACAGGACACGCGTTTGAAATGAATTAATTACGAGAATCTTAGAATTATCTGGCACTTAGGTGAACGACTGCGGAAATTAATCGGACAACGTTGCGTTAGATATTTCTTTGCCAGGCTGCCACATAGCCGGTTATGCAAATTGCTAACGATCAATTCATTACAACGGATGGAATTACACAATGTCATTGTCGAGCGAAAACAGGTGGAAATTAACCTTTGCACTCCAATTAGCCGGTTCCGAGAACTGCAGCGGAAGTGCATTAGAACGGTACGTGTAATCAAAAGGAATAAACATAAATCGACAATGCTATTTTGAAATTTCCATACTTCCGAGAACAGAAAATTCTATGCTGATCGTCGGTAGAATTATAGTAATAGTATGAGTGCAGCGACATCGTTTTTTTAGATGTCACGGTCAGCAGATTTTCGGTGATTTCAATGCGTGACGAAGTAGTAACGCCATAATTCGATCGCGGAGTGTCTCTGCCTTTACGGCATAAATAAGACGGCGAGACATGAAACAGTAGAAAGATTAATGTATGAGTAATTATTCAACGAGCAGAACTCATTCAAATTCTTCGAGATAGGAACAGAGATTTATTTGGCTCCGGTATTCGTAAGTAAGAACTACGATCGGACAATTCGTCTGCAATAAGAACATTTGAAATGCTTCTATTTTTTCCCCGAGTTTCAGAAGACGTTCAGAGGAATTGGAATGCAAAGAGTTAACGCGGATCGTAAACTATAGTACGAACGAAAGATGCGCAGTTGTTTGAATAGGGTATCTCCTTAACCACTAATGTACCGATGCTCGTAAATAATCGTCGGTCACGGATAACGCGAAATCCAGATAAAAAAATATTCACGGCAAATTCTTTGCGCTTTCTGAGCGAAGAATGGAACGGTCACATTCTCGATCACACTCTCATCTCATCCTCCCTTTTCCAAATGTATACAAAATATGTATTGCTTAATCTGCTTTTTTTGATTTCTTTTTATAATAATCTCTCTCTCTCTCTCTTTCTCTCTCGTTACGTCCTCGCCATCTACGAAACGCTAAATTACAGCTGCAGCCAGCGAAACTGGCGTTTGAACTCCATCGACGTACACGCACTGTCATCCGTAACTCGACGTTAAATTATGCACGTTTATATGAAATGAAATTTTAAACGATTTATCAAAGACAAACGTGAAACAAAAGCTCTCTTCATTAAATTACATTTCCGATATAATCTGCGGATCTGAAATAAATTCGCAAAATTTCGCCGAAACTTTATTTTCATGTGAAAACCGAACGCGATTCATCGATCGGAATGCCGTACAGCAGTCCTGCGTCGATTTGTTTGCATAATGTCACTATAAATCAGCTTCGCGAGGAATTCTTTACTCGATTCATGCGTAGGCAGCGGATTTACGGCGCTGACAGCGCACACGAGCGAGCATTGGAAATTGAAATAAAAACTTGGGACAGAATTAACTCGCTCTTTATTCATCATTTCGAGCGCGAACGCTTCCGGAAACACGCTGACGTATTTTCAAACACATTTACAGCGTCAGACAATACTTTTAGTAGCAAATTCCCAATTTAATCATTCCCAAACAATTTATCAAAAAATCATGATTTATCTATCATTTTTTAGGATCCATGACTAGAGTGATAACGAGTAAAGTTTCCCTCGATTCTGGATTTGTAAACCAGACGAAAATATACAAATCGTCATAAGTATCTATAGCAAAATAATCGAACCGTTCAGAGATAATAATGGAACAAAACGTACGAACGTTTACGAGGTTACGGATGACAGTGTCCGATCAAGGTACAGAAGGAGTACACGTGAATCCGCGATAGACAGATCCAGTTTTTTCGCGTTTCTCGAAAGGAAACCGTGACGCAGCCTTTCGGAGACTCTGAAATGAATATCCTATTTGTTTGAAACGCCTGCCGAGGCAGATTCACGTTAGCCGATTGCGAATAATACGGCTGGCCGCCGACCGAAATACAGCTGCATTTCGCTAAAACGAGCATCGAAGCAAACACTGTTTCCGGTCGCTTATCGCTGAATCATTACCAAAATTATAGACCGCGAGAATTCTACGCAACGCACGCTGCAACTAGGACTGCAACCGCGCCGAGTTATTGCAAAACTGCACAGCAGGTACGGCACGCAACCGACCGATGTGACACTGACACCGCGGATGACTGAACAGTCGCCAAAAACCGTGACTCTCCGATACCGTTATCGATCGCAGAAACCACTTAATTACCGACTCCTAGGGTATCAATCAAAACGGTATCTATTTTCCTGGAACTTGCCTACGGCGACTCGCATAACTCCGTCGAGCCGAGTCACGTCTGCATAATTCTATAAAAAAAAGAACCGGCGCAAGACCGATTGCTACACACTTCGAACTTGGTTTACTTAACGATAAACAAGTTGTTGCCACACCTTTTGAAACGGTATAACCTTTTTTTTTTTAAACTGAGCCTGAATCTTTTTGAAGATGTCAGAGGGACACTGAACGATGACTAAAATACTTAAATAAATTAACCAAATGTATTTTAGTAGACCAGTGGCTCTTCTATCATCCGAAAACAATTCAAGTAGTTTGGAGTTCAGCTTTAAAAAAGTCGTCGCGTTTGAAAAGCGTGCCGATACTTTGTACATCGTCAGAAATAAAACAATCGATCGATTAAACGTTTTCGCGCATGTCGCAACCTTCACAATGTGCACGGCTTTATATTTCAACGCAGATTTCATGATTTCTGGTTACGAGGGAAATATGTGTGTGCGTGTGTCTGTGTGTATCGGTTTTGGAAAACCTGTACCGACGCTCGCCGGAAAATTAAAGTAATCGGAACAAGGCGGTGTCTCTCGACGATCTCGTAGATTAACTCCGAAGAACGAGGTCGATCTACTGTTACGTTGTAAGTTCGTCAAAAACAGGTCTAACGTGTACGGATCGCGTGAGAATTTTGGTAGAAAGAACTACGTTAGTTTGATGTAACAGCGATGAAAGCGACTCGAGGCGGTCGTGTCGAATAGCCTGGCCCTTTTAGAGCGAAAACAGAATATAAACGCCGTTCAGGATTTATGGAGGCGATTCGGTTTTGCATTCGATCGGACAGGTGTACATTGGAGCCCGTGGTTGCGTGTTCCTCGTACAGTAAAGATATATATATATAGCAATTAACAGTCACGTGCCAGACATCAGAATTCCCTTTGAATAACAAACCAGGCGCTGTTCGACAAGCTTCCGAAGCACGGCAAGTTGACTAACGTTCAAATTACAAATGCATCGTGAATAAATGCTTCGTATCCTAAAAGGGTACACCGAATACGGGAGTCAAGCAAGTTTATACGACTTTTTGGTGAAATGTTCAGTCAAATTAATAATTCCCGGTGAATCTGAAATTGTAAGCGGAAACTGTGCCTGTAATATTCGTCGCAACATTGATATTCGTTACATGTTTTCGATGTTAACGTTAAGTGGCTTACGCTGCGGTTTGTACGAAAGGAATAAAATGTTTCCTCTATAAAAGAAGCAGCGCTGGGGAGAATCGAGGATTTGTCAATATAACCGTGAACGTGTTGATAGAAACGGTGCTGAAGATCTTGCGCGTGACATAAATACTTCGGGACGATTTTCGTTTAAATAATTCTTTCGAGACAGCTTGCCAAGCACACTAGGCTTGAAACGTTTCTAGTCACGATAATAATCGAAACACTTCAATTGTCGAGCACTTTCGTCTAGTTTTTCGCACTTTTGTAAACACTGTGCCGCGTTCTCCATCTCGTCAACCATTTGGTCAGAAGTTATGCTTGACATCGTAGCGGTTCGCTACCGTATGTTCAAGATAGAAACTTTCCAGGTACATTTTTATGTTTCGCAATATATTCTCGGTTCTAATAGGAAATGCTTGAAAATAATAACAGTGACTTGTATCGACAAACATTCGAATGACAACAAATCTTTATAAGGAGAATGACTTATAAACGATACAATTTAAATAAGTACGTTTCGAATGTATTTCAATCGCCATGTAGACATGGTCGGTTGAAACGATAATAGCAATTGTTTCGAAACAGTAACACATGTATGAACAAATATATAAATTAAAACATATCGACATCATCTTTCCTTAAACATAAAACAATACTACTAAAATAATTTATTCGAACTAAAGCTCTGCCTAAACTTAAATAAACTAACGATTATATATATACACGATCGAGAACATAATTCATTTATAATCTAAGCTCTGACTTAATCGAAGTTAACGAAAGCAGATATTAAATTTCATACCGTACGACGTTATCATAGCGTGTACCCTGATTATCTACAATATTCAACGCAGAAAAAGCGCGGAAGATTCGTGTTCCATCGGTCGCTGAATAGTGCGATTACCGGAATCATTTTCAGTGTCTCTAGCCGCAATCCTTTCGGACGAAATCGCTTCCGCACACAGGGTTGGCATTCGCCGAAATTACGGTGCGGCGGGGGCAAAAGAATTTCGTAAGAACAGGTTTCCACGGGTTCCCCCAGCACTGCGTCGGGAACGAAAACAAAACAAAGTCCTAGTCGCGGCTGGTTGCACGGCTAATCAGCCGTTTCTCGCGTATGTCAAAGCTTTGGATATTCTCGTAGGCGTGTACGTTCTTGTTGTTGTTGATGTAGCTGTCGATGTTGTTGCTGTTAGCCGTGCTGCTAACGCGGCTGGCGGCGTTACTATCGCGATTGTTAGTAGCAGTATTAGAACGTTTAGCAGTAAGGCAGGGGCCGCATCGGATTGGCATGGGTCGAGCAGCAACGAGACAGTCAACTATCTGTCTTACAGTAGGCATGCAGGTTTTGCTGTACCCTGGAAAACACATATCACATGCTCCATCAGAACCGTACCACACATCGACTTCTATCACGCCATCAAATTCCTTTTCTTTTTCCTCTCATTTTCGCATTTTCATCGCTTCCGTTTCGAAGCTTCTTCGTCTTGCGAATTCCATCGACGTTAGCTGGGTCTGGGCTGCTGTTATTCGTTTCACTTTCGTTTATTCATTTTCATCGATCAGTTCTCGAACGAGTCGATGGTCAATTTAGTAAGCAAGAATATCCAATAAAGTCGAAGTTGCCGAATGGAATCAAAACTGGAAAATCAGAATTGCTCCTGGGAATGATTTCTCTGATCTTTTGTCAGTTAGCAGGTTATAGGTATAATTGAATTATCAGAATAGAAATGAATTTCTCTAAGCTAACGTAACAAATGCAACGATCGATCAAATTTCACACGATTATGTTCTGTTTTTTACTCGTTGGAATCAACGATCAAGCCCAGACCTTGCTGTGCACAATTTTCCTCGCATTCTGCCTTTGCGTTTTAAAATACCTTGGGGGTGTGACAACGGGAAGAGAAATCTTGGTTTTCATTCGAGTGCAGCGAGTGCATGATAGAAGTCGCGATGGCCAAACAGGTTTCGCATGTCCACGCGAAATAATTTAAAATAGAGACACAAAGTAACGAATATACAGGATCAGAAAAAGAAGCGGAATTGGTCGAAAAAGATACAAGGGCGGCCTAAGGCCGGTTCAGTCTCACTCAGGAAGCACTTTGCGAATTAACCCTTTGCGGTCGAAGGCCGGGATACCTCCAGGTTGCCATAATTTCCGTCACCGATCGTCTCGTACCAAATACAGTTCTAACGATTCCCGACAAAAACAAAATGCCGCACACGCTCCGCACGAAGTCCGAAAAAACGTTTTCCACATCGACAAAAAAACCGGAGGACCGCATCATTTTTTAAATAGGAGAAGATCTGTTTTAACCCATCAGATGGCACGATCAACAACGACCGTAAAAAAGACACCGGAACGGGCAAAGTAGACGATACGTTTCTCTTCGGATCGATCGTGAAAAATTCTTTCTTTTGACAAAATTCGGCATGTTCGAGCGACGCGCGAATGGCTCGCGAGAGTTCCAAAATGGCGTCCAACGGGTTAAACAGAACGGCGTCCCCAAAGGGTTAAGCGTACAATATCGTCAGCTTGAGCATTTACTCGCCACCTTCGTCTATCTACGTCGCTATACAAATGACAAAGAAGAGCGGACAGATTTTGTTTGAAATGGGGTGGGGGTGGGGCGCAGGGGATGGGGTGAACAAATAAGATTTGCGTACCAATACTAAGAAAACAACGGGCGGGTGACGGGGCGGGGTGGCTTGGTAAAGTAAAGACAACCTTCTGAAAATAAAAAAAGAAAAGGAATCGTTTCGCCGGAAAGTCATTCTCAGTGAACACGATGCTTCTCGAACGTCTCATTCCTCGGCAGAACAATAGAAATTAGGCACTATATAGAGAACAGAGGTTTACGCCTAAGAAGCTCAGCCATAACTCCAAACACAACGATCTCAATTCCATTGCACCTAAGCGTAACAGGATGTCCCGCCAGGCGTTCTCAGCCTACAGGTGTTTCAGTACGTACGTGTAAAAAGTGGAAAAAGAAAAAGAAAAGCATTCCCTTTCTTACGGAGCTGTTTCGGGAATCATTCACGGTTCACACGTTTCCACAATCAACGAACGATTAGTCATCACAGTTAGATGCATTGGAGGCTCGGCCGGTTAGAACAATCATCGCCGCAGGGATTTCTCAAGCGAGATTCATGACAGAGGCGCATGACACCGTGCAACAGGAGTACAAGATACAAAGGAAAGAGAGACTTTGTCAAACTGCCATATACATATACTTACGGGAAGAGACCGGGACAGATGCTAGAGCGTTTGTTGTTAGCGGAAATCGGGTCCGAAAGCGAAACGTTTCAAACTGTCTATCCGACGTTTCTTTCTGTCGCTTTCCAATGTGCGATACATTAATCGAGTAAAAAGTAAAACGCGAAAGATCACGAACGAGATTTCCGAGTTTGTTTGTTTTGAGCAACACCGTAGTATCGTGAGAAAACGACGAGACACCGATCAAACGAATGGAACGAAGATGAACGTTGTTGTACTTCAATGATATGTGCAATCCGCGAAATTCTACCAGCATTTCGTAGACTGAGGGAAACGAGAGTTCACGGCCACGCCCACCGACCCGAATTTCTGTTCGCCGCGCCTAAAGTGTCTCGGTTTTTGGACGATCGAGGCTCGACTTCCGGGTGCAAACGCTCGCGCAGCTGTCCTCCGAAATCGTTGAACGAAAACTAGCGGATCGAATCGATGAAATTTGATTATCGCGTTCTCTCCCCCCCCCCCCCTGGCAACTCTCTAAGAAAGTCTACACGGCCCGGGACAGACAATTCGGCGCGCGTGAAAGTGACAAAATCCAATCAAGTCCCCGGTTAGGCCCCGATCCCCTTAACGGTCGTAGGTGTCGGCGGCGTTTAAAAACTATACTGATATGGCGCTCGGAGTACAAAACACGATCTGAAAAAGTATCAAAACAATTGGCACGTTCCGAATGAAAGTCAGTTTGGCAGATGATGGTACGCGGACGCGTGTATTAATTTAACGGACGCGCGAACGAGACACGCTTTCCCCGATCGATGTACCGCAGCCCGTGTGTATCGCTTACGTTGTACGTAGAATATAGTTTAATTGAAACGATCTTCCGTAGTATTGACACGTTATTAGGATTGTCTCGATAATGCACCGCCTTTCTGTGCGCGTCCGTGCGCTGCAAAGAACTCGAGGCGAATATCGTACGACACGCGTCGCGCGTGTACCGTCGAAACGTCGTCGTCGTCGTCGTCCCCGGGGTCCTCGAAATCCTCTTTCCAACGCACGCGTCAACGATTTTTCAAATCGGTTAATTACGGTTGAACAGTGGCGGCCCTTAGATTTAATTCGTTACTCGTTAACGCGATTATCATATATATATAATATAATATTCGTTCTTTTCCTGCGCTCTCTAAAAGGAGTTTTACAAAGGCCTGTGTTCCTGTATGCATATTATAATTAGAACTCTTCCTATTTACGACGATCAACGTGCGGCATAATAATTACGCTTCGAGATTTCCGTTTCTCTTCTCGTCGCGCGAAACACGGTCTCGGTCCTCGAGAGGTCGCGCACGGTTCAGATCGAGATCCCACGTTTCCGGTTTTCTTGTCCGACTTCTTCGAAGTTCACGCTTACGTTTCGTTACGGGTACACTCTCTTCTCGGAACGTCCAATTATAGTGGTAACGTCGTGGCGAATTAAAAGAGAAGAAAAAACGATTTCACATTCTTGTAAAATATAAATCTGCTGGCAATTGTTAATCTCTCGGAACCGTTTCTAGAAATTCTCGTTCTCCGATTACGTTCACTAACTTTGTTGTCTCGTCGGCGTTAAAATTCAACGAACGAAAAATGGCAGCAACTCGTTAGAGAAGATTTGAAGAAGTTTGGAAAGAGAGAAATTTCGAGCGTGCAGGAATTCGAAGCACCGTGTGATCTCTATCCGCGCGACCTCTCGCGGCTTCATCGAATAGAATCTATGAGCAGGATTAATTGTAACAATTTGGCATCTCGGTTGCTCCGTAAGAACCAGTCCCTCCGAGCCGAACGTATCGATAAATACATACGTATTCGTTAGCTAGTCTAATCATACGTGAAAAATCTTGTATCTCTTGAAGGCGATAGGTACCGGTCACCACAAGAGGCTAAATTTTGCGAGTGACCTAAAACGAGAGTTCCATCTAAATTCTGTGTCACATATATTAAACTCTGTCCGAACTAGCGTGAGCGTTTTCCTTCGGCAAAAACACGGCCCTGATCCATTCCAACAATTACAGAGCGGTCTCTTTTTCACTGATTATCTTGATACCATGCTTCGTCAGGATCATCTTCACCGTTTCGTTGTCCCTGATCTTCGGCTTCTCCGTCCAGTCGACTTGCCCTTGGGTCTCCTCCACTCTGTCCAGCCCTTCCATCAGGGAATCCAGATTATCCGTGGACGAGTCCACGTATCTGACGTTGTCCGCGGACCGTTGCAACGACTTGCACCTCCTGGAGGTCTTCGGGGCCCGTATATTGTCCGCGGAGCCGATCAGCTTGCTGTTCTTAGTCCTGAGCACCTTGTCGTTGCTTCTCGTCGACACTTTGGCCAGCTGAAGATTGTCCACCGAGGAGTAACGCCGCTTGTCCTGCGCCACGTTCGCGGAGTCCTCCGGCTTCTTCTTCAGCAAGGAAGCCCTGCGGCCGATCCTCCTAGTGCCACTGGTCAGGATCTCTATCTCGTCCTTGGGGAAGTACCTATCCCGCGTCTTCTTCTTGATCACGCCCGCCTCGGACAAGGTAAAGGAAGACAGGTGCTTCTCCTCGTCGCGAACCAGCGTCTCCGATTCGGGACCGCTCGGCAGACCGCAGTTCTCTATCTCGAAGCTGTCCTCGTCCAAGGTCGGGTCGGTCAAAGTGTTGTCGGCGCTGATTCGGGATCTCTTTGGAAGACTTCTAGAGGAAGACTCGATCATCCGGCTGTGCTCCCTGAGGTCCCTCGTGGGTAAAATCTCCTGGTCCGGGTTGTACGGGGCGCAGACCTCGCCGCAGATCTCGCAGACCTCGCAGAGCTGGTCGCACTCGCAGGCCGGCAGCCTTCTATCCAGAGCGTCGGAGGACTCCTGCAGGTTCCAGGAGCTGCAGATGTCGCACTCGGTCGAGTCCTCGTCCGCGATCGAGCTGCAGGTGGACCGCAGGGTGTAGAAGTTGTCCTGGCTCGGGCTGGGGATCCCCTCCTCGGTCCTCAACGACATCTCGTTCACGTAGCAGCAGAGCGAGCAGAACTCGTCGGTCTGCATGTCCAGCTCGTTGGTCGTGATCAGCTGGGACGTGCTGTCCGCCTTGGACGGGTCCTCGTAGCACGCCTCCTGGATCTTCTTGAACGACTCGTAGCTCTTCGACTTCTTCGAGATAACCTCGTTGGGCTTCGATCGCCGCCTGGACGCCGTCTTCGAGTCGGTGCTGGCGATCACGGAGTCCAGGCTGCCCTTCAAAGGCGTGTAATACATCGACGAATCCTTCTTGGACCTTTCGTCGTTGGACTCGTAGGCCTTCGAGCCACCGCTGGACTTCTGCGATCGAGAACATTTCCCGTCTTTCCTGGAGCTCTTCGTCTTGGTTGAGATCTCGGAGAACGTCTTGTAGAACGTCTCTTCGGACTGCGTGTACGAGTCGGTGCTCTTCTTCTCCGCGTCCTGCTCGTCTATGACCAGCTTCTCGGTCTCGTCGTTGCAGACTCGCATCTGGCCGTTCTTGATCTTCCTAGGACTCTTGCGGGAGTTCACCACGGACTTCAGATACTTACCATCGATCTCCAGGTTCATGTCCAGCTTGGCCGTCTCGTCGGATCCCGGTCGATCTTCCGGACTCGGCTCCAGAGTCTCCGGAGACTCGTCCACGATCTCCTGGATCTTAACGGTGCTCTCGTCGCTGATCGACGACGGCACAGGCGACTGCACCAGCAATAGCTTATCTATACTCCCGTCAGACTCACCCTTGAATATCGTGATCTCTCCTTTACCGTGCACCCCGTTCTCTTCCAGGATCAGAGTCGCGCTCTCCTTCTCGAAGGGATTGTGGATCATGGCGCTAACTAGGACCAGGACCTGGGTATTGGGACATCTCACGCTATCGTTCGGGAAACTATCCTCGAACTCGACACCCTCCTGGCGATCAGCCAGGAGCTCTTTAGGACCCTCCGACGGGTCTTTAGGAGCGGCGTCCTTGCCCTCCTCGTGGACCTCGTCGTCCAGCGAGCCGTCCAAGCCGTATCGCGTCAGTCTGTAGTCCTCTTTGTCTACGCTGAAGTCTGACAAAGCGCACTCGTGACGGCCGCTGTTGTCCACCGACGCGGGCAGGCCCGACGACGACACCGACGATTTCCGCTCGGGTTCTTTGCCCACCGTCAATCCGTCCGTGTCGTCTTCGGGCGCTAAGTCTAAGCTGTCCCTAGGGTCCGCGCGGCTTTCGGGGATGGGTATCGCGGTGTCCACGGCTTTTGACGAGGTGGCGACGCTCGGGGACGCCTGTTCTACCTGACTGGACCGTGGCTGGACTCTAACGACCTTCTTCCTGCCTCTCCTATCATCGTCAACGAAACCTACCTCGTCGAGGATCTGCGACTCGCCGGTTTCGGTGGCGATGATCTGTTTTGCGAGACCTGGGTACGCGGCCTTCGCGGTGGCTAAGTGCTTGGCGTTACCGTTCTCGGCGACTAGCGCGTTAATGAACTTCTCGCGGGCCTCGTCGAGGCCCGCATGCCGCGTCGAAACCGTCTGAACGCCGCCCGCGTTCTGCAGGTTCTTACGCAGCACCGCGTCCGGCACGTCGATGGATATTATTTCGATCGGACTCGGGGATTCCATGGTTACGTCGCTAGGCGACGGCGTGAGAAAGGTGCTTTGGTACTTGGAGTCAATGGTCAAGTAATTGTTCGCGTTCGGCGAGGTCAGTTCCAACTTACTTCAGTGTCCAAGAGTGGCAGCGTGAAAAACAAGACACTATGTTTTATATGGTACTGGTCAGGATATCGGTGCACTCTATACACGATTCAGGCACAAAGGGTTCACTAATTGTCTTCGTTTTACAGTCTTCTTTAAACGGACAAAACCTTGCGGGCAGCTCGATATCCAAGTTCGAATTTTTTATAAAAATTCGACACGCGACTTGGTCGCATGTTTTAGTGGCTGCCGTAAGGGGCAACGGTATCCTCTGATTGGATGGAAAAATGTTCCATATGAAAATTTTGTACCTTCATCCGTGAATCGGTATTTTTGTCGTGATAATTAGATTGCGAGGGTATGGTCATTTTTTATTTATCGAATTTATAATCTCTTAATTACATTCTCAGGGAAAAATGTTTAAAATGAAGATACCCTCTCGTAGTCACTACAGAAGCGTAACGTAAAGAATATAAAATAACGTGATTGCTAAAATTTATTCATAATTACAGCGGTGAAAAATTGATTCGAGACTCGATATACATAACATGGAAGACTCTTAGACTAGACTATTATCTATTATTGTATTAATAGTTTTTTGAAGATAATTTAACCCTTTTAAGATTCAATAAATTTGTATATATCACAAGAACCGCTCAGTTCTTTATTAAACATTTATGCCGTAGCTCTGTCACTTCTAGAAATATTTTTAAATACTAGACTATAGCGAGACCGACAAGATGAATTGTTTAATTTGTAATATTGTTATTTAGTATATCGTTTGGAATGTACGTTCGCTAAAAATTGTGAACTTCTCTTATATTTTATTCTATCCTTTATTCGATATATAAAATAGCTCGTAAAACTTTTTTTATTGATACAAATAAAACATGAACATGAGATCTGTACAATTTTCATAAATAGAAAATATTCTGAGTATTTTTTATGCATCGATATTACTGAGTGATAAAAGGGTTAACCATTGATCACAAAATATATAATTTATATCACTTTGTGTAACAGCTTTATATACTCTAAACTCACCAACTACGTGGAATATGAGTGCTATAAAAATATATATACACTTCTCATTCAAAATATGTAAAAATAAAGTCTTGTGTATATCTACTGGAAGATATGCTATTAAATGGTCACTAGTCAATTAAACTACCAGTTTTTGTAAATTATGTCAGACTCACATTGTGGACGCCGACGTCTTGGCATCGTAAATTCCATGCTTATAGACATAATCGATCACAGCATCTTGTAGGAGATACCTGACACTCTCACCTCGCTTTAGTGCCCTTCGTATTCTAGTTGAGCTAACTTCATTTGGAATCCATTCTGTTACTATGTATATATTGTGCTGCACAGAAAATAATAATATAATGTAGAAACATATAGGATTTATGCGATAACAATAGTTCCATAATTACTTACCATATGCCTAGAAAGGATGTCCGAGTCGTATATAAACTTGTTGGGATTAGATCCCTCCCTGGTAATAACTACAAGACCGTGTTCTCCAACAATTGCATCAATCTGTAAAGGAAGACGGTGCAATTAGAATACAATGACATAAATTCAAACAAGAATAATATCCGTCGATATAATAGCTTACATCTTCCTCAGCCCATAGATCATAGGTTCCAAAGCTCTCCAATAAATCAGCCCCACACAGCAATTTGATTTGAATAGGATTATGATCATCGCTGTTCTTCACATTTTCTGGTATCCACTCCAAATCTTCGGTCGGTATATGATTCAAATTATTAGGATCAAATAAAACAGAATTTAATAAATTTTGATGATGCTGTAAACTAAGCCTAGTCTTTGTCCATCCGTTCTGCCTGGTCTCCCAATTGCTCAACCGTATCCAGTCGCTATTTTGCAAGGCCAGCCTCAGCATGGCACACCTATGAGTGGCACTAGCCAATTCCTTCTTAGCGTATGCATCGTGTACAGGAGATATAACACCACCGAGCACAATGTGTGTTCCCATTCGATGGAGATGATCCCTGGCAATTTCTGGAAATATTTCATAGAGACTTAACCTAACTTTCCTTCAACGTCCCAAGAGCAAATCTGATTAACATTAAATCTTCGATCGTGATTCGAGAAACGTAGAGAAACGTATAGCTTGTATTTTCGAGGAACAAGGATTCGTGTCATTTTTTAGATTTCGAATAGTTCAAGTTAAACGATTACGTCAATCGCGATTGTTTACGCGGTGTTATCAAGATGACATCTCGTTTAAACGACTAATAACGTTATCTACGATGATATTCGATAGGTCCTAGTCATGTATAATAAGAGGCTCCGCTGTTTACGTAAAGATTGAGTATCGATTACGATAATATATATGTACCAAACATTCTCAAGTGCATATTGGTCGGAGGGTTATAACTGCCACACGACATAAGAATAACACGCGTTGGTGCCATTTCTTCTTCTGCTACGCTGCATGTGCTGTCACAATTTAACCTCGACTGACTACTCTTCGTTCTTGAAGTGTTTTGCACCTGGTTCACCAAACATTCGCCCCGATGCGTAGTTACACGAGATAAATCGTTAGAAGAGCCACCAAAACGGTCAACCACACGATACAAACTGCACACTGGCTGACGTTTCAGCCATACTTGTAACGGCGGTACCGCGTTAGTCAGTTGAGAGAATTTTATCAACAACATAATACCCGATGACATTCAAAATCCATCTAATCTGACACATTGTATATTTTTACTGATTGTGTCATTCAATACCGCTTTAGTCAAAGTCGCTGTTTACTGACGCTTATCAATTGTTCATTTGACGCGCGTTGCAAGTTCCAGTCCCGTACTTTGAAACGGCTTCTTGATAGTTCTTACTGTAGTTGCGTATCGTTTATTTCTACTTGTTTTTATCATAGAAACTCGTTGCAAAATTATTAGGAAAGTTTGTGAAATGTTTTGTGGTATAAATGAAGCTTTACTACAGGTAAGAGCCATTGAAAATTATTGATAACAGACGGAGAACTTTGTACGCTGATATCCCTGCATTGTTATAAAGATCATGATGAATATTAATACTGTAATCAGTTGTTTTGGTATGTATCATATTCTTGGGCAATCAATACAAATGTTTTATCTACAGGATGATGTTATTATTAAAATATTACTCATTATTCCTCAGGTGCATTTGATGGAGGATCAAGAAGGAAGATGAAAGACCATATTTGAAGTTACTCAAACTATCTACCTAAGGTAACCTATTCAATTAAAATAGTTAATAATTGCGCTATTTGAATTATCGTTCTTGTGCCAATTTCTGTGTGCTGTATTTTTATTCTTTCATATAATATTAATCTATAATATTACAATAACAGGAATTTGAATATGTATCTAGTATTAAGAACTTGCTAAATAAATTAGCAATTAAATATTCGAATCTTTACGATTGTATAAAGCTTGCTATGTTAAACAAATTTAGTAATCCATTTACAGTACTTCTGTTTATTAAATTTATTATGCACAATGGAATAAAATAGTGACTATAAATATGTTTACAATTAACTTGATACTTATTTATTGTCTTGTGTTAATGGTTTTGTTAGGGCACGGTTCAAGCACGCGATTCCTTAATTGAAAGACTCTAGTTTAGAGCCGACTGTCTCTAGAGTCTTTTAAGTTGGAAAACTTTCGAAAGCCGCCAACGAGCGATGTAACTTGCGAAAATAAAACGTAATTAGGGGACCGTTCTTGGAGTTTGTTTTCCATTTAATTTTGCGAGCAATGCGGTCGCGGAGTTTTAGAGTTCGTCGCGTGCTGAAGTCTCTTCCTTTCTAGAACGACGTACCTCTAATTATAATTGTCCGAGTATACGGAAGGAGTTGCAGCTAACTTTGTTACGCATTCAAAATTTAATTTTCCGGAAACTTGACACTCGCTGGACCTTTTTAAATGTGGTATTCACGATCTTTCGAAAGGAGAATTCCGAGATTAAATATTACGACTGCTGTGCAACCGCTACATAGCGAAGTATCAAATATGAGGCTCGATTCGATAAGAATATCGAGTAATTGGAACAAGGCACACCGATCGCTGGGGTTTAGAAAATCAAGTTGCTTCAATGGCTGCAACTAAATTTGATGCGGTTTTGAAAATTTAGTGAAATACTTCGGAGACAAGAGGATTCGGAGCCGGTTCAGAAAGTCGATGGGATTTGGTAAAATTTCGCTCGGATTCAGGGTAGTTATAGCTTTTCAATGCCTTGTTAGTACGTTCCGCTTTATTACCGTCATAAATTGCCCAGAACTTACGAACAATTACAATCAGTTGCGAATAAACGTTGCATAATTTAGACCGTTGATGGATTAAGAAACTAAAGAACCATCCGCGAATGTTAACGCGGCAATCGCGATTGAAAGACGAGCCTCGAAAATGGAAATCATATCCGGTGCAAGCCTAAATCGAATGGACAGAAGCCCGCGAACTGTCTAAGCAGCGCTTAAAAGCGGTTCGAAAAATCAGGGTAAGTGGGGAAAGTTGGCGGTTAAAAATCTAACGTAATTAAAACTTCGCGAATACTGCCGCGTCCGCAAACTTCATCGTCTGACCGACATTTGGTAAGCCCTGTAAATTCCCGAGTCCCTGAAATACTTGAAGTTTTATCAATCTCAACGGAATGTTATAGGCCGGCTGGCAAAATTCGCGGAACTAGTTCAGGGAGAGCGATAGAGAAGGAGAGGGAGAGAGGGTGGAACGGGACGGTATAGATGGAGACAGATGGAGGAGTCGATTCTACAGCGGTTGTAATTAGCAAGGTGCGCAGCAACGCGTGCTTCACCGCGGTTCGCCATTTTGAATCTACTGTCTCTCCGCGAGCTGTCCTCGAAACAAGTAGAATGACGTCAGATCTTCGCAACCCTGTTCGCCACCCCCGGCCTCGTCGAATCGACACGCTCGCTCTCGCTATTTCGTCCCGAGAGCACTCGATTTCTAGATTTTTATTGCGCCCCGTGTCGTTGACATTCTTCTGGCTTTACACGGCGAAACCGAGCCAGAGGAGACGCAGAGAACATTTCTGCTTCGCGGCACAATGGCCGAACGTGGATGCTTTCTTGCGATTGAAGTCCCGTTTTTGTTCGAGTCGCTTGTGTTTCCTGTTTCAGCTTTCATATCGCTCTTTCTCTCTCTCTCTCTCTCTCTCTCTTTCTCTGTGTCTCTCTTTTCCTCCCTTACCTCGCTGTGTGCATCGCGAACGCAGTTTTTCGGCGGCAGTTGAAACGAGAAGCTGCTTCAAACTGTGCCCGCCAGTTGACTTCGCCGAAGTAATCATAAAAGATTGTGCGCTCCACCCCGTAGGAATAAAACGCGAGGTTTCCCCCAGAAGTAAAAAGGGTTTCCCTCTGATTGGGTCCGCGGAGGTTGACGAACTCGCATTTTTAGAGAAAATATTCTGACACAGATGATGCGCGAACAGTTTTGTAAATGGCAGGTCGGTTGCGGGGTGAAACCTGTGTCGCGTTTATTTTTCATGGTTTCGTTATGGAAGGAATGATCAAGTGGAAACGGTAGAAATAATCAGAGAATTTCAGGACATCTGGTGTCCCTAATTCATTGAACATTTGTATCGAGATCGATGAGATCGAACGTAGATCTCGAAGAAAAGTATATCGAAAGATAAGTAAAAGTAACTCGAGGATTTAGATGTAAAGATCGATAAATGCAATCGAGAGTTAAATAATAACACGATGTTTTCGTATTACAAAGCAGTCTGTATTTTAGTTAACTTCGCATGAAACGCTATAATTACTCTTTTACGGTATCGCTCCGTTGCGGACGACATCTTGAAGCGTCGGATTCACCGGGGAAGATTAATCTCGACAGATCCACGATCAGGGTCGTAACAAATTAGCGTCTTTGTGTTTCCGGGGGAGGGTCGGGGAGGGGCGGGGGGAGGAATAGAGGAGGAGAGAAAAAGCGAGTCTATCGTCGGTGTCGGTAATTTTTGCCACAGGTAAGAAATCAATACTCTGATACGGCCATAAATCCACAAGATGGCGACGGAACCGCGCGTATCGTGTTTCATCTTTCCGCAACGGAGAAGGGAGAGCGCGTCAAATGAAATCGACATGCAGGTGAACGATAAGTTATCTCTGGGACGTGTAGAATCTATGCCGCGACGTTACGTAACGATCCAGGGCTTCGCTTTAGCTTTCGGGTACGATCTCTCGTTCCCGCTTCCCCGCTTCGACGCGGAAATAACGTCGCTGGAAAGTAAAAAGGTTGGGAAATAAAAAGAGAATTAAAAGGGCGCCGTGCCGCGCCGCGCCGCGCCGGGGTCGGAGCGCGTGAAATCGAACTTTGTGTTCGCGACGTTCAAACGTTTCCGGGGAACGGATGGACGGGCGCAGAAGAGAATGACACGGTTCAATAATACACAAATTTTATTTTATTCATTTTTTTTTCTTCCCGCAGAATCGAGGAAATCATTTGTTGAGAGAACAAAACCTCTGCAATACGAATAGCAGTTACAAGTAAATATGTACAATAATATAGAAGTGGTTGCCTTTCTTATTTATTTGTTTATCTTTATTTTATCATTTTTTTTGCCTTTTTCTTTTGCTTTAAACATCTGGCTTTTTATTTCCGGTTTGTGTTCGTCTGGTATATTCCTACTTCTCGCACTGTTAATGATAATCCATAATGATAATCAATTAATTAATTAATTAATTAATAATAATGATAATAATTATAAGAATCGTACTGAATCAATATTAAGAATATTTTGCTTCCATACATTCACCTGGTAATGGAGGTTCAATCGTAGGCATACCAATCGACCATCGAATCATGACAATATTGACAAATTGACAGAACGTGCTTTCTTCGCCTGCTTCGCATTCCGTTTCACCTTCTCTCGCACAACCCGCACCCATCGCACCCCCGTATCCTCGATCTCTCTCTCTCTCTCTCTCTCTCTCTTTCTCTCTCCCTCGCTCCATCTCTCACTCTCGTATCTTTCGTGCCCACTCATCCCTCCGCGCACGCCACCCTGACCTCTCACCGCTGTTTACCGTCCCAACTCTTGCCTTTTTAATTCACCCCATCTCTCACCCCTTTCTCGCACGCACGGTTCTTGTTCGCGCGCGCGATTTTTAGGCGTACACGCCGTGCAGCGCGCGCCCGAAATACCTCCCGCCCTCCACGCCCCCGTCTCCTCAAACATTAATAACACGTACAGCCACCCCCTGGCGCGTCTTCATCGCCTCCCGAAGTCTACCATCGTTCTCGCCCCCTCGAACCCTTTTTCGAACAGCTCTCGTGCGCGTCACACCGCCGTAAAACGACGAGCACGAGACCCTGCCCCCCCCTCCCCAATTTATCCCGGTCTCTCAAACGAACCCCGTGTCCCACCCCGCCCCAGCCCCTCCCCAGCAATCGTTCACACCAGAATGTGTTTTCGTCGGTTCGCCTCCTAAGATTAAGTCCACTAAGCATTTCCTACCGTTGATTAAATGCTCATCGCGACAAGAGAGCTCAACAGCGGCTCCACACCCCCGACTTGCCCCCCCGGCCCCCAGAAAAATCACCATCGTCCCGGTGTCGCAAAACCACCCCACGCCCGCGAAAAATCTTTCCCTCGATCTCGCGGGCCTCTTCCGTTACGCCCTCCCCCGATATATACGTCTTCTCCGTTCCGTTCGTCCCGAAACTTCCGACGCCCCTCTCCCTCAAATCCCTAATTCACCCCCCCCCCCCTCGAGGATCGTCCCGCGGGTCGCGCGTTTCGTCTTCTTTCCGGTCACCATCTGCCCTCCCCGCGGGGAGACGTGCCATACTCGTGACAGCTTTACGTGGCTCAACAACGACCGAGAAAAGGACCGCACTTTTCGTCTGAAGGAGTATCGCCACGTGGCAATTGCGCGATTGCAACGTCGGCACCGTGTAACCTTTCTCTGCAGCTTCACCCTATCTGTCCGCCCTTTTCGTCTCCTGGTTCGCTTTTCCACAGGAATCATCCTGCTATTCCGCGTTCCCTAAGCTATCTTGTTTTCTAGCTAGCCCGTGTTTTCCGTCGGGGTTACAATGCTTTATCGTTTCGTCGTTCGGCTGTGATTCAGTCTCGAATCAGCGCCGATTCAAGCTCGACACCCTACTTTCGTTTAGTATAGAAGACCGCACCGCCTTCTAACCGCTTCGGTTCGTCTCTACCGAGCACCGAATCGCCGCGGATCCGAGCCGACCACTGTGCTCTCCGCTTTCGAGTCAGGTTACCGAGATGCGGGAACCGTTTCCCTTCGCGAACCTCTCGAGAAGGCTCTGCAAAAGCCTGTCTCGTTCCTCAGGATTGTCCGGCACGTCGTCGGGGATGGACCAACGACCGCGTTTTTGGCGAGAAAGCGGACGAAACGCGCGGACGCGACGATCCTCGAGATCACCCCGCCTTCTCTCGCCCCCTTCAACACTTGTTTCTCTCTCTCTCACACACACACACTATCTCTCTTTCTCTATCTGTTCGTCTTTTGTTGTTGGTTAGGTTTGTTTGTTTGCTTGTTATTGATTTCTTTTTGTATTCGTGAAAAGAAAAGCCCACCATCGTAATAATTAACGTGTTAACGGCGACGTCGTTCATTGAACAGGTTCCGTCGATCTCGTCTTTTTTTACGATCGATTCGTTTTTTATCGTTTATGATTTTTTTTCATCTTATTCTTGCTTGTCGTTAAATAGTAATCATCTAAACAATGAAAGCGGCAAAACGTCTCGAGGAAAAAGGTGTCCCTGAGCGCGACGGAAGGGGACGACGACGACACACACGTATTCTTTCTTTGTCTTCTTTGGGAGGGAGAAATAAAAGAGACTGTTTTATTTGTTTGTTTGTTTGCTTGCTTGCTTGCTTGCCTGCCCGCCGCCCTTCGTCGTCCTCGTCCCTTTCACGCCCACAATTATTAGCCGCACCTGCACAGGACTTCGCGGGACACGTCCAGTCTAAGTGTAAGAAAGAGCAACTATTATTTTATACATTTTGTGGTTCCCACGTGAGAAAAAAGGTCTCCTCTTTCACTCTCTCTATCTCTCTCTTTCTTTCTCTCTCACTCTCCAGCTTCCGTTTTTACTACGCCGCGATCGCTCGCGTTTCGCGTCGTTAAAACGGGGATGGGGTGCCGTTTTCTTTCTCCTGGTGGGGGCGTGGGGTGGGACGCGGAGCAAAAGTCTCGTATGTGTCCTGGACGAGTCGGTTTCGTCCTGCGCAGGTATTCGTAAAAAGAGGGACGCTCTTCTCAAAATGTTGCATCTTTGTGAAATCGCGTTTTTTTCTCAACTAAGTTCCTATGTCCTTTAAATCCTTATTACAAGTACGGTAGTAATAGTAGTAGAAGTAGTAGCAGCAGTAGTAGTAGTAGTAATAGTAGTAGTAGTAGTTTATTAATAGTAGGTTTTTTCTCTTTTTTTTCATCGTTTTTATGTTTAAGCATTTTTTTATCCTTTAGTTTTCTGGTTCTGATAATCTAATAGACATCTAAAAATAACACCCATTTTTTTCATTATTATTTCATTATTTGTATTCTCCTTAGCTTTCTTTTTTTATTTTTATTTTAGTTTATTTCGATCAAGTATTACTTAAAGATTCCTTAAACGTTAGACTGAGGGCCGCGTGCCGCGTGCACGCTGGGCTCGACGGCGGATCGCGGGACGATAGGGAGGAGGAATCGATCATTAGACAACGCCGGCCGCCATTTTCGTTCTTCCCGGTTGATGAGAGCTACCCGCGCGAGATCGACCGGCAAAACACCGTCGACCGTCTCTCTCTCCTTCGAAAATCTCCCGTTCATGCAAATCCCCCTTTTTCTTTCTATTTCCCTCTTTTTCTCGTTCTTCCTCTAACGATCCGACCGCACACGATCAACCCTTTTCCAAACCCCTCCCCGACCACCCCTCGAGCCCAGACTGAACGCAGCTTTGCATACCACTGTTGAATTACATCTTACATTTATTTCTAGCGGCTGGAGTAACAAGTTTTTTTTTATTTTTGTCATTCGTTTTGTCAGCTCAGTACTGCATCAATTCATATTGCTGCTGTTGTGATCTGTACCCAAACCGTCGTTCCCAATTAAACCCCTGTCCACGCATACACACCCTGCTCCTACTCCTCATCCTCCTCCTCCTCCCTGTGTCTCCTTTCCCCCTCTCTCACCCTCTCCCATTCTCTCGTTCTTTCTCTCTCTCTCTCTCTCTATTCCCCGAACCCTCGCTCTCTCCCTCTTTCCCCCTCACTCACTCTCTCTCTCTCTCTCTCTCTTTCACTCTCTGCACACGTGTCTGGCCTTCTTATGCGTTGGTGCATCGATCTTCTTCGTAACGCCCTCCAACCCACCGTTCTCGCCCCCCGAAATCTGTCGTTAAATTTCCTCCTCGATTTCCTCCCGCCTCTCACCCTCCTTCTCGCGCTATCTATCTCTCTCCTACCCTCGGCTTCCCGTATTTTTCCCTTTCGTGTTAATTTTAATATCACATTTTCATGGGAACAGACTGGCCCGATATATTTGGAAACGGAACCCGGATATGCTGATCGGTGAATCGGTAATTTTTTTTCTCTCGTTATTCGAATGTCGTTCTCTCGTCCTCGTCCTCGTAATCGCGATTATCAAAAAAGGGGATACTCGACCGTTGAGCCCTCGATACAACGAATTTTTTTTTTTTGTCCAATTGGATTTCCTGTCCGCTTTTTTCTGGCATGATCGAGCCGCGATCAAGTTCCTCGCCGAGGAAATTGAAGACGAATTCGACCGCGCAATGGCATACGTCTTTTTCATTCGAGATTGCCTCGGAACCGTCCTCTCTTCCTCCCTCTCTCTCTCTCTCTCGCTCTTTCTCTTTCTTTCTCTCTTTTTCTTTCTGTCTTTATGTCTTGCTCCCTATCTACCTTCTCTTTCTTTCTGTTTTCACTGTTATCATCCTCTTTATTGTATTTTTTTTGGTTTCTTTTTCGCTTCTTTTTCGTCTTACTTCGCTTTTGCCTTTCGCGTTCCTCGTTCACCGCGTGCGGGAAAAAGCAGAGCGCAATACATCGGGCGAGCGTGTCCCTGTTTTTAATATATAGAATACATACATCTTTATCTCGCTACAAGGTACTACGAACCCAGATCGAAAAACGATAATAGTCCATCGTTTATGAGATATCTTTTTCTTCTTTTTTTTTCTTACGGCACGTACAACGACTTGGATGGCAACGACGAAACGAAAACGAAACTCACGAGACAAAAAGGACAAAGAAAAAAGGAATTCTTTTTAATAACATACGAAGGTGCGTTCATCAACAATCTACACGTTCAAGAGACACATTCATCGTTAAATCACTTAATTGAAACTCCTTAGACTGTAAAATATTAATTATGTTTGCTCTTGTTTATCCCTCCCGTTAATCGACCTTCTCTAAAACAGGTCCCCACCCTCTCTCTCTCTCTCTTTCTCTCACTCACACGCGCACTCATACGCACAAATTCTCTCTCTCTCTTTCTCTCTCTCTCCCCCTCTTTTTTACTTTTGTAGACGCTTGTGTAATTAATGTTACCATTTTTTTATTCTTTTTTTGTGTGATTTTTTTTTGTAATTTTTGGTTTGCTTTGTGGTGGTTCTTGGTGGTTCCCTCGTTTAATACGATTTCTAGCTACCTCACGCGTACACCTTTGTCCGTCACTGTCTTCCGGATCCTCTACCGTCTTGTCGAAAAGTAGAAAACCAAAAGCAAAAAAAGAAAAAGAAAGAACATCCGCGCGACTCGAGGGACTCCGATCGCTTTCCGTGTCGAAGTTCAACGGCGTAGTCTCTCTCTCTCTCTCTATCTTTCCCTCTGTCTCTCACACCCCCGCACGAATTCTCCCTTTGATCCACCGCGTCCTCCTCGAACCCCATTGTGAAACGCGAACGACAGTCAACGCGCGTCCACGATGCTCCGGGAATAATTTTCGTTGCCGGCAATCGTGGCTCGCCGAGATACACAAATTTCGGAAAACAAAAGTCTAGAGAACCGTCCGCGACAGAAAAATAGAGACAACATTCCGAATCGCCTATTTACAAAATACGATCAGACCGAAATCGATGAAATGAATTTGTTGAAAGACATTCTCGAAGGCGGCGGTCGTCGGGGGCTGTTCGTTCCCCACCGGTTTCTCGAATCCCACCCGTTTTATATCTGATGTGTCGGCCGCGGTAATCTTCTGCAACAACCAATATGATTGCGATCAACTATAGATAAATGGTCGATTGTTGATACAACAACGACTTGCGGGAGTATCATTACGTTTAATATTAAAAAGTCGCGGCACGCCTCGCTGAAAATATTTCACTCGGCTTGGTCGCTCTTTCGGTGGGATTCGAGATGTGTTTCACCGTTCCCGTCGTTCCCAGTCCTGTCCCGCTCCAGGAACCGCCGCCTTCGCTCTCGCGTTGGCTGTCGTTCGAGGTCGCGTATCTCTCGTCCGCGCTGAAAATCCCGTTCGACTCGAATTCACCGTCGTATACGTCGCCGATCGTCGTTTCCCCTCTAAACGCCGCCCCTTCACCGTAAGATCACGCGCGCGCGATCGTGTCTCCGAGAGCATAATCGTCGTCCAGCTAGCTGGCCACGCGGCACACGCGAGGACACCCCCGCGAGAAGGCCCAAACACCCCCCCGGCACCCCCAAACGCTCTCCACGAAGTTAAACACATTTTTTTCTCGTTTTCGTTTTCTTACAAACTATCCCCGTGTTTTTAAACCGTGTTACGTTTTGTTTCGTATTTTTTTTGTTCAGAGATCACTCGTTACGTTTGGTAATCAGTCTATCTACTCTGCGTAGAGCCTAGCCCGCGAACTCGATTCCCCCTCGACGATCCCTCCCCCCTCGATCCGAGAGCCTCACGCGCGACGACGACCCTCCTGTGCCCAAGAATCAACGGAAATCGAAAGGAATTTTTACGTGAGAAACGAAAGACAGGCGCGAAACCGTGAAAAACGTTTACCGTAATACTTTTAAAATTGAAAGACCGAAACATCGACATCGTCCCCCTCCCCCTTTCGACCGACAGATCGTCGACGTCTCGTTTAAGCAACGACGGAATAGGAGCTCCGACACCTCGAGCCGACGACCTAACCGCTTAGGCGCTGCGCGCGAGATGCCACTCGAGCCGCAAAATGGAAATCGGCGCAGCCTTAACCGGTCGGTGAAACGTAATCGCCGGCCCGCCATCGATTTCCTAGCTCTTTGGACCCTTGTACGACCTTCTTTCATCCTCCCCAATTCCACTTTCTCGCTCTCATTCTCTCTTCATCGCGCCGAAGATATCTGTACACGCGTGTACACCGACCCCCGCGGTGATCGTTCTCCAAGATGGCGGCGTTGCTCGCCTAATCAGCGGCAGAGAAATCTTGCGCGACAACAGGTGGTAAAGCCTCGAAAACGCCGAACGAGGGACTTACAGAATTTGTACTCTTTGAATGCGTATTACAATGAAACGATGCTCTCTCTCTCTCTCTCGCTCACTCTCGCTCTTTCTCGCTTCTCTCGTTTTCTTTTTCTCTCATCTTTCACTTATAATATAGTAAGACTTACTTTTTCCCCTCGCGTCGGACGCCACCCCGTTAATTACAGTGTCTCGCGTGAAACGTATACGCGTGTGTCTTCCTCGTGTCCATTTCCATCCCCCTGCCTCCCGCTGTTCCCCCAGCTTCCACGTCCGCGAAGAGAACCGTGTACCTGCGTGTGCCTGAACAGTGTATATGCGCGCGCGCGCGCGCGCGCGTGTGTGTGTGTGTGTGTGTGTGTGTGTGTACGTGGTCTTTCTATACGTTAGCTGTGTACCGTATGATTTTCCCGACTCGCCACCTCCCCTCCCGGATCATGCACTCGCGTGTACGTCGAAGGGTGGAACTCGTTTTCCGCTCGTTTCTTTTTCTTCGTTCGCGTAGACTAATTAAAAACTGCAGGGCTCGCGGAGGAGACCCGTCTCCCTCGCGAATCAACCCCTCCGACCCCCCTTCCGGCCCTGATTTCTCCTGCACGCCGTGTCCCGGATCGGCCGACTCTCGCCGATATAACTCGCCTTCTCCCTTCCATCCCTCGGTGTACCGTGCTCGATCAGATTCTCCTCGGCTACGAATTTTCCCCGGAATTTCTCCGGCTTCTCCTCTCGCGAGCCGAGAGCAATAAACGAGACCGAAGAATCAACAACTCTCGGCGAGAATCGCGACGGTTTCTCCGGTTTATCTCGACTCGCCGCGATCTCCTCGAGAAAACCCGGGGGAAAAAGAGAAACGCGCGCGCACGCGCGCTCGGTGGAGACGCGAGGAGAAGCGCGAAGGATCGACGGGTAGGGTTTCTTTCCTCTCCTCGATCCTTGGACGCGACGCCCCCCGTGGCACGTAGAACGGAGAACGATCGTGCGATCGTCGCGGCCGTGGCGGATCGCGATGCTCCCCTTAACCCCCGTAACAGCCAAAGTCCCTCGAAAAATTTTCGGTGACGTCGATCGGTTAGAGGCCACAGCCATCTACAGTATATCGACAACGAGCCGCGCCTCTGATCGATCCGCCACGAGATCGGATCCGCGCGGACTGCGACGATCTACCAACGGGGATGATCCTCCTGCTGGCCGGGGGCGCGCCCCTCGAGGAAGAACCGCCCGGAATTTCCTCTTAGATATTCTATCCGCCTCGACGCTTTCTCCATAAATTTGGTCTCCCTTAAAAATATGTACAATACGCGTATTCAATTTACATCGTATTCCGCTTCGCCCGCCACAGTTTCTCGCGGTTCTTCCTCGAGGACCCCCCCGCGAGCGTCGCCCGTTCTTCCAAGCCGGTCAGATATCTTCACCCCCGAAGATGATGATTCCGCTCGTCTTCTCGCGCCTCGTTTTTCACGTCCCCTCGCCGCGTTCCTCGCGACGACCACGCGCGTACACACTGCGCGCCGATGTTCCCGCGGATGCTCCACCGTTGTAGGGCCGAAAAACGGGGCCCTAACGTGCACGCAGATTTCTCGTGCCGATTCCTCGGAGCACACCGTCGATCTTCGCACGCTCCCATGGCTTCCCATTCTCGTCCTCGTCCCTCGTTCTCGCTCGTTCTCGTTTCTTCCGCTACAAACGCGACCCACCCGCCGCACACTCCTCCCACACTCGCCGCCCTCCTCTCTTCTTTTTCTTCTTCTTCTTCACCCTCCGCGTCTTCTTCCTTCTCTTCCTCCGCACCCCCAACTGCTCCCCCTCTACTTTCTTCCGCCGCCACCGCGCCATCTCTTTGTCTGCAAATAGCCCAGAGGTACGGACGTGAGAATTTATTTGTCGAGGATCTGTTCCTTTTTACTCGCGCTCTGTCGCCCCCCCTCCCTCCTCCCACCCACCGTCTTTGCAACACCCTCGCGCGGCTCTTATCACCGGAGGAAAAGAGAGAGATTTACATCGCGCCGTTTCTTATTCCACCGGGAAGGATTTTTGAAAATTTCGCGTACGATGGCCCGTTCGGGTGCTTCCATTTGGAAGACATTGAATATTAAAGGATTATTAAATCAGGTACGATTTATATAATAATATATATAATTATCAAAACTGGTACGAGTCCGAATTTTCGTAATTAGGGGTGTACATCACTCGGAAAACTTATTCCAGGATTTTCAAGATGATCGAGTTCGATTTCGTCTCTCTCTTTCTCTACTGTTACGATATTTTGTTCAGTTGTTGCATAGAAAATTGGTATAAATTCGTGAGGAACGATCAACGCTAGCTTCTAACCAATCAGAATATTTTTGGTAACGATACAGTCTTGTAAATGTGCCATTAAGATACGGTTTGTCATTAAGAAGTTCATTTTGTATGCAACAACTCGCGTGGACCGTGAGAATAAACGTGCAGCAATAGTAATTAAATTCTAGAGGATTGTTGACGGAGTAGACAGAGTGATTACAGGACAGAGGATAATGAATTACGAATATATCATTTTCAAGATCAAGTAACAACGTGATCGAGTTCAGTAGCTGCTGCATGAAACTTCTGCTTGCAGATATATAATACTTACTTTTTTTATACAGCAATACTTGGCAAATGAATAATCTACCTATTAGTTAATATTGCCCTGAATGTGTACGACTGTGGTTTCGGAGAAACTTGAAACTCCGCGAAGAGAATAAATTTGGAACAACGCTCTCAAGATTGCCAAGAGAATGTTTAACCGTCGAATGTTACATTCGTTCCCTGTAAATACGACATTTCTCTTTCGCTTGTACGGACAGCTTTAAGTGTCACTCGGGTTTCCTGTGCCGGCTAAATAAGGCACGAAAAAAGACAGAACGGCGCTCGTAACGCGTCTCGCAGGAAAAACGAAAAATACTTCGTTAATTAAGGAGGACACGTTAAACGCAGCAATTTGCCCGCGCAATCATTCTGAAAAGTTATTATCCGACCGCTCGAGGCCCGGCATTATGAGACTTTAAAAATAGTCTTTGTGCGAGAGCCATCCGCATTTATAAACTCCGGATTCTGCGGGCCGGTTTGCAAAATGGCGAGCATTCAGAAGGCGCCGCTGCTCGAGAGGATGCACTTTCGGTTCGGGCTTTTGACGCCTGTTAAACTTAGATCGTGACTTTCGTGCTCGTGTCGCGTTCACGTGAACGAAGAACGGAAAGAAACGTTCGAGGAATCGTCGGCTGAAGTCCGTTGTCCGGATGATATCCGAAACGTATCTGCCGGTGAGAAAACGTGAGGAAAAAAGGGTAAACGAGCGACGAAGAGACAGCGGACTCCGAACGCGAGCCTGGGTGGTTACGAGAACCCTGCGTTTATTTCTTTTTGCGTGACGCCAACGATTTTGCTGAAAATCCCGATGCAACTCGACGAAAAGCGAAAAGAAAAATATGAAACAAGATGACGCGGCGCAGTGAACGATGCTAAAACATTTACAACTCGGCGCCCGGATCGGGGTTCGACTTTTCGTTAATTTTGTATCGCGGCGCGAGCAGCCCTTTTCGCTCCGTAGAATTCCGTCGCGATTCTCGGGGCACTCGATTTTCTGCGCGCGGGTCGCGAAGCCGCGGAAATACTGAATTAGAGATGGGAGCCTGCTCCCCGATCGTTAAAATTCTAATGAATTTTTCGAGTATCTCTTGCAACTTTTTTTTTCTCCGGCGACGGAAAGGTCAAATAATTCTACCGCGCGCCGGTTTCGTTTTTCCGCGAAGTTTCAAGAGCGCGCGCGCGCCGCGCAAAAGTATTGGCGTCGGAAGTTTAAAAGCTGGGTAGAACGCTTCTGAATGGTTCTTCGAGATGAATAGTTCTGAAAATAACCCTCGGCTCGTAGAATCGGGGTGAAATGGTTTGGACAGCGCTCTCGAAAACGCCGAGCCTGATCACTGGCTGGAAACTATTTTGTCGAGAGTCTTTTACTCTGCATCGTCGAAAACTGTACGGAACAGCCCTCACAGAGTGTTTCGAACGAATTCCATGCGTATCAAGCCACTCGTTAAAATATATAACCGTTATTGTTCTTGCATAGATGCTGTAGAAGAATTCGCTCGAGACGAGAACGAAATGTAAGAGAATCGCTGTCTGAAAAATTTGACGTTGCCCTAAATCAGTTCGAACAAATTGCCTGGTTAAAGAAACAAGATGGATGATGATGGTTTCGGAAAAATAAATTGGAAGGACAGGATCGTAGTGCTGCAGTTGTCGATTATAGAGTGACGTATCTGCTCACCTAAAGATTGTCCATCATTTCGGAAAGGGTCAGCCTGGAGGTGGACATTGCGACGCCACTGTCGCTGCTGCTTTGCACGCTGCTGTGATCATCGGTGTCCGACTGGTTGCTCGTATAACCGATCACGTCTACTTCATCTGCAACAGGAAAATTAGGCGATCGTCAAATTAAGCGCAACACACAAATATCCACGACAGTCTATCATGTAGTAACAAGATATATAGAATATAGAAATATAGATATATAGAATATATTTGTAATAAATAAGTCCGTTGATCGAGAAAATTTATTCGCAACATCCTTCCATTATTGAATTTACCGGAGACAGAGACGACTCGAAGAAAACTTGCCCCAACACCTTAAAAGCTGTCCATAAAAAGTATAGGAGCCGAAACTGCCGAGTCAGTTATCAACAGAGAAATTCTCCGCGAATGCGGGCCGCCGTTTCGGAACTGGCGACGGCAGCTTTAGCGTCCCGTAACCCGAAGCTCGGTGTCCCTTCCGATACACTAAAGCTCTCGATATCACTCCGCAGTTCCTTTCTGGAATATCTCGTAAAAACATCTCCTAAAAGCGGCGTATCGAGCGGAAACGGAAAAAATCGCAGATCCGGGCTCGGTTGGCTGCGCGAGAAGCCGTCGACAAAAAAAAATACCGGGGAAAGAGAAAAGAAAAGGAAAGGAGAAACGAGCGGCCCTTTATCGCGCATCTCCTTGACCCGCAGCGACTCCGGCACCTTGGTCCGCAGGAGAAAGGAGCTCGTCCGGGGATTTTATGAATCGTAACTCCCGAGGAACGAGAGGAGCGGTGTCAAAGTCTCGTTAAACTAGTTTCGCGGCGATCGAGCGCGACCTTCGACCTTTCGCGCCGGATGTGTCGCCGGCAGCTGCCCGAGGCGTATATCAAATTGTTTGCTGTTCTCGAATTCCACGGTTCTGCGTGTGCAGGCGTTCTCGCGGCGATGGTTTTTTTGTCACGGGAAATGCGCGCGGCCTCGGCCGCCACCCCGGCGTCCCCGCGTCCCCTTTCACGGCCGCGCGGCGAACCCTCTTGACTCTTGGCACACACGAAAACCGCGCCGGGAATATCGAGGATCCCGGCACCAGAGAGAATATCGGCCCTTCGACAACACCCGCCGCAGTAAAACATTCGCGACTTTCGCCGCCGTGAAATATAACCCGGCCCCGACCGCCCACGCCTATGCGCCCGCCAGGTGCGACCACGGCGAAACCGACGCCCGACGCCGTTCACTGCGCCGACACTTTTTCTATCGAGCCGGATCGGACATTGAATTCCGCGTCGATACTTCGACTGGATTTTCAAGCGTACCGACGCCCAGGAGATGAAAACAAAAAAAGACAGCTCGCCCATGGTTTTGCTACTCGAAAATGGCTCCTCCGCTGATCGACAACCGTGCATAGTGGTAGAATCCAGAGAAGCAGAAGTGGAGGAAGGACTGCGAACACCGTCGGCGGGTGTAGTTGTTCTCTTTCAGTATCGTTTCGTGCAAGTCTGAACTTAATCGTTCGTTGAAAATTAAATATTCGCGCTTCTTTAAAAATCTCTGGCTCCGTGAAGAATTTCTGTCTAACGGAACGAGACAATTTTCGTTTCCCGCGTGTCCCAATTTACTTTCATTCCTAGATTTCCATAACAACAGAATAAAATTCTGTTTCAATTAAGAAAGAAAAAAGGAATAACATTCATATTCAGCAGATCGCATATGAAATCGGACGAGATCCGACGGGATTAAAAACCGAAGCGCTCCGTCGTCGAATCCCCGAAGACAGCGAACGTTATCGCCGCCAATGGCGTCGACTTGTCAACGAGACCCGAGATTCCGGCGATAATCCGCGCGCGTATGTTCGCGCGCCAGGGCCGACAATACGATAAACAACCGCGGCGGGAGGGGTTTGCCGGGGCTCGGACACGATCGAATAATTCGTGTCATACGGTAATACTGTTCGCGGGGCTTCTCGCGAGATAATTTAAAAAACGCAGGTGCGCGGGATGCGCGCTAGTAAATTGTAGATGCGATCGGACAGCTGCGGCTCATAAATATAAGCGGTAACAATCCCCGATTCGAAAGCGTCCGCGCGCGAATTCCGCGCCGAATCGATATATCGAGCCGCGTTCCGCGACCGGCCCCGCGCGCACGTGCCCTCCCCCACGGCCGTCCAATAATACGAAGCGTTGTCCAATTTTCGTATTTTACCGGATCCATGGAAGCGGTCGTCGAATATTGTTCGCATTTTTTCGCCCCCGCGTACACGCGCGGCGGGGCGCGCCCTCCTCCCGTTCGCCGATTTCGCGACCTCGTAGCTTTAACGTCCCCGCACCCCCGCGTTCAGCCCCCTCGTCCGTCCCGCCGGCCCCTCGTCCCTGCCGTTCGCCGGCGTTCCGCTCTATAATTGACAAAAAATACGATCTTCCCGGGAACCGTTCCGATAATTTTCTTCGGTTCCGAGGCGGCTGCTCGCGACTCGCTGCACCGGACACACTTAGCGCCGGAGTTTAATTAAAGTAACACGGGAGCCGGAGCCGGAGCCGTGTCGAGCCGAGCCGAGCCGCTACCAATAACGAGCGTGTGCCGGCTTGTTTTTGCACGGAAGCTGCGGAAATGAACAGGTTCGCGGCTCTGCTATATTTAGACGGCCGCTCCACGGGATTTCGGAAGCTAGGAGAGAGCTGCTCTGCTGTGTTACACGGTTAAACACCGTGGCGCCTGGTTGCTATTACGCTTCGATTACCCAGAGATAGAGCACACTTTTTCGAGCCAACCGCTGTGCTGCACTCGCGGTCTATTTCTCGCGGGCTTCTTGCCCCTGCTCGGATTTAGGCGCCGCTTCTCCAGTCTCTCGATCGCATTTTCGTTTCCCTTTTTCGCCCCGGCCCTCGAAATAAAAAGACTTTCTTAAAATTATCGAGTCCTCGGCGTTATTTGGGATGGACGGAGTCGGAGCGATTCGAAGGGAAAGCTTGCCCCGAGGGTCGTGCCTGCGGGCGCGATCGATATCTCGCGATCCACCTGATAAGTTCGGTCGAAACTTTCTGTGCACCCGCGGCACACCTGTCGCTGCACAACCGGTGCATCGATCGCGACGAGAATGATTTCATGATCGCAATTTTCTGGCGAAAGTTACGATGATCGTGAGATCATCGTTTCTTTTTCAGGGGACTTTGTTGCACAAGAAGCACGAATTAATGGGACAATTTAACCAGCCGGTATTTTTACTCGAGCGCTTCACCCTTTGCCGTACTCCGACTCGTTATGAAAATTTCTAGTAATAACTTGTCGAGCGTAGATGCACGCGATAAGCATCAATTTTCTTCCCTTCTGAGAAATTATTGCAATCGAAAAATTCCTAATCGCGGTAACTGCGAAGAAAATGGCGCGCCAAGGTTATATTATTATATTCCCAAGGGGTTAATTAGCGAGTGACAAGAGAACAGAATTGTGTTCCGACTCGAGGGAACGAAACAGATTATTGTTGGAAATTTCCATCGCAAATCGAACTCGCCGAAGTTCGTCCGCGATTTTTTATTTAATTACGACAGCTTGAAATCGAAGTCTCTTAATTTTCCGAGAGAACGTTCTAAAATTTCTTAAGCGACGCGAGGTACTATTTCGTGTGGAGGATTTATTCATTAAGCGCCGAAATTACGCACTGAGAACAGGAAGTTCGAGGGAGTGTGGCGGAAGGGGTGGATAATTGCGCCCGCGGCGGCACTCGATATCCGCCCAGGGCATGGAAATAGTCGATATTGAGCTCGGTGATCAGTGTCAGGATGAAAACGGCCCTTAAGGCGGTCTACGTCACCGTGAACACCGTCGGGTCCGTTCGGTGTTCGTAAAATATAACCGGCGCCGACACCCACGCCCAGCCCCCTGTCTGCGAACGCGCGCGCGCGCTCGCGTGTGTGCACGTGTGTACGCCGCAAGGGCGCAAAAAAATGGAGAGAAAGGGAGAAAAAGGGCCAAGAATGGTAGAAGCACACTCGTCGGCGGAGAGAAAGGGACGTGAACGTAGAAGTGGAACCGTTCTAAAGGAGAAATTAAACAGAACGGAAACAGCGGGGACAATCCGAGCGGCGAAACGGTAGAAGAAAGCGTTTTCCAGAAAAATTGCTCGAATGTTGAACGTAGAACTCGAGCCTGGAACCGTGATTGCTCGCTAAGAGGTTTAAACCGGTTCGAACGTTTTTGTCGGAGCCGTATTTGAACTGAAATTTCAATGATGTGGTGAACGACGTGCTTCGATGTAGAAGTATCTATAGTTAATATTTTAATATTATGTTACATTATACATTTTAATATTTTAATATTATATTATATTAAATATTTTAATATATTATAATATCTGTAGTTAATATTTTCTTCCCCTTTAAAATAGAGCTGCACGCGAACAATTTTTCAGAAGCCACAAACGCCGTATACCATACAAACGTAATACGATGCAAATAAATCGTATTTCGTGCCTCGTCGGCACTTTGTTCGCAATTCGAAAAATTCGCGAAACCTTTTCGCCTTACACAAGATTAAATAAATTATGATAAAAATAATCGAATCCTTAGAAATTGAATTACCGGCTTGAGGGGGTTAATACGACGAAATAAACGCTTCGATTTTATGAAATTTTTCAGGCTGCCGGCGAGGGAGTAGTCGAAGCCGATAAACCGTAAGGCAGAAATCACGCGAACCATCGACGCGGATAATCCACCGACGATGCAACCTCTCCCCGAACGGAGCTGCAGAAACGTGAGTTAACCGAAGTACAGAATAAACATATGAATCATCTCGGTGCGTACGATCGAAAAAAGAAATTGCCCGGCGAAAGGGTGCAAAAGGGGCTGAAAAATGCGATCGGATTCCGCAAGGTCAACTTCGGCAGGGAAAGGGGTTCGAGGGTAGCAGCGCGGGGTATGCAAAGGAGCCAGGCCGGAGGAGAGCCGGTGGTAAAAAGAAGTCCGAAGGGTGGGGTAGAAAAATCGCGGAGGTCGACGACGACGACGAAAAACGTCGACGGTGGGTGCGCCGCCTATGCGCGGCCACCCGTACGTACACATCCATTGTCGCATCCGGCCGTCGTCCCGGCCCGGCCCGGCCCGTATAAATTATCAGAAAGATTTTATCACCGCGGAGGCTTTACGGCGGCGGCGGTCGCGACGGCCGCGGCTTCGAGCGGAATAAGAGTATATTTCGCTGGCTGTTTCGCCTCCTTAGCGTAACGTATAGCCGCGGGCAGAATGCGCGCCACCAATAAGAAGTGTTTCGCCGACGGAACAAGCTTTGCCCCCCGTCCTCGCGTGGAAGTATCCCGGCGCGAGCCCGGCCCCGCAGCCCTCCGCAACCCACCCCGGAAGCAGCCGGGTCCCGCGGGAGCGACACTCGCGACACACGGAACCACCACCAATCATCTTTCGTGCCGTAGTTTGTCGGTTTCCTAAGGGCAATGGGAAAATTTGTCGCCGGTCTTAGGATATACGAGCTTGTCACGGAAATAAGCGGTTGAATCTTGGGAATTTGTCCCGCCCTGGCCTTCGAGGCCAAGGAAGCCGGGCCAACGCGTCGCGAAACGTTGCCCCCTTCCTGTAAATCATCGTTACGTTTCGACGAGCAGAGCTTGTCGCCCGGTTCTGCCGAGGAAGAGAAGCCGATAGAGAGAACACGAGGCGCGCGCTCGCCCGGAAACGTTTTCTCGTCAATTCGGGGGTGGCGAGCTGCTGGATCAGCTTATGGGGTGTTACCGGTCTAATAGGGAGTATCGGCGACGTTTCTCTGCTTTCTAGGTTGAGCTCAGCTTCTGCTTTTTTGTTACTCTCTCCGATGGTTCGACAATTTTTCTATTAGTTCGTTACGACCAGGCAGCCGATCTTTGTGCAAAATAAGAACGTCGTAAATATCATTCGAAAGGAGGAGAAATCGCGATGAATTTCTTCTCCTCGCGGTTTCAACGAGTCTTTTCTTTTCTTTCTCTTATTTTTTCCAATTTCAGTGACCAAAATCCGCTGTCCAATTGTCACGGATTTCGTTTCCAGCGTCGAACGAAGAGGTTCCAGCTCGTTCCGGACGATTTTTTCGCGTGCGATTGCCCGATTAAACGGGATAACGAGTTGTCAGTTAATTTCTTCGTCGAATAAACTTTCGTACAAGCATAAGTAAGTTTTAATTGGCACAGCGCGCGCACGCACGGTTTAATAATGACTGAACCTAGAAGCTGCGCGAACTTTCTTGGTTATCTAATACTTATGCAGCGTAGGGGTGGAAGCGAGCCTCGAGATCGGCCCGGTGAACCTGTTCGGTCGTACCAGTTCGAAATTAAGAGACCGCGGACAATTTTTCATATTATACGCTCGCGGATAATGAAATCACAGCATCGCTACATGCTGCGCATTCATGATATGCAACCCTCGGATTCGGTGTCTTGAAAATTGTTTAAGTTGCGAGTTCAGTTTGATACTTCGGGGACGACACGTCCACCGCAAAGGTAACTTCGGAACTAACGGAACGTCGTTGCCCATGTATAAAACATTTCTATCCCGAAGCGAGTGCCGAAATTATGGCAGCCCGTAGCCAACGGATTCCAGCCAATTAGTATTGTAATTGGTTACGGCCGAGAACGGCGGCGCGACTGGTCGCGCAAAAATTACATCGAATTAAGTCTTTTCAACGAAAATTCTCAACTCTCCCCGCGCTTCTTTATTCTCTTGATAATGCGGTTCTCTTGCTACCTTTTATCCCCTCGATAATGTACTTCTTTCGCTATCTTCTCTTCCCCCCCACCCACCGCCGCTCGTAACGCACTACTTTCATAATTTTCACGAAGAATTATCTCCCCGATGCATTCTGCAGTTTTCGACGAGAACTTTGGAACCTCGTCCCAAGTTTCTTCCCGTAGAATCTGCTTTAATTAATCGATTGGTTCTTGCTCATCGGATCTTGAAAAGGAGATTTTGAGAAACAGATACAGTAATTTCGCCCAGAAATGTTCGGAGACCAGAATTGAAACCGGCGGATCTGAGAATACCAAGCCGCCATTCTTCGGGCTTCGCGGTTCGTTTTTAAAGAAACTCGGGGCAGTCGACAAAAAGAAGGGCAGCGGTCCAACGATGACTTAACTTTATTTCTTATTTATTGCCACGATTCGAAGACCCTTAGCACCGACGTAGCAATAAATTGCACAGGCGCAGGACTAGCACAGGGAAATTCACAGCAACCCGAAATTTGCCCTTTCCCGGAGTAATTACAGTACATTTCGTGCCGGTGTTTTAAAGACATCGACCGGCTACTCGGATCTTGACGATTACCTTTAATCTCGGCGCACTGTTCAACAAGTTGCCGCACTCAGACTTTGATCATCCACATTTTAATCATTGTAACTGCGACGATAATGGCCGGCGCTGCGTAAGAATAACCGGAAAACGAGATCGCGGATTAAATGAAACGGTCTTGGTAGGCTTCCAGGAAGCGAGTCTCGGGAGAACTAGCAGCGGACCGGCGAGTATAAAGCATCGCCGGTGGTTTTGGCGCGCACTGTACCCTTGTCGAGCGTTTCTTACGTTTCGGAAGGGTCGTTTAGGGTGGTAGTAACCGGGCCGCGTCGCGTCGCCGCGGCGGAGAGGCAAAAAGGAGCTGAGTTACCGAGTAATACGCCTTTTACCGGGTTCGCGGATCGTGGATCCCGGATCGCAGGCTCGCACAGCTCGAGCGCAGAGCGGAGCCGAGAGAGCAGCCGCGGCCGCTCGCAAAAAGCGGCGTCGCGCGACGAGGAAAGCCGCAGCTCGCGTACCGGCAATCGTATTATCGCGGTCGTGTAAATCAGGAATTTATAAGTGGCAGCGTAACACACAGCGGCTGTAAAAAGGCGGGGGTCGCTCCTCCGTTCCGCCTCGAATCCGCTCGACTAGCGAATTTTGCCGATGCGGTCGACGGGCGTGCGACGCTCCGGAGGGGAAAACGTGCGCGTTTCGGTCGCGATGCCGGGGATACGCGGCTGAATTAATCGAACGAAGACACACCCGGTTGCAGGATTGTAAATATGACGCCGGGTTTAATCTTGCCGCCGCGGCGCGACGCGCCTTTCCACGGGAATCGTTTTCGTTCTCTCCTCTCGGCGAAGGAAACGGATCCAGCGCGCATGTGGGACACGCGGGAATTTATCGATGCGAGCTTCGCCGCGCGAATAGCTGAAAGAAAAAGGAAAAGCTGCATTTGCGCCGGGCAATTTTTTCGCTCGGAAATCAGCGGCACCGCGTTTCCATCTTATCCGGGCCGGTTATAAATCCGCTTCGTTTCGGGCCGCCGGTCCGCGGACCGAAATATTACGTTTTAATAATAAACGACGAGCGAAATTGCCCGCTGTTTATCTGATCCGGCCGCTTCCAGAAACGTGTTGTCACTCGTTTAAAATACAAGATTGCTTTATCGCACGGCTCCCCTTTTATCGCCGGCTGACGAATAGCCGGTAGTTTCCCGATCCGCGGTCCGATTAAAGCCTACATGATATTCAAGAAAGCTACAAGCACCGCCGCCGCTGCTGCCCCGGCCGCCGCGCGATGTTTCGTGTCGTGACTTACCGCTCCGAACCGCCGCGCCGCGAGAAAGCACACGCGACTTATTCTCCGCCTCGAGATGCCACCGGGATAACAACTTCGGCCGCGATGTAATAACATTTGTGTTTTATTCGATGACGGAGCATTTAATTTGTCGCGCGGGCTTGTCGCGCGGCGCGGACTTTCGTTTCTTTAAATTAGCCCGCGGATATCGCCGGGCCGCGGCCGCGAGCTTGATCGCTCTTTAAATAGAACCTATTCCCGCTCGGACGGTTGTTAACGAAAACGGTGCTCCATTAACACCGGGTTTACCGGAACCCGTCAGATTGACGGGTCCAACCATTTGCGAATTTACGATCATTCCGATCGCAAAGATACATTCACGAGATATTTGTTCAATATATGTAACACTGTTAACGTAACACCCCGTCGACTTACCGGCGAGATTAAGAACACGAATAAATTACGAAGGCGATTTTTATTTTGCGTTAAAATTCACGGTCTGGTAGCCAATGTAATATATTCAATTTTCATTCGTTTAAACAGTATCGTTAAAAGATACGTTAAAAATTCGATGTTCTCTTCTTTCGTTTCTTTTAGTTTCTGCCGTTTAAACAAGAATTTGGTGCAACGAACGATGTTCTTCTTGTCTCTCAGGTGCACGAAATGACTTGACCTTGTCGAAAGTATTTGACCTTAGTAGAAGATCGCATAAAATTGGACAATATTTAAGGCGTACCGTTGGTCATCTGACTCGAACTTTTGAGACAGGGTCGGTTCCATCGCTGGCCAGGAGTTTTAATGGGGAAAAAGCGAGAGTGCTCTGCTCCTCTCCCTTTGATCTCCTCTCTCTCTCTCTCTCTCTCTCTCTCTCTCTCTCTCTCTCTCTCTCTCTCTCCGTCTCCTGTGCTCGATGGCTGTCTCCCCGCGCCGGTAAAGTGTGTCAGCGACCGAAAATAATCCCGGTGCGGTTCGTTAAAAATATTTTGAAGCGGCTCTCGGTGCAGCGGTAGCGGGGGGGGGGGTGGTGCGACGGCTCGGCTCGGGTTCGAATCGCGTCTCTCGAATCGTTCCGTTTCGCTCGACCGCGATACACGCACGCCTCCTCCGAAGGGAGATACCGTTATGTCAATGCTGGCGTCAGCGCAATAAAAAACATTTTTCTTCTTTACGACGTCAATGACCCGCCGTACCGGGATCCGCCTTGCGGCAGGAACGTCCGTTCGCCGACTGGACGGGACGCGACGCGACTTTTCCTCGTGATAAACGAACCACGCTTTTAACCTCGGTCTCCGGGACAAACCGTGCGCTTCCGGTGATCGATGGCTGCCGCTCGAGAAATTGATTCCGTGTAATGGCGCCGGACTTCGCTTATATTCTCTCTCCTTTTTTTCCTGTTACACGGTAATTTCTTCTGGAAATGTCCGGCGGTCGGAATTGAAACCGGCAGATACGAGAACACCGAGTCGCGATTTTTTGGGCCTCGCGGCTCGTTTTTATAGAAACTCCGGACAGTCGGCAAAAAATGCCGGCGTACATTAATATGAATATGTACGTAGTAGTAATGCTACAATAAAAAATGATGACTTAACTTCCTTATTTCTAATTTTTCGCCACGATTCGAAGGCAATTCGCAGATCTACGAGAGGCATTTTTTAAGTTTTCGTTATAGGCTCGGATAAAAAAGTTGAGAAAAGTCTTTTTTTGTCACTCCAAGTAATAGCAAAATTTAACAGAAGCATTTTGGTCATCGTCTAGTAGACTAGCCCCGCTATTATTTAAAGAAAAAAATCCGGTCACTTAGTCCAGTTTCAAAAAAGTTATTGCATTTTAAAAGCTGCACGAACACTTTTGTGGACCACTGTACCTAGTACCTTCCACGTATCTTGTAGCTCCGCGGTTTTTTTTTATCCGACTCGCATCTAAATTGTCTTTCGGGAGTTCGCGTCGCGTAGCAATAAATCGCATAGGCGTGGGACCGGCACAGGGAAATTCACAGCCACCCGAAATTTGCCGTTTCCGGGAGAAATTACTGTACACCGCTTCGCGATACGCTGAACTATGCTCGCGCGACCACGCCGCCAGTTTGTCACTCGGAATGTTTATGCTAACGAGGATTTTTGTGGGTCAACGCGATGCACGCAATCCAGGCGGAATGCGGTCCAGAACCTAATGAACCGTGCTCGGCAAAGTGCGACAATGATCTCGTTTCTCGATATACCACTTTCGAGATTTTTCAATCAACATTCGCGAAGCAAATGGTTTCGATCGCTTCGCAGCAGATCTGTCTCTAGATAAGTTGTAAGCAATTTTTGCAGCTTCTTCCTCGAGGCCAACAAAGATTTTTAGATCGATCGCCGATGCAGAATGATTTAATCGTTGCGTAACCCACTCTGAAGTCTGAATTTTAACACTGTCGAACGAACGTCGTGGAACGACGAAAGCAAATCTATTCGCACAAATGACTCGCATTTTTTATTTCACAAGTATTGAGGTCATAAAGCTGCTTTCATTAAAAATTGTTAAATATATTTCTTTACTCGGGCACGAGTTTGTCGTGAAAAATTTGAATAAATTCTACTTATTAACACGTTCCGTGCCACGTGTACCATCGATGGTACACGCTTGCATGTTTACTTAGTGAACTGAACAAATTGTTTACAAGAAATTTAGAACCGAAGAATCAATTTCCACCGCAAGAATGGGCGTTGATAAGTTTTTGTTACGTTGTTATGTGTACGAGAATTAATAATTGCACGTAATACATCAAGTTTTAGTAAAATATCAAAGTGTGAAGATTCGAGTAAAAAAAGCTCGGCACGGAACGTGTTAATAATTCTTAGGAGGCAACTTTTGTCAATCGCTTTTAGACCGCGACAGATTTAATGTTAAAAGTTTGAGCCACGAATGTATAGAATGGGATCGATGGATCCTGCAGGATCGATAATCGAGCACCTCGACGGTACAAAGCTCGGTCCCATCGCTACTCTCGGTCTCCCTCCAGTCCCTTCCTTCATCCTCGGCATCGGACTTGGCCAAACAAACGCTCGGCTATTGCGTCACGACGTTAAGGAGTGCCCCCGGTTGTTTACAATTATTTTTGTCGTCGGTCGAGCGCGCGCGAGACGCCGTTGTTGCGAAGCGCCGCTCTAAAGATAGCGTGTCCGCCATTGATCCCGGACGATGCGACGCGACCGCTTGCGAAATTTCGTGGATTTTTCGCGTTTCGTCCAGCCGTGATGCAACGGAACGGAGGGCGACCCGTGGCGTAACCGTGGGGCGAACGATCTTACACGCGACATTTCGATCCGAAATCCGAGGCACCATTATTTTTCAATAGCCGCCCGTCGCGAGAGCACGAGTTCGAATGTTACGGAACGCGTTGGGTAACCCGTCTCTCGCCACTTAGCGGCTAATCTGCTTCGAACGAGCGCTAAGAACGCGCTCGTTCGCGACTAAGTCTCGTCGTTCCGTACTGCAGGAATTTTTAATCGTCGAAGAACACCGCGTAGAACTGGCCTGAATACTCTCCACGACACGTTTGACCGCTTGGGGATCGATCCGATCGAAAAATAAATGTGTCGAAAATAATAAATATATATTAATAAAAATATAATATTATATAAATATATATATAATATGTAATAATATAATATAATATAATATAATATATATATATATATATATATATATATATATATAATATCATATAATATAATATAATATATATATATATATATATAATATCATATAATATAATATAATATATATATATATATATATATAATATCATATAATATAATATAATATATAATATATATATTTATATAATAAATCGAAAAATAAATGGAACTCGTTAGTTCGCGAGCAGCCTCGTTGTTTTATAACCATGGGAATATTTCGTTGCTGAAGAAAAATTTCCGAGAATGCCTAGAAACGATCGGCAACATGTCTGACCACTCGAGGGCGAATCTACTGAAAAGACACCCCGAGAACTCGTTCATCGTCCACTCGCAAGTAAGATCATTGCTTTGCGAACGATTGAAGGGAAAGATTTATTTGTCAGCTCAAAAAATGTTGAGAAACGAGTTTCTCTCATTTCTCTTGTCATTTCGAGTAATAGCGAAATCGTAGAAAAAACATTTCGGTCGTTGTGTCTCTGGTAGACCAATTCCTCTACCATCTAACAAAAAAAACATTCAAGTCATTTAGTGTAATTTGAAGAAAAGATCGCTCGGTTTCGAAAAGGTGTACGTTTGTAGGCCACCGTATAGTCCGATCTTTCGTTCTCGGTGTTGGTTTCTCACGGGTTCTACGTGCTCTCCCGATCGAAAACATTGCGCAACTGTCCTCTAACGCAATGTTCGTGCAACTGGAATTAAAATTCATCGTCTTTTTTTTACCAACCGGCGCTGGTACGTCTACCTTTCTACGCGGGCAGGCGAAGGCGTACAAAGACGCGAATTTGCATAACGCCCGTAGCGTACCAGGAACGGCGATCGATCACCATCGCATAGTTGCTCATTAGCGTCGACTGAAATATCAATTGATTAACAATGCGCGTCTGTAATAAACGGAAGTCTCAATTTGCGAGGCATCGATCGGCGCCGGCAATTAATTAGATGGGAGTGTTTAATCGGCTCCCCCGCGGGCTTTCCGTACGGAAAACTCGAGCGTTTCCGAGCGGCTCGTCGTCGCGCGTCGCGGCGCATCGGTGGTGCATCGCGGCGCGTCGCGACCTGGGTTCGCTTCGAGTCCGATAGTTCGATCAAGTTTTGCGATACCCCGATGTTATTGCCCATAAAAATATCTATGGCAGCGCGGCGCGGCGCGGCGGACTTAAGTGACTCGATGACACGTTTAACTCGCGGCGCCCTTTATAGTGGTCGCCATAAATATAAAAACGATCGCCGTGAAAAATATTCGAATATTTTTACGTTCCTTTATGCGCCCTAGCCGGCGCAAGAAGAAAGTAGAGGGAGTAAAAAGCTTAGCCGTCGCATGAATATTTAACGAAGAACCGCCCGTGTATCGATAAGCATTGTGTCCTATAGAGAAGAGGATTCCTATGCTCACGCATAACTCTGAAATGCAAAACCTCGCCCTTTTCGGTCCCGCGACGCCGGCGAAACTGTTTTCTTATCCCGTAACTGTGCCGCATATTGCTCGCCTTTAAACAGAAATTTTACAGGCAACGGATCAAATTGTTTGCTCGGTTTTTCGAACGTTTCTACCCCGTCGACCCGCTGCCGCCAGGGTAGCTGGTCTAAAATTTATTCATTTTTCGCAGTTTGTTAGAATCGTCGACCATGGAAATACGTTTTATATTTCCTAGGAATATCCGCGGTCCAGACGTTAACGCCTCGAGCGCCGAAAATCATTCCCTAAAAAATCTAGATAATGTAATAGCATATATAATAGTATATATATATAATAATAATAATAATTAGCAGAATATTATAATATAATAATAATTAGCAGAACCAAAAAGTTAAAATTTGCCATTTGTCGACGGTGTTCGAACACTTGAGTAAAAAGTAAAATTCTAAGTAAAATTCCCGGTAAATTTTAGCGTTTGAAAATTTAGCGTCAGCCATTTGCGACCGACTCTAATAATAATAATAACGTGAAGAAATGTTGCGTCCCCGTACACGTAGAGGGAAGAAAATTCGTGTAGGAGCGGCGAACAGAGCCGAGAATGATTTCGCGTCGCTATACAGAGGCGCGGCTGGTGCAAAAGAATTAATCAGCCGCGCGGACAAAGCGAGGAGCCTCGGCCAGGCAATTCGCTGACGCTTAATACCTGCCGGAATCATGGAATTAATAGGAGTTCGAAGGCGTCCCGTAGGCTTAACGCCATTGACTGGCGGTACTCTCGACTGGAACGATCCGAGCCGTGAATCGGAACGCAATTTCTTTCGCATTGGGAATGGAAGGAGCAACAGCATCCCTTATCCCCTGCCACCGAGAGCATCGAGGACCACAATGAAATGTTTATAATGGCGCAAATACACGCATGCGATCCGAATGAAATCCCAAACTCGTTTGTATGCAAATTCAAGAGCCCCCCCCCCCTCTCTCTCTCTCTCGTTCTTTTTCACTGTTTCTATCCAGCGGCTCGGTGCTCTCTCTCTCTCTTTCTCGTCCTTCCCACCGTTCTTTCGTCCCAGCCCTCGCACCCTCGTCTTCATGGTTGCACTTGCCGGTAATTAAGCGTCACTAAGAGGCATCGCGTTTTACCGTTCTTAACCGAAGCTTTTCCGCTTAATTGTTGTTTATCGATCCGGCCAATTCCCGCGCGACTTTTTTTCTTCTCCCGCGAAAATGCGACGGCCGATCGATTAATCGAGCCACCCTCGTCTCCCTTACCTCGCCGGAGGACGACGGGATTGGGGAATGAAAGCGGAAAATTGGGGCGCGATGGGCCGTGCGGTGGAATGACCGGTTGGCCTGTTAACACGAGTTAATACGTTCATTATTTTTGGCGGCGTACGGCAGCTGTTGTAGGGTAGCGGAGCCGGTTACCGTGCTGCGACCGATCGCAGTGGCATTTTCTTTATTTTCCAGCGTAATTCGCTGTACGTTTATCGTACAAGACGTGGCGAATTTTCTGATTGAAATTCGATTAACTATTTATTTGTTGAAATTGAACTGTGCAAAAGACGGCAGTTTTTAGAATGCCGGAAAAATTGATTCAATTTTTGGATATCGAATTCGCGAAATTCTCTGTAAACTTTATGAAAAAGTTTACGAAAATACTGAACGAACGAAGATTGATATTCGGTGAAATAAATCGTTTCGGGTAAGATATCGCAGCGTTAATTATATTGGATTAAATGTATTAAAAGATTTTGGAAAAAACGGAACAGTGATTATTTCTTCAAAAATACGAATTTCTGCTTTCGGTTTCTTAATTGCCCGACAAATAGTGTTGGTCGAATCAAAGTATAAAGAAAGACGACGGGATTCGAGGGAGAAATAGGGAGCCGGCTAAAATAATCGACGCGCTCGGAGGGTGGTTTCCGTAGATTTTCCGGTGCGCCGGTTAAATATTAAATCGCGGAGTGGATAAAACCGTTCTTCGGTTAACGCGGGGCCAGTCAATCGCGACGCCGAATTTCCACGCGACCGGGCGTCGAATGGCGTTTAAGACGTCGGGACGCTGCGGAACGACGCGGGGGGCTGGGAGGGGGAGATATCTTCCCTTGGAAGTTTCGAGCGTTTTTATCGGTTTTCGAAAAATTCAGCGAACGCCGTGCCGTTTCCGGGTCACCGGCGACGTCAACGAGTTTTCCTCGGCGAGAACCCTCTTCAGAAAGAGCGGAGAGAAGGTTAGCGCGCGGCTGGCGAACGTGGGGGGGGGGGGGGTATCTGGTTTTACTACCGTCGGCAAATTGCGTTTCGTATCAGCTCCGAATTGCGGATTTGGGACGTAGACGCGAATAAGGAGGAACGCGCGGATGGAGAAGGAGAGAGTCGGGGCTAGAAAACATCGAGACCGAGCCGCAAACAAACTGTTACGGAGTCTGTGAACAACCGACGTTATTAAATCTGCCGTCCCCGCGTGGACTTCTCTAATCCTAATTCGCGTCTCCTATCCGTGCCGACTATTTCCACGAAATTTAGAGAATATTTGCCACGATGTTTGTCGGGTCGATTTTCCAGCGCGATTTCTAACCCTCGTTAATTGATCATATTTTTCGAAGAGAGGGCGATCCGTGATCTACGTTTGCGAGCGTCACGGATAAGTTTGTCTCAAACCTCGTGTGATCTACAGGATAAAAGCTTACCTGTGTTTACTAGATACTATAGAACGTTTGAGTCCTTTCTGTTTGCGTTGTTAGATACGTTTCTTTAAAACGAGACGTTTCAAATGAGACAGAATGTGTCCGCTTCGAGTGTAAGTCTTTAATTAGTTGGAGGATTTTTCTCATCTTAGTAAAATTGTTCAGTTTAGATAACATGTAAAAGCTTGGTAACTAAAATGCATTTAATAAAAAATCGAAACATAATAAAAAAAAATGCATCGAACTAGTAATCAGTCTTTCCTTATTCGAAGGAGACGAAGTTCGAATCGTCGATGACGCCTGCAATTTTGCAATAGAAGAAGCTCGAGTGTAACGTTAAACAATGTTCGCGGTAAACGATACAGCGCGTTCGTTGGCAGCGGGTCGTTACGTAAGGCGAGCGTGTGCTTTGCATATTCGCGGCGGATCGATTTCCGAAACAGATTCTTGCCCCGGCGGGAAAGACAAATTGCGCCAGAACTCCGAAAACTTTAACACCCCCGGACTTCCCGCAGGGAGAATTATGTGATACTTCGATTCAAAACACGTTTCTCCGTAACGCCGTAAAAAACTAGAACAAACATGTTTGTCACGTGTTACAGAGACCGCGCAAAACAGCTCCCGCCCCACCCCAGCCCCACTCACCACCGCTGCTGCTGCTGCTGCCCATCCCTTGACTGACTTCAAAGAGATTTAAAATTATTTTTCCCTGTGCGTTACACAAACAAGTTGCTCGTGTGTCAAACGAATACGTACGGCGTCTCTTTTCATCGCGGTCTCCGTTCCTTCTTTTTCGGAAAAATATTGCGATCAACGGAGCCACGTTTCGGTGGTGCACGTTGCACGCAAGATGCGATCGAAAATCGACGTTTTCTCTTTCGGCTCGTCTTTAAAATATTTTTTTTAGAGAACAATTCCTTCTCGTTTACGAACAAAAATCGTTTCTTTAATTACGCACACTTAACAGTTAATATTATCGGGTAGCAGAGATCATATTAAGCGCGTGTTCATATTTCAAGGGTGGAACTTTTCGGAAAATATTGAAAATCTGTCGGTTGAAACGAATTAGCGGCTTTCAGAGGACCGACGGATTATAACAAATAGCGGAACAATTTTCGTTCAATTTTCGTCGAATACACGAGGACTGAAACATCCCCCTTACCCACGCGACACCGACGCAAACAAAATATAAATATCAACGAATAAACTCCGAATAATGAGAACGCCGATCTTTTTACAACGATTTCGACGATCGCCGTTATTTTGCTAAAAACCGAAGCGCTCCGAGCACAATTTACGCGCGATCAGTCGTCAAAACGGGCGGAAGATTTATCAAAAGTTATCTCTCTCTCGTAACTTTCGCGGAACGAATAAAAGTCGAGTATATCAGAAAGCGGCGCTATTCGGGCCGCGGAGAGACAGATAAACGTTGGGAACCGTAAAAATTCCGGGATCTCATTCGGCCGGCTTTCATCCCTCGAAACAACCCCCCGGCACGGCCGAATGTCGTCTAAATCTGGTAATGCTGTCGCGTGACCGGAGTCGAACGCAGCGCGCCGGCGATATAGCGTTCTCAGATACCGATGCCAGGAAATTTGCCTATAAAACGCAGGTGTATACGCGGTTTAAATCACACAGTCTGCGCCAATGGCGGCGAGCACGTGCGCCACCCCCTCGCGCCGTGTCCGCCGCACACAGGACAACGTCTACGAGCCATATCGGTGACGCGTCCGACGCTAAGTTACTCTGGAGATTGGCACCGCTCCAAAGATCTCCGCTTCCATCTTCGACACCCCTACGCATATGCTCTCCTTCCCCCCGTCGCGTCCGTTCACCCCTTCTCGGCCCCGATTTTCGAACGTTGTTTTCCAGATCCGACTTTCCGCCGGTTTTGTCGGAACTTTCGGAAACTGAATTTGACCGTCCAGTGATTTTTAAGGGACGCTCGGCGATTTTCGAGATCGACTCGAAGAATCGTCGTCGCTCGTTATCGCGAACCGATCTCGCACGAAGCGAAGCGCGTTGATTTTTATTTTAGAAAATTATTCGCGACGAACGGGTTTAGTGGATAAAGTGGGAAACGAAGCCTGCGTGCGACTTGATATTGCAGTTAATTCTTCGTTATGCCCCGCTCATTTACATTCATTATAGACGCACAACACCCGCGGGGTACTAATGCGAAATTATCGGCGCGAAAAACAGTTGGCTACGTGCTCCTGCATATTTATAATAAAATCTTGTTAATCCTCGCGCAAGGAAAGGGAAATTTCTGATAACGTTAAAATATTATATTAAATAGTGTGCACAGATATTAGCTGCGCCTACTTTCAATTAATTATAATATACTTCAATGTATAAATTTCGTTGAAGTAAAATATTCGCTGCGGGTTAGTAACAATTTTATCCCGCTTGTAACTCGATCGAATTCTTAATGGAGAAATTCGCTATTTAATCTAATATTTCTATGCAAGTTTCGCTAATAAAGAAATTATTTAAATGGCAAATAGCTAGAGATAATTTTAAATACAGTGTGGATAAACTACCCCCTTAATTTCATTTGTACATTTTGAAACTACCCTACGAAAGTGATTTGAATAATATACGTCAATAGATAATTTTCAATAATAAGGGCAAACTACCCCCTTGATTTCACGTTTCGATCTTCAAGCTGCTCTATAAAATTTATCCAAACAATAACCAGTAACAAAAAATGTTTAATTTGTAAAAATACTGAAAAATATATTGAAATACCGTTCGATCGTTCTCAATTTATCAAGCTCGTTGAAAACGAAAGATCTTCTTTTCCATAATTATTACTTTCCGTCTCCTCTTAAAAGAAACAACGGTGATCGCTGATCGTAACACGATGTCCTTCGTGGAAGTTCTCTTCCGGTCAGGTTCTTTGTCATAGAAATCCGCTCGATCAGTAAAATCGTCGTCGTAGAAATGGGTAGAACAGGGGGAGGGAAGGAGGAGGGAGGAGAGAAGGCGCATAAACGAAGCAAGCAACGAGAACGCAAACTGATGGCTGACCTTGCCGGCCAATTCCATCGATTGACCGCTAATAATGGCCCCGTCGTCGAGGCACAAGCGGCTTCGGGCTACGATTTCTATAGAAAATTGTTGCGATCGCAGGAAGTGATTAACCGGAAACCCGGCCGCAGAATAGTTCGCCGCGGACTTGCCTGTAACGATTGAAGTTTCGCGATAAAACCCTGCGGGGGAATATATTGAATATCACTAGCCAGTTTACCAGCGAACTCCTGACGGCGCGGCCCGGCCCGACCCGGCCCGGCGTCGTAAAGCGACGAGGATCGACGCCGCAATTAATTAATGCTTGTTTTATTGCCCCGAAAGAGATAAGCTAACGGCTTGATTAAATACCGCGCCGGGAGATCAATCTTCGCTAATTTGAACGCTGACATTGAAATCGACCCGATTCAGAAAGTTCGCCTCGTTCCTTAACGAAACGCGGATAATTTCATTTAGATTTTGCAACTGTAACCGCGATCGTTTTACAAATTTAACTCCGACAGATCGTCGGCAGACGGACGGGTCTCGCGTCAGAGTTTAACCGAGACAGGTTGAAATACAGAAGTCTAGTTATGCAATTTCGTCAGGCGCGTGCAAATGTGGAAATTTATTCAGCGGATCGATCCGTTCGATGAATAATTAAGCCGTTGGAAACGGGAAATTACATTCGCGAACGAAGAAGCGACCGATGTTCGTTCGATAGAAAAACCGCCGATTATTTATCGGTGTCTGTGGTATTAAAATCAGATCCTGGCTCGATCTCTCGACACTGCCGGTGTATAAACCCTTAAGCGAGCTGTGTAACTTCAACGATGATGCAACTGTACGCGGCCCGATATGATGCAACAGTTCGACGACATAAATAATCATGAATTACGTAACCCCGTTGCCGATGCGACAAGGAAAAATCTGTAACGAGGAACGTAACGCGGCATTCAATTTTTAGCTGTTAAATCGCTGGTTATAATTAGACCGGGAACACGGCTTGTTTGCGACAAAAATGGATCGGCGAGAGACGGAGCATCGAAGACGTCGGAAGAAGAACTCAAAGACATTGTCGCGTTATTTCCAATTTGTTATTTAACATCTTTACCTCGCGCAAACATCTGCATTCTAGCGAATCCAAAGTTCTCCTCGGTTTTCGTTCATTACAACCATTTGCAAACAATAATTATCCCGCGGGAGGATATGTCTACAATGATTTTCGTGCGATAGAAGCATGTTCGGAAACAATTTTCAACTATCGACGAGCAGCAGCAACAGCAGCAGCGGCGGCGGCATCGTAACTTGTTAAAAAGAAACCGAAACACAGCGAACAGCCAGAGGGGAGTAATTCCGAGGGCAGCACGCCGCACCGACCAGCATCATCCCCGTGTTCCGCCCAGCAAGGAAAAAGGCAAGAGGAGCAACCGAAATCTCGGAGAAACAATTGAAATTTCCATCCGTTCCGAGGCGGCGCTGGCACACTCGCGGCGGGGTTTCATTCCCATAAATACGTTGCCGGAGCAAACGAGTCGGCCCGTAAATTCCCGGGGAACGGGCTCCGCGCGATTTCCTGGCGATACAAGTTGCCCGAACTCTGTGCTAAAAGCCAATCTCCAGCCGGGTGCGATTAGCGTGACCGTACTCCTCCACCCCTAACCCCTCGGCTCCCGCCGCCGCGAGCTCCTCCTCCGCCTCCTCCGCCTCCTCCCCCTCGTCGTCGTCGTCGTCGTCGTCGTCTTCGTCATCGTCAATTGAGCAGCCGCAACCTGGGGGACGAACTTCCGAGATAGATAATACCCGAGGATGTCCAAGTTGGAAGACCGAGTCCCTTCCACCCCGCTCGACCTTCCGCACCCTCGCCAACCCCTTCCAACCCCGGCAAGCTTCGCGAAACTACCAGCCACGAACACAACGACGCAGCCCACGCCGCGTGGATGTATTTGTAATTCTACTTTCCGCATGATTCAATTTATTTCCGTGGCGCCTCGGCTCTGCCGGCTGCCCGGGAGTCCATCGAAAATGTACGTACACCCCCCTTCTCTGCACCCAGTATCCCGGAAAAAGGGCTGCTGGAAAAGACGGGACCCGGGCGTAAAACAAATAAAAAGGCCGAGGGACCCAGCCCTGTATTTACGGGGTCACGGGAAGCTCTGCCACCGTCGTTCCTTTTCTCTGCTACCGTGATCGCTCGATCGCTCGACTTCCTTCTACGATTCACATCGATCCGCGATAACGAGCTTCGATACTGTTTTAACCGGCCGGTTACGCAGGGTGTCCCAAAAAAATGTCTCGCAATACGGAAATTGGACGTTCATGAGATCATTCGAAGTAACTTCTCGCTTTAGCGAGAATGCAATCCGCGGCTTTGTTTGCGAGTTTATTAACGATAAACACCGACCAATGAGGAATCGGCGAGATCAGCTGGCGGGAGACGGCCGAGCCAATGGGAACTAAACGCGTTGCTACATGGATCTCGATTGAGCAAAATTATTGAAGAAGATATATATATAGAATATAATATATATTCTATATATTTATTATTTATTATTATTCAATATATTATTCTATTCTATATATAATATAGAATATTATTGGCTCGCATAATATTCTAATAATATAATAATATAATATAATAATATAATAATATAATATAATAATATATTATATATATTATATAATAATATAATAATATAATATATAATATATAATAATATAATAATATAATATATAATATATAATAATATAATATATAATATTCTAATAATATTCTAATAATATTCTTTTTTAATTTTGTGAGAGCGAAACATTTATTTCGTTACCAAAAAAAAAAATGACTTGCAGCGAAAATAAAATGCACCCGTCGAACGCGTATATTTTCCAGCGACCAGAACCAAAAACGCCTAAAGAAGCGCATCGGAAGATCCGTGGACGGGGTGGTGATCTATTATTCGGGGGGAAATTACGTTTATTTCTGGAGCAAAGACACGCGAAAGACATTTCACAGCAAGAAGTTCGCGAACGGCTACGTGGTCGCATCGATTCGAACAGGCCGCTGCCACGGCCGGGATTGCCGGGAATCGATCTTTCGCGAGCCGAGCCGTGGCGGACCGGGTCGGGCCAGGCTCGGGCCGGGCTCGTGCTCGAAGCGGCGCGGCGAAACAAACGACTCGGTCTCGCTGCCACGAAGGATTAACAGAAATTTATGCAGCAACATCTGCCACCGGTGTCTCAGCGTTCTCCTGTTCCTGATTCAATCGCGGCACGCAGCTGGGCCACGCCGAGCGTTAACATCTTCGAAGTTGCCAGACGACTTAGCATTTATCACGTGAGATTAATTAATGACAGCGAGACCCGGCGTAAGTGTATACCTGGCGAACACCGTGCATTCTCTCGTAACCGACCGTCTCTCGTTCCCCGCTTCTCTTTCTCGCCCCCTCCCCCGCCATTTCTCTCTCTCTCTTTCTCTATGAGAAGAGCCGCGCGCGAGCGGGATATCGTTTCGCTTTCTCACAGAAATAGCCTCGGAAGCCTAACGAGATTCGTCTCGCGAACATCTGGCGAACTGTCCCTTCTCCGTGTTCGTTCGTCGCTTTTCAGTGGCCGCAGAAATTAAACGGAAAGGCCACAGGTGCGCCGCCATTTCCACTTGTTTACAGGCCGCCGTTGCTCGCCATTGTTTCCCGCGCTTTTTTTCACAGAAATTATGGCCGCCCGAGCTGTTGCTGCCTCGTCGGGCGACCGTCGAACCGGTCTGGATCGTTGAATCCGTTTTCAGTTTCGACCTCGATGATTGTTCGATCAGTTTCAGCGTTTCCCCGCTTTATCGCGGAAGGGTTGAAACACGCGGCGAGAAGCATCGTTTGCGCGTCAAACTGGAGACCGTAAAAAATACATGAGAATTTCTCCAAATTTTTCCGCGGCCCAAGTAATAAGAAGCCAAGCATGCATTGGAGGAAGCATGCGCTTTGAAGGAGTGTGGCAAGAATGAATTTATTTAAACGTTTCATCGATTATATTATATTCGATCAGTTCAAAAAAAATGTGAAGCTGGCCTAAACGACCGGCGCAGTAGGTTCAGTGTTAACAGACAATGGGAAAAGGGCTCTCCCGAAAAGGGAACATCGTTTTTAACACGTTGAATGCCACGGGGGTCACCGGTGACCGGCGCGCCCAAATTGATGGGAATATATATATAGTATATATAATTATATATATAATTTCGAACATATATATATATATATATAATAATTATAATATATATATATAAATATAATAATAATAATATAAATAAATAATATTTATATATTTATAAAATTATAATTATTATATATAAATAGTAATATATATATATATAGTGTATATATATATATATATATATATATATATATATATATATATATATATAAAATTTCGAACAAATGTCAATATCTAAAATTTTGTATTATTACCATCGTCGATTCAAACAGTGACCCCTGTCGCAATTAACATGTGAAACATGGTTATACACTGTAACTTATCTATTGCAGATAATATTTCAACATTACATGTATCACATAAAAGAAAATTCATCGTGGCGCCACGGACAATTTCTGTAAAATCGGCGTGGCATTCAACATGTTAAAGCCTCGTTCTTGCCGAATCGTCTCGCGGCGTGAAAAATGTCCGAACCGATCGCCGATTTGTCGCAAAGTATACCAAATCGCTAATTTATCCGCGATGGGGAACGGTCCGCGGGCAGTATGTTACACGGAAAAATAAGAGGCGGGGGGGCCGAGCAGTCGCATTAATTAGTCAGCGGAGCGGCGCAGGAGGAAGGGGCCATTATTTGGAATCGATTACGGCCGCGCACAATCGCGGCTGACAATAATTAAAATTGCAGCATAGTAATTCGAATGATTAAGGAGAACGCGGCGCGCAATTATCGCCGCGGCCCGCGCCCGAAAAGGAGATAAATAACGAAGCCGGTATAAATTTCCCGCATTTCTGTCCTCGGCGACGGCGGCAACAAATTCGATTATAATCAACGCGCGATCGCGCTGAAAGCCGCGTGCCCGGTGTCGGGGTTTTTTTTTACACCGTTGTTAATTAACGTATTTCATTAAGCAGCTGGCCCCTGATCCTTCGCGGGAACCGCCCGTTCGAGTCTCGCCTTTTTCGCAACAACGCGTTTACGATCGCGCTGTTCGCGCAATTTTCGAGCGGAACAGCTTTCGTCGAACAGAGCATCGTCTTCTCGATTAAACATTTTCGTGCTAAATCTGAGACCGTAGAAAGCGATCGGCGCTTCTTCGGGGAAACGACAACTTCGAATCTATTGGGTTGTCGGAAAGTTCGAGCCGATTTTCGGTAGGTAGCGTGAGAGACCTGACCGAATATATCACAATTATTGAAAACAAATGACATGTGTACATATTCTAAAAGAGATAACTTCAGCCATATTTGGACAAAAGTTTGGTTACGATTCGTTAATTTTTATCAGTTTTGTACGCCTTAGAATATGGTGGCAAATAAAGTGCATTATAGGCATTTAATGCTTTCCTTTTTCCGAAAGGGCAAAAATGCCACACAAGCGGCAAATAAGATATGTGCTGTTTATGGCGAGAATGCTGTAGCCGAAAGAACTGTGCGGAAGTGGTTTGCACGGTTTAAAGCTGGAAATTTCGACCTTGAAGATCAAGAACGCCCAGGGATAGGCCGTCCACCACAGACGAAGATATGATTAGAACAGAAATCGAGAATAACCCACGCTCGACATTACGTCAATTAGCAGGAATGCTAAATAAATCAAAATCAACCATCCACGATCACATTGTGAAGCTTGGCTATGTAAAATCGGCACGAACTTTCCGGACATCCCAATGTTTTAATTTTTCCAAGGTTCGTTTTCTCCGCGTGTGCTACGATCGAGAAATTCATCGAATTATTTCCTACAAGCACAGCTTTTACGATGCCAATGATTGGCGGTGTCGGAGACACGTCCGAAGCTAAAAACGTTTAAGCGTCCTCTGTCCTAATTAACACGTTGAGTGCCGCGTCATTCGCATACGGGCGATACAAATTTTTTAAATAGATTATGAAACTCATTTTTATCGCGACACGTCCGATCGAACGTTACCAGGATTTCCAGAGTGCGAAATACTTAAGGTCAATAGCCGCCGTGTTCGATACGAATCATTTGCCACCGGTTTCGCTAATCGAACAGCTTCGATTATGCTGGCGATTTTTTGGAGTCGACGTTCGCCGCTCCGAGGCGTTACCGAACGATGCCAGACATTCGGGCTCGAACCGCGTTAAACGTAACAGAAACGAGTTAACCGCGAACTCGACGGTTAAAAATTCGATGAAAATTTAATCGACTAATTTAAAAAAAAAAGAATCGTCGTATTAAAAGCGTTTCGGTACCGTCGCGGTTAAATTCTATAAACCGCCGCGCCGGAATTCGCGACACTTTGGCGCGCGATTTATTATTCATTCGGCGAAAACAAAAAAAATTGGCTTTCTACATCAAAGAAAGCGCATTAAAACGAGATTAACGCGAGCGCGCGCCGCAGCGGTCCGCTAGCGCGGCAATTATCCTTTAACAGAAATCAATTTCCCGGGCGATTCATCAGGCACCGAATCCAATTCCCCGGAATTGCCGAGTAATTATCCCCCCGTGAAAATGTCGCCTACTGTTTGATCTAGAAACGGCCGTAGGTACGTCCGACTGTTTTTTTTCTCCCCCCGTTCGCGGCGTCCCTCTTCTCCCAAAAAACCGACACAGATTCGCGAGGACCGGGGAGAAGCAGGCAGGGAGGGAGGGAGGGACCATTTCGGTCTCGAATTACCGGGAATAATGATTGGCGGCTGCCCAGTAAAACGCTTTATAAACGTCGAACGCGTTTCCGGTGTCCGTGCCGGTAATGCATCGATAGGAAAATTTGGAAAACGCGGCGAAAATAGCGGCGCCCGTACCGCGGTTGGAAAAGCGACGGGTGCGGGGCAGGGGGACGAAGCGCGGGAGGAGGGGGGGGACGCAATCGAGATTTTGATTGCAGAAGTTATCGTCGACGAGATCATCGCGCCGCGCCGCGTCGCGGCGAAAACGTTGGCGTGTGAAAAATGGCGGCGTGCTAGTTCAATATACCGGGTGGCCGGCAATAAACGACGAATAAATTTGATTCGAGAACGGTCTCCGCTTTCCGATTTTTCTTCTCTTTTTTTTCTTTTTTTGTTGGCTCCCGTTGCCCGTGTGCGTGTGCCCGCGACCGCGAGCCCGTAATGGCCGCCGAATCGATAGGGTAATATGATAAATTGTGACCCTGGTTTATGAACGCCGACTACCCCGTGTCATCCGTATATTAACGTGTACCACGAAATATTGCGTCCCGACACTTTGCTCGATTTTTCTCAGGTTTCGGCCGCGCGGACGATTGTTGCGCCGTTATTGCCGGATTTTATGCGCGCTCGTGGCTCGACGTTTTTCGAAACAAGCGTTCGATATCGTTCACCGTTGTTCAATGATTATTACTATCGCGACGATCGATTCGTTAATTTTACGATCTTTCGGACTCGCGCGAAGACACATTTACCAGATATTTATTCGACGTGCGCGTTACTCGCGGCGAACTTTACACAACGCTCGTTAAAGATCAGAACAAACGTCTTATCGTTAATTTTTACAAGCTAAAATGAAACGTCTGCTTTCGGGCGCTCCGCAAATCTAGCGTCGAAAATCCGGAAAATCGTGGACAAAAAGTTAATCGTCGAACCGAGCCGAAATTTGATATTCTCGTTGCCGAAATTTAATTTCGCGGAACAGCTCGAGCAACGAGCGCGTCCACGGAGGAAGCTAATTTCCATTCGGTGTGGCTGTCGATTAAAATTCGCATCTCGGAGAGCGACACCGCGCGGAAGAAAAGCCCCGCGGCGAGCACGCTGGCCAAAATACACAACAACCGAAAGGTGGCCGCGTCCGCGCGGTCCGAATCGGAATCAGGTACCGCCGGCGAGAGACCGCTCGGACATTTTCCGACAGCGTAACGACTGTATCGTCTCCGCGGCGAAGGCTAACATTTCCCTTGTAAATGGCGGTCGGCCCGGGCCCATCCATCGAGCGGGCTTCAGCGGCGCGCAACCAATAATTGTCGAAATAATTCAACTCGGAGGGAGCACGGCGACCGAGCGTGGCGGTGCCTCTCTCCATTCGCCTCCTTTCATCCGGATCACGGAAGAATGGAATATAAATGCGCGTGTAACTCGGTGGCCCGAAAGTTAGCCAACTGTTACGCGACTTGCTTGAATTTCGCTCGGGCAGAGTGCTCGCTCAAGGGTCGACGTCGACGACGGCTACGAGGACGACGACGAGGACGACGGCGGTTCTGTGGCGGCGGGGGGGTTCTCGTTCGGTTGGCTTTTCGTTTTCAAAAGAGGGGAAAATGGTTCGCTACACCCCCGAGGAGGAGAATTTATCTCGAGGAACGAGCCAAACGACGGACGACGAACGACGTCGGACGACGGACGACGACGGACGACGGTCCTCGATCAATAAGGTTTATTGTTTTCGCGTGTTCACGATTTCGTTGGCAACGCCGCTCCTATCGCGACGACGACCACCGCGACGCCGATGGGAGTCGCGGGGGTGAGAATCCAAGGGTGGCCCCGCCGGTAGAGTATGTCCGTTTCTTGGGAACGACGTTGTTCGATGCACAGGGTACGTGTCGCGTGTACACGTCCCCGCGTGTACTTACTCTCTTTCTGTGTGCCGACACTCGGCGACTCGACACGGTCAATTGACCTCGTTCCCGTTCGTACGTCTGGGCACGACTGGAACGCGACGCGCGAATGTCACTGATTGTACCCCGTGGAAACGGCTACATGTGTACGAGCGCGTCAAGTATCTGGTGCACTCGCGGTCTCCCGTTGCGTCGCCCCGCGTCTCGGCGCGTCGCCTCTCTCTCTCTCTCTCTCTCTCTCTCTCTCTCTCGCGTCGCCTCGCGTCTCGGGCTTATTTTTATCCTTTTCCTTTTTCTCTCCGAGCGATTTCCCGCGACGCTACAGGCCGCGCCAAACGCAGCGGCTGCTCGCCTAGGATTCCCCGTCGAAAATAGTCTCCGCAATTTCGAACGCGTTCGCCGCGTCTGCCATAACTGGATCGCGCGATTCGTTCCGACAAAATCATGCTCGGACACGAATTTGTCCGCCGTTCGGTCCGCCGACGAAATGCGAGAATGCGAGATCGAAAGAGAACTCGGTATGACTTCGCGCAATTTTTATGATTACCAAAGTCGTCGTTGGTCGTCCATTGTTCTCGAAACTTGTACATTATTCATTAATTGCTTGCTCGTTATTCGCTAAGCGCGGCCGTAACCGTTGGTAAAAGTGTCCCGGGTGTTAATTACGTGTGAGAGACGGGGGAGGAGGCTGGGGAGTGTGATACAGCATCGGGAACAATAATTGCGATTTGTTTCTATTTTATGATCGGGCGTTAAAGCGCGAGCATCGCCGGCAATCGTCGACTATGAATTTTTGAACGATAGTATACGGCAGATGTAACCGGATAAAGCGTAGCGAAATAAACCCGTTTAAGGCCAGTTTATAGCTGGATAGCCGCGAAATTGAATATAAAATAGCATTGAATTCGATAACTGTCGTTACGCCCGCGCGCTGCTTTGTTCAATTTCCCCGGAATCTTTTATAACTCCCGCAAAGCCGCGGGATATTGTTAAAAATAAATTTTATATCGTTTATGCGGCGCCGGAACGATCGACCTATTTTTTTCCAACCGAGTGCACCGGCTGGAACGCGCAGATCGATCTTTCGGCGCGAAACGCAATCGTGGATATCGTGTTTTAATTCGCCGACGGCAGTTCACGCGCGACGAGATCCGCGAACGAAAAATAAGATGCGGGATCGATTTTCAAAGATTACTTTTACTTCTGACCTTCGACGCAAAGATACACGACGACGCAATAATGCGTTTAGCGATTCGTTGCAACATTCTCGTGTTGCGTTCTACTCCGATGATTTACTCGGCCGTGGCGGTTTACGCGCGACGCCGTGCGACGGCTTAAAAATTTAATCGCTCTATTGTGCTCGGGTTACATTTGCCGGCTCTACGATTTCTGAAAACAAACTTCAGACGTTGACGCTGAATATAAGGCGATCACAGGAACCTCGAATTTTTGTTTAGAAATTTTTCTGGCCGTATCACGTAGGCCGTATATCACGTAGTTCCATAATTCATCGATAAATCATCGTATTGCGGTGGCAACTAAGTAATTGCCGATTTGTTCAATGAAATAAAAAATTTTTTTCCTTGGAACGAAGTTTAATCTGTAATGTATTTTCCATTTTGTTCGATGACCTTTTGCCATCTCTCTGACAACTTGAAAATTCCACGCTCGTAGAAAGTCTGATTCTTTTCGGCCAAAAACTGAGTTAAGTGAGATTTTACAGCGTCATCGTCGTTAAAAGTTTTACCACGAAGGGAGTTGTCCAGGGATCGAAATAAGTGGTAATCCGATGGCGCGAGATCAGGGCTATATGGTGGGTGTAACATCAATTCCCAACCAATGTCCATCAATTTTTGCCGAGTGGACAAAGACGTGTGCGGCCTAGCATTCTCCTGCTGGAAAATGACACCTTTACGATCGACCAATTCTGGTCGCTTTTCCTTGACCGCTGCATTCAATTTGTCCAGTTGCTAACATTCACGGATAATAAAAAATAACATAATAATAATAATAATAATAATAATTTTATAATATAACATTTACGGATATCATAAAAATGGGAGTGAGAGACATCTATAACTGAAATCGGCAATTACTTAGTTGCCAACCCAATATTATGCCAATCGCGCACGAATTACTATACTATAATGTTCAATGATCCAACGTTAATGTAAACGCTCTAAGACGCTAAGAACAAGAAAGAATATCTTTCCATCGTCCTCGATTTTTCAGCGGTCAACTGGAAGAGCACGAAATTAAATGATCGACGCGCTTAAATGACCGCTGCATTCAATTTGTCCAGTTGCTAACATTCACGGATAATAAAAAATAACATAATAATAATAATAATAATAATAATTTTATAATATAACATTTACGGATATCATAAAAATGGGAGTGAGAGACATCTATAACTGAAATCGGCAATTACTTAGTTGCCAATATTTAGAAATAATATAAAATATAGTCAACTATTAATTAATTCACCGAGGCGGATTTCAACGAGGCAGAATCTCTGATCTGCGTGCAGATTATCGCACTTTCCGCAGACTGAAACGTTCAAGCCTCAATTCCGTCTATGCATAAATACGATTTAAAAATTCCGCAGGCCTTCTAAAATGTTTCAACTATCGATACAATAAAAATTGTGGAGACTGAACGAAATAAATGCACGCTAGTATAACGCTTTACTATCTCCAAAAGCGATAAATCGATTACTATATCGTAGAGTATGAAGACCGAAGTAAACATTTCCTTCGACGCCCGAAAAATTCCTCGCGATAAAACGAAATTCACGGTATTTCATGCCGCGTACGATATTTCGTAAATCCCCGTACGGCCGGGTGCCAAAAACCCGTGCCCCCCCCCTCCCCCCAACACGGCCGCTCGCCATCAATATTCAAATCCCATATCTCAAACCGAAGAATATCGGAGTTCAGAAACAATTCCGCTGGTTCCGAAAAATATTTGATTTCATTTGAGCCGAAACTTTTCGCCGCTGGTCGCCGGCCCATAAATTTCCATCGAACGGCCATTATCTTACGGGGGCGCGCGGATAAAGTCGGCTGCGACGTCTCGCGCGCGCACACGCGCCCGCCGGGGGAGAGGATCGACCCGGCCCGACCCGTCTGGTCTGCGGGGCTGGAACAGAATATGTTAATATCACGGTGGTAACCAGCGATCCGCCATTGTCCGCTTCAATTCCATTAGTTAACACAGTTTCCCGGTAAACGACGCCGGTCGCCGAGAGCCTGCGGATTCGGCATTAAGTCCGTTCATTTCCATCGTCGATCCTCCGGGCTCGGACGGACGGATGGGGTCCGGTCGAGGTCCGGGTCCAGGTCCGAACGGGGGTTTCTTCGGCCCCGAAGCGAGAGGGACAGAAAGGGACGCGAAGAGGGCGGGGTGTGCTCCAGTGGCGGAGAGTGGCGGCGACGCCGACGCCGGCGTAAAACGCGCAGAAGAACTGACGAGAGATCGACGACAGCGAATTAATTCGTCGACCGTATTATCGGAACCGCGCTCCGTCGTCCATTAGACCGGTTTTTCGAGCGGGCGGCGTAACGACCCGTCGCGTCCGGGGGACCCGGTTCTTTTATTCGGAGCGCGATGGTTAACGAGGAGACGTCTCCCTTTTCGTGCTCCGCGATGTATGTGTACTAATGCTGTCCCTAATGATTCTTTACGAGGAGAACCTTTCCAGCCGGGCCAGATAGAGAGAGAAAGAGAGAGAGAGAGAGAGAGAGAGAGAGAGAGAGAGAGTGAGAGAGAGAGAGGGAGAGAAGAGGGAGAAAGAGAGCCGGGAGTTAGGGGACGTCGTCGGAGAAAGTTCGCAGGAAAGACGCCGAAAAGAGGAGAGTGTCGAGAAGCCGGAGAGGATAGGAGAGAGAGAAAGTCTCTCGTCTCGCGGCTAGACAAATAGGCAAATGTCGAGGAAAGGGAGAGCAGCCCGAAAGGGGTGGCTCGGCTTTTTACCGACGCTGGAAGCTGCCGTCGCGACGCCCGCCGTCTCCGTGCTTCCTTTTCGGTGTCTCTCCTTCGTCCTCGCCTCTCTCTCTCTCTCTCTCTCTCTCTCTCTCTCGCTCTCTCTTATAGCCCCGTTCTTCCGCCTCCTTCTCGCGCCGTGTTTCATCCTCCCCCGCCCCTTTTTTGCAGCCGCGAAAAGCACATTGTTCGACGAAACGTGCTTCCCTATCCCCACCCACCGGCGGCTCGCGTCTCTCTATGCTTCTCGCAGCATCACTCCAGCCGAAAGTGTCTTCTAGCAATGAGCACTCAGCCCCCTGCTGCATTCTGGAGCTTCCAGTTTCGCCATTGTTAGACGCCCCGGCGAGAGAAAGAGGGACGCAACGACGGGGCGAAAAAATCTGACGGAAGAAGAAGCCTCGGCGGGACCGGGAGGGGGATGGACCGGGGCGCGGTGCACGCGGGGCGGGGAGGCCGGCGATAAGAAGAAAGGGGTTCCCCCGGTTCGGCTCTGAGATGTCGGTAAACGGTTCTCGAAGTCGAGAAAGGGAATCCGTCGCTGACTCTTTTGTTCCCGGCCAAGGATCCAACGGCGTTTCTTTTGCTCCCGCGGTTTTCACCTTGGTCGGATCAAGGCCAGACGCTCTCTCCGAGGATGAAGGTGTCCGGACCGAGCGATCGCTCCCCGTGGTCCTCCTCGTTTGAGCAGCCTCCGAGGAAGACAACCGACCCCCTTCCAGATATCTCGCGAGAGCTCGGCCGCTGGCTTCGGATTCGACAGATTTTAGAGACCTTTTGTGGTGAAACGGAACAGATACTGTTTTACTACCGTGCACTGTTTTCTGTGCTCGATGGAATTCGATGAACGTTTGTACTGCTCTACGAACATCTCCGCGGTAGACTTTTATAGAAGCCAACGATTTCTGCGCGCTCTCTGATCGATTAAATTCGAGTATCGCGTTGGCGCATTTGGTGACATAAAACTTAGCTACGCAGAAAATAAAAGTTCACCGAGGGTTAGTTGAAATAAACATGGTCGTGGACTCTTTATAGAGCCGGCACTAAATTGAAAATAATATGACAATTTGTTTTTTTACCGTTTCGCATTTCATCTGCTCGAGCGAACGTTATCAGAACGCTCGATTAAAAGTCCCGAAACTCGAACACATTTTACCGTTCTATTTTATTATTCGGATAGCACGGTTTGAAGCAGAACCTATAAATACTGTGAACACCGATAAAGCAACGAATCACGCGGATCAGTATCATTAGGCAACAAAACGCGACATCATCTTCGAAAATTTCCTCCGGTGCATTGCAGCTCGTAAAAAAGCGGAAAGCTCGCAACGTACGCTTCGTTGCCGCATTAGTTTTCGAGATATTTAGCGAAATAGACGTTCCGTTCGCAGCTTTACGGGGCTGTTTTCGCCCCGTAAACATGGAAACTGTCGGCCGTAAAGAAGAAAAAAAGCGCGAACGCGCGCCGAACATGTTTCTAATGTAGCTCGCGTTCCTCTATATTTAATTTAATGAAACCGTTACTGCGAGCGCGAGATTTTTATTTGCTTCCCCGCGCGTCTGAATTACACCGTAAAAAAAAAAAGAAGAACCGGCGCCCGGTGCATAAACACCCCCGCGGAACCGGTTACAAGAATATGGAGAGCGTCTGGACCGCGCGGAGCACCCCCTCCGGTTCCGTGGTTCGCGTGAAACGCATTCCGTGTTTCCTTAAAGACGGCGGCGGCAACAACATGTTTCCTTATTTGCCAGGATTCGGAAAGTGTTATTTATACGGCGAAAATCCAATTTGCCGGGGGAACGGCAATAAATAAACGCCGGGCGAAAACCGTGGATCCTTAACCGTCGTTGTAAAATGGAAAAGTATGAACTGTTTTATGGGACTCCGGTGGCCATTTTTATTTTCGCATTACGGAGGACGGCTGTTACGGCGTTGCCGCGGTCTTATCATGTAGGCGGAACATTTTTCTCGCCGGTCATTAACCTCCCGCCACGTAATATCCAGTTGGCCTGGTGATAAAGATTTCCAGCGAAATCTGCCGACTGATAAATGTCGTTTCCCTCGTTCGAGCAAACAAACTATTCCATTATTCTGGTATTCATTTTTTATAGATTAAAATAAACGGATAGTAGTGCACAGTTATATAAAAAGAAGTTCCAATCGTTGATAATAGTAAAACAACGAAAAAAGAACAGTCGTCGAAGTCACACGATTATAATATCCGGACAGTAAAAATTGTCGTTGCAGATTAATAATCGACGCGTCTCGGATGTCGTTTACAAGTGGCTAATTGGCCACGACGTTACCTGGATCTAATTCAGCGACTCGGCTCGAGCCGCGATCGACGAAGCGTTAACAGCCCGAGCTTCATAAACCATCTAATCCATCTCGAATTACTCGGCCCCAATTTCAAACCGCTCGAAACCTCTTCATCGCGAAAACAAGTGCGCATCGCGTGCGAAGCGCTAGCAAATTTCCAATGAGGACTAAAAATCGCGCAAACATCTCGAGCCGGGGGCCATCAATCTCTTTCGAGCCTGATCACGAGTATAGGCGGAATGGCGCATTATCACAGCCGGGCTCGGAGTAGTTGGAGGGCGTAAAATGCAGCGGCGTGACACGCGAGGCAGCCGCGCGGCATCGCGCCGCGAAAGCGGGAAAATGGCGGCGTCGGCGGTGAACGCGGCCGACCCACGACTCTAATCAACAGGCCGGAATTTATTAGGCGTCTAGAATGGCCGGGCAAATTGTCCGGGTCGCGTCGCGTCTCGGCCGGCTAGAAAGTCCCGTAAAGCGCAATTTAACCCTTTCCGAGGGGCGGTTCCGCGAGGTTTGGGGGGGGGGGACGCGTCTCGAGTCGCCGAAACTCGGCCGTGTCGGCGTAATTATTATTCCGCCGGCTCGTGGAACGGTGTGTCGCGTCGGTTCGCGTCGCGACGGCGACGACGTCGGCAGCGGCGTCGACGGCGGTTTTCTCGCATGAAAATCCAGGTCCAATTCCGCGTCCCCTTGATAAGATCCGACCGCCGCCGAGGCTGCTCCAATTCCGAGCTCGTTATTATGCGGCGCGGTGTCGAACCGAGGGGCGGCCACCACCCCCGCCCCCCGATACAGGGCCACGGGCCGCATCCTGGACAGGGTTAAATCTGTTTCTGAAAGCCCCGAAACGATGTTCTGTGCCCGATGTCTCCGCCGCCGGAATTCGGCCGACCGGTTTATACGAGCCGGCTCGTTCACGGAGCAGTCGGCGCGACGGCGGCGGGGGTGGGGGCCGCCGCCCAAGACGAGTCACCCCCTTAATCTTCATTAAGCATCCCTTAACTGTTCGCGGCTCCCCGGCCGATAATTCTTCGCCGGGTTCCTTCGCCCGCTACAAATCGCCCCGGACTTCCGCCGGGGAAAAATAGGCAATTTTTTGAGGGTCGTCGCCTCCGGACCCGTTGTCGTCGAACCCTCGAATAAACGGATTAGGGGCGGATAAGGAGAACGGCTCTAGCGCTGCAAGGATTACGCGGTGAAAATGCTGCTTTGTATTTTTTCAGAGGCTCGACGATTGATTTATTCGCGAGGGGGCGGCGGTTCCTTCCGAAATTCCTTCGCTGCTTTCTGCGATCATTGTCGAAGCGATGTGCTTTTGTACCGCAGGCATATGTTGAATCGAAATATAGAATCGGAAATATTCATTGTTGTTGTATAAGGCACGCTTCGGAAAGAGAATTGCTCGAGTTCTGTCGTTGGTCGAATGCAGAGAAATTAATTTAATAATCATCGAACACTCTTGGGTTCTTCGGAATTAATTTGTTTATTTTACGTAGGAACATGGTAATTGCTCTTCGAGTGCAATTTGAGATAGAAATTAAATTTTTGCCAACAATGAAAAACACAGTAATGCAATTGCGCTGGAAGAAGTATTTTTTATCGGGCATCCTTTAATTGGACCATCGATTTGTCAATGTAAAGTGAAATACAGCGACGGTTCAAAAATATAAAGAATCGAATGCAAAGATAAAACGTAACCGAGGAATGTTCGCTAGATTTCACTGGCTCCTATTGTTTCGAAAAAAAAATATTAAAAGACCGTTCCGCGACGAAACCGGAGAATTAATCGCCCAGGGGGATGTTTTCAGAGTCGATGAAGACATCGATCTGCCTTGGCAACTTCTAGGGTTGACCCGCGGCGTGGAAGTCGCGAGGGGGTGCGTTATGACGTCAAAACTGTCAGGCGGCCGAGAAAAGGGTCGAGGAATAGCGGCGAGGGTGTAGTCGATTAAACAGAGTTGCACGCAACCTTTTAATCCTGCTCGGGAGGATCGCATCTGCGGGTATAGATTCGGTCGGAAAAAAATTCGCGCGTCGCGATCAATTTACCGTTCATCTTCACAAACTATTTTTAAACCAACTCGAACATTCGGATCTTCGTTTTAATCCCAAAAAAGCATCTCGAAGTTCTTCTACATTTTCGTCAATTTTTACAGCCATTTTTGAACGTCAACGTCGCGTTGTAAACTACCCACGCGCGTTTCTCGTGTCAAGATTATATGTAAAAAAATGTGGCGAAAATTTCCGACGAATATCTGGATCGGATTTCGCGTTGGTTCGTGAATGAGAACCGCTGTCACCTGGACAGAGGCTGACGGTGTCGAGAGGGTGAGAAGGCGGGGGTTCTTGCAAGATTTAGCGAGAAAGTGAAAGAAAGGGGTGACGCGAGGCACGTATTCGCGATTTTTTTCCTTTTACGCGAAATCTATCGAGAAAGTTGAAGAGCCCGGAAGGGTGGTGGAGAGAAGGCCGGTCGGTCGGCGGGGGTGAAATGGATCTAACCAAGTGGTTTTATTTACGAAACAAGGGCGACCTGTGGAGGTAATCCCATCGAGGGAACGCTCGAACGGAGCTAGTCGCTCGGCTTAAGAAAATAACACGGTCTAAGAATATTACCCGGGCTCCTCCTTGTCCTTTTAATGAAGAGGCCTTTAATGTGATAATGGGGTAAGCGACGGGATCAAGAAGTCCGCCAACAAGGACTTTTTAATTTTGCGTCGCGCGGATCTTAACGGTCGCTGCTTTATCTGCTGTAATCCGGTTGATTTAGGGTCGCGGCCGCGTTTCGGCCGGGCGCGGTAGATTTTTCGGGACCACCTTCCGCTGTTTCGGGGAAAACGTCGCATCGACGGGCGGCGCTTTCTTTAACGTAATATACTCTTATTCGAGGCTCTCACTTTCATCCTTTGTACGGCGGAAGATATACGACGCGGAATATTCTCCCCTAACAAGAAGACGCGCTGAAAGGGGGAATGAAACTCGCTACGGCCGGTGTATGTTACCTAAAACTCATTTTTCATTTTCTGAAAACAAGATCATTTCTTTGGACCCTTATTTTCATATTTTATACAGTGGAAGATGCAAGCCGGGAAAATATTGCACAATGCTAAGGGAACGCCGGGGCGCGTCGGAGATGGGGAGGCGCCACGGTTCACGGAAGATGTTGCATTTTCTAAAAACAAGATCACTTATCCGCAGTCTTTGTTCCTCCGGCTTTGTGCGGGAATAGAACCGTGATGAGAAATATTCGTCCCTAATGCGGGGTCGTTAAAACAGGAATAAAGGACGCCGCGCTTCCATTATGCCCGCGACTCGAGAACCAACCGTCCCTCGTTCGAAAAATTTCTTCCGCTCGAATTTCACGTTCCACGGAATCGTGCCACGCAGCGTGAAACACTCGTCTCTGCCGTCTACAAAAATTTTCTACCGAAACTCAACCCTTTGTCGCACCGTTTCGCCTTCCGGTTACTGTCGTTAGGGTTTCTTTGGCCCCTCGTCATCCCCCGAAAGCAGGAGAGAACGCTTATCGATGACAAAAATTCGCAACGGAACAACGGAATCTCGTTCTAAGCGAATCTATCGCACCACGAAGCGCGGTTTCGAATTTTCGCCGCGAGTCCGATGCTTCGCGAGCAAGAAATCGCAAGGGTTGTTTATATCTGCAGCCGGAGAAACGGCCCGAAAATTCCCCATAAATTTCCGGACGATCCAGAAAAGTGGCCAGAAAATTGCGCCGGCAAAATGTCGCCCGGATTAACCTTGGAGCCGGAATTCAACACCCCCGAGAATCTCGAGGATCCGGTGGACCGCGAGGGGGTCGAAAACCGGCTAGCCGAGCCCACGCAACTGCTCGTAAAATCGACTTTTCCGTTTGATGGGATAACGATGTGTATCCTCGCGATAAGTGAGAATGCCGATCTGGCTTATCGACTGCCTCCGAAGAGGGTAACAGCCGACAAGGACATATTGTTATTATGACGTCATATCGTCAGACGACCCCGGAGCAGAACGACGGAGGGCGGGTGGGGTGGGGTGGGGGGTGATTAGGCAAGGGAGCTGTGTTGCGGCGAGCGAAGAACACGACAAGGGGGATGGCAGACAGAGAGTGCACGGTGTACAGTAGCCATGACACCGGCTGGGAACCATGGTTCGAAGATGAGGGGGTGCCGACCACCCCTGCGACCCTCTCTTTCCTCCCCTGAGCCAAGGGTATTTTTCCATAATCAATAACATGCCTCTATTCTCGTCACACCGAGCGAGCCGGCTCTACCCTCGCCGCGCTCTTTCACCCTCTCGCCCTCTCGACATCGCCAACCTGTCCAGGTGACAGTGGCTCTCATCGGCCCCCGATGCACCGAAATCCAAAAGTTCCTCCTCGCTTCTCGTTCGTGGGTCGCCGAGAGAATCGCCGAGGCGGCCGCGTTTCGGGAAATATTTCCGAGGCGTCGACGGCGATCGCGGCGAACCCACCGGGGGGTAGTTTTTCTCGGGAACCGTTGCAGCAGCGTTTCCCGCGACGCGGGGAAAACAGGACGCACGTGCACGTTTATCGATCGCGTAGGAGGGCGGAGATGCGCGGTTTGAGAACCGCCGGTGAAAGCGGCGGTTTAAGGGTGGCACGAGTGGCGGGTGAAAGAGTTCATTAAAACCAGCACCGTGTGCACCCCCGCTTGGTCCCCGACCCCACCAATTCGCCGGTGCCACCGTCGATTCACCCTTTCGTCCCTCTTACGGGAATCGGGGCGGGCGAGCGAGCACAGGGGCGTCGTGCAAAAAATACCAGAAACATTCGACGCTTCCGTCGACACCGGGTCTTCCGTCGGGTCTTTCGTCGCCGGAGGATCGAAAGTTCCCCGGATCTCGAAATAAAAATGCCGGCCCCTTCCTCTCCTCTCTTCCTCGTTCGGCGGCCGCCCGCCGAAGCTCCCTGCAGCTCGCTCTTTCTCGGTTTTTCCCCGGCCGTTCTATTTTTACCTTTCCTTTCTTTCACTCGGATGATTAATCAAGCCGCTATCAAATGATAATAAACGGCGTGACGTGGCCCTGTTGCGTGCTCGCCGCGTTATACTATTTATCGCAAAGATACGGGCCGCGAAGGCCGTGGGTGGGTGACCGTAGATAACGATAATGCTTCCCGGGATTGTGGTAATTAATCCTGAGTTTATTCGAGCTGACTCAAAAGTCCGCGTGTCGCGATACGACGGGTACACCTCGCGCGGCCGCGCCGCGCCGCGCCGCACCGAGCCAAGCCGCGCCGAGCCGCACGATACACCCCGACGGAAAAGAAAGGTGACTAACTTTCTCCGCCCTCCCGCCACGACCGCTCCGTTTAAAACGTCAGGCGTAACCATAATTTCCGGCCTCCCTTCTTTTTCCTACCACCCACCCCTCTCGGCTACCCGACTCCGGCGTACCAGCCGCATCTCCGCCGGCCGAGTTACGTTTCACCGGCAACACGGAATATCGCGAACGTGATCCGCATTGCTCGCTCGGATTATTAATTTCCTCGCGGATCCGATGCTCCTTTTATTCCCCGGCCCGCTCTTCGAGGGGGTGCTTTTTCTCTCCCTCTTTCGCGAGGGAAGGAAAAAAAGAAATCGATTTTCGTAACGCGCTTTACCGACGCGACCAGCAGGAATTACTTACGTGTTCCGGCAGTCGTAGATGCAAACCTATCTTCGGCCGACTTCTAATTTTAGAGCAGAAGGTACGAATCGATACCGGCCAACGAAGATGAATTTTTAATCGAATCGGGAACTTCCCGGCCGAAGGTCGTTCTCCAGCGACGCGTTTATTAAACAATAAACTCGCCTGCGAATAGACCGCGGATATTTTATGCATTTGTCGCGCGTTCGATGATTTGCGAGACGCGGGGATGTTCGTTCGGTGTCGCTTCGATCGATCGGCTGCTCGGATCGAGAACAAATATCGCGATCTGTCATCGAATGGAACAACTATGAAAACAAGCCGTAAGGTTATTCACAGCAGAATATAATGGTATTAATAATCGTAGAACAATGGTATCTCCTCTGCTCAAATTGTCCACTTTTGCACCCAATCTGAGCGTCAATTAGGGAGAATCCGCAGCCTTCCTCAAACAAATTTACCCTCCGCTTCAATTTTAAACGTTCCGCGGGGCTTCGAATCCTTGAAATACCGCACTAATTACGAATCATCCTAGCGCCAGGTCGACGCGCCATTCGCGGTTCTTGCCCCGCCGTTCCGAAACGACGAGAGCGACGAGCCCGTTTCGCGCGCGATTCGCCGAAAAAGTAATTTGTTACCGCGGCGAGCAAATTTCGAAAAGGGTGTTGCGCGTAGGGTTCCAGAGGCAGCCTATCGCGACAGGCCACGATGACGCGACGCGAGAGACAGCGAAGAAGAGAAACGAGTTAGGGGATGGACACAGCGATGCGGCTCGGTCGAGGTCCGGCCGAGGAGACACGGCTAGTAGCGAGAGAGGAGCGGAGAGGAGAGGAGAGAGCCGAAACGAGCCGACCATTACGGCTAGTTATGGCAACTCCGTGACTGGTCAATAGTTGCCCGGTCACCTGGCTTGCACTTGCACCGGCTACACGCTCGCGTGTACCCTCTCCGCCATGCCGGGCCGGCTGCCGGATTTAGTGTTGTCCGATTCGTTGATCGCGGGACGTGTAACGCCAGGCTCGCGCATCCCGGCCAGTAGTTGCCCGGCCGCTGGTATGATTTACCGTGGATGTCCACGGGCTTGGGCATAAACGCGCGAGTGTTGACAAATAGCGTTCTCCCCTTCTCCGACACACCCCCGCGCGTCGGGGCACCCTCGCCCGCGCGTCTTTCGTTGTTTAAATACAGGGTGTCCCGAAAATGTCTCGCAATCCGGAAATGGGAAGTTCCCGATGTCATTTGAAGCAACTTTTTCCTTTGCGAAAATGTTCTCCGAGGCTTCGTTCACGAGTTATTAACGAAAAACGCTGACCAATAAGAGGCGAGCTCGGCTGGCGCGCGGCGGCCCAGCCAACGAGTGCGCGGAGCCCAGTTCCGCTCATTGGCTCAGCCGTCTCGCGCCAAGTGATCTCGCCTCTGATTGGTCACTGTTTTTCGTGAATAACTCGTAAACGAAGCCGCGGATTGCATTTTCGCTAAGGAAAAAGTTGCTTCGAATCACCTCAGGAATCCCCTACTTTCGGATTGCGAGACATTTTTGGGACACCCTGTAATGGAGCTCCGAGTTGGGAGCGGCGAAAGGAGCGCGCGATGGATCATCGAGGAAGAAAGGTGTCTCGAATTTCGATTCGCGTCCGATAACGAGCGGACGAGCCGGTTTTTTCCCGATCTTCCGGATAAACAGCCGGGGCTTCCGGCCGGCCGGAATGATTATCAATGCCGGACGATGACCGCCGACGAGGTTCGCGCCGCGCCGCGCCGGCTGCACCAGATTCCGGTCCCCCGGCGCTCGTCCCAGGAAATGGGAAATTCTTAATGAATTGCGTAGAACGAATTCTGTAATTAATGGCACAATTACCGAGAGTGCTTCCACTTAATCCTCGCACGTCCCTCCGCGCGGAGGCGCCGCCATTTTCTTTCCTCGGCCGCCGGACGCTCGGTTTCTTTCGGCCCGCGCGGGCCCGACGCGTTCGTTCGCCGCGCGTCTCGGTTTCAGCGAGCCGTCGAAACGATGATTTCTTTCGCGTTGTCCCTTGGCTTGTAAACAATTACAATGAACAATTCGGGAGCAGGAGATACGATTGATCGAGCCTCGCGGCACGTTTTCACGGTCACCGAGAAAGAACCGCGCGCGTCTCTTCTTCCCAAATCGTCCATTTTGGTTCCCAAGCCACGGAACGATCTCGGAGAACTTGCTGCGGCTCCTTCGAGAAGTTTCACGCGATTTCGCGGTCGCCGAACGACGCGGGAAAAGAAGCGCAGCGGCGATGGTTTCGGCGATGCTTCGCCGGCAACATTCGGGCCGGGCGGAATAATGAAATTTCCATTTGTCTCGCAAGGCTGCCAGCAGCGACAGCTTGGGTCCGAGGGGCCCGCCAGGAACGGACGCCGGGGTTCCACGCAAACCGCGGCTCGCGGGGTGCTCCCGAACCGCGGACATAGATGATCTAAATCAAGCCGGCCACTATTTCCTCGTAAATTGCAGAGCCGCGGTCGCAGCAGCTCCCAGAGACCGGCCGCGGCCCGTTCGTTCGGGCTTTCCTCGCTATTTTTCATGCCGCGAACGTCCACGGATACCGATCTAGCTTTTACGGGGCAGCTGTCGCGGCCGATACCTTCGCCGACGCGTACCCCGTATTTATAATCTCCGTGGGAAATTATACGTTGCCCGTTCATGCAGAAGACGGAAGCTCGATACCGTTAACCCGCGTCAGGAACACGTACAATGCGCGCGCGGCTCTCTCTCTCTCTCTCTCTCTCTCTCTCTTTCTCTCTTCCGTGTCAGAAAAGTTCGGAACGGTCCCCGGGGGGATACAAGCGGGGGTTCCGCGGATCGTAATTTCCTTAGTGCATGGTTATTAAACGTATCCGTCGTTCTGCTACCCGGGGCTCGCTCGATATTGTTGCGAGAGATGCGTATCTCTCTCGCCGAAGTAACCGTCCACCGTTCAACCGCTTCGCGATCACCGGCTCTAGGTCTCCAGATAGGATCGTGTTCGATCGCGCGACGTAGTCGCTCCTCCATCTCGCCGGGATTCGAACGCGGAACCATGCTATCCCAATTATTGGCAAGTGGACCTCGACTCGGTCCCTCGTTCTCGGTTTCCAACGATTCGGCTCTATCGCCGTCCGTGCTAAGACCGTTTCTACAGGGTGGTCTCGTTGTTATTTCCGTCGAATTACTTCTTCCAAGACAACCTCCGCGAGTCGTTAGCGCGCTGATCCTCGATCCTCGGACTTTGTCTCTAGCGTTTGTTGTAAATATTGATCGTTCGTCGGATAGAGAAACGTTTAACGCTGTTAATTCAGCTTGGTTCTCCCTCGCGTTCTCTAAGAAACAGTATCGTCGTGAAGATTGTTAACTCGTACGACGCACGAAATATTTTAATAAAAAGAGACATCATTAAGATGTACTTTTCCGTAGACAGAAAATAACCGCGTAGAAATCTTTCTCGAATAATTATCAACGCCGATCAAATTCCCCAACGAAGCAAAATACAACGTCGATGCCGAACTCGGATTCTGAAAAAGGTAACAGCTCCGCGTCTCGAATATCGCGGAGCTCCGCAACGAGATAATCGCGAGACGATCTTCTCCGCGATTTCAACTGAACGATTCTTATGGTCTTTAGCGTCTAATGACTTCTGACGATCGCGATGGGTGGTAAGAGAGTTTCGCGATCAACTTCTAGGACACCCAGTAAACTGGACTGGCGTCGTTGGAGCGCCGCGTCCGATCGCGGTGTACGATTTTTGCCGGGGTTAACAGCGAAACGAAAATTGCACGTTCTCCCCGCTGTCTGTCGTTCGAGGCTCACGGCGCATCCTTCTTCTTCTGGCTGGCACGACTATCGTGTGCACGGTGTGCTGCCACTTCTAAGAAAACGCAGCGCGCAATCCCTCATTTCACGTTCGGTACGCGGCCGGCCGAGGACGCGTCCGGGGGGACGGTGTAATTTGTCAACGAAGCACGCCGAATGTAATAGCAGCACGCCACGAAGACGTACCGCCGTGATTAGGGGTGAACAATCGCGAGTTACGGTGTCGTTTCGATGAATCGCGACGCGCTCACCGGCGATACTTTCTCGATGACGAACGGTTAAGAACGTCTGCTCGCGATAGAACGTCGTCGTTGGATCGCGGATTTTATACGTTTATGGCAAAATTGGATATTGTAATAAATATATAAATTGTTAATATAATAAAATTATATTGTTAATATAATAAAATTATATTGTTAATATAATAAAATTATATTGTTAATATAATAAAACTATATTGTTAATATAATAAAACTATATTAAATAAATTAATAATTATATAAATTTTAAATAATAGAAAGATTAACCCCTTGCCGTGCTTCAACGAGTCTGACTCGTGATGAAAATTTTGGCCCAAACATAAATATGACGAGCCAGACTCGTGAATAGATCGTCGGGCCAAACGTAAACATCACGAGCCGAGGTCGTGCAAAAGTGTCTGTATCAGAGGCATTTACATTTCGGCTCGTATTGTGGCCTTTCTCGCGCATCGGTTTACCACGCGTTGACGCGTAACACTTGCGCCCGAGTTTCGTCGAGCTAAATGGCACGGCAAGGGGTTAAAAGAATTAAGAAACGTCAATATATCGTATCGAATCTGCCGACACGATTAAAGAACGAATATCTTGCAATTTAATTTCTATTTCTTGCTATAGAGGCAGGCAATTTTTATTTCATATAAAACAATTTTTTAATTCTCCTAATCTCCCTGCTATTTCAAATCGAAGCTGCTCGTTCGTGCCATAAGTGCATAAAATCCGCAGTCTATGGTTATAATTTTCAGCGTAAAAAAATTACCGCGTAAATTGGGAGTCGGGTGTAATCGAGCACCGATAACGAAGAAACTCGTCCCGAAGGACACGATCGCCGACTCGATGGACACCCGGTATACCACGTCATCGTTCATACACCGCTACCAAGCTCGCTTCGCCGTGCCGATCCGTTCGCCAAGATTCGAACGTGACCGTAGACGTAGCTCGCCCCCGAGGAAGAGAAAGACGGTCGTAGGGGGACGAGTTGTAGGTGGAAGACGAGGAGGAGGTGGCGGAGGAGGACGAGGATGAGGGGGTGGAGAAGAGTGGCCCGGTGAAAAAGTCACTCAGCCGTTCGGTGTTTGCGTGAGCGCGAGCGAGTAAAACGAACGAGCGAGCAAGCGAGCGAGCAAGCAAGCGACTGCTTTAAGCCCGGGTAATCCGGCTTAAAGCTCGAGTTAACGTGCAGGCCCGTCGCGAAAGCCACGAGGGCCCGCGCTTAAAGAGATTTCGAGTCGTTAGTCGAGTTACGAAAGGGGTACGACGGCCGCGGAAACGAAGGAAGAGCCACGGAAAAGGAAGCCAGTGGGTGGGTGCCGCCGGGCGGCAAGGGGAAAGGAGAGAGCAGAGAGCACAGAGAGAGCAGAGAGAGAAATAGAGAACAGAGAAAGGGAGATAGAGAGCAGAGAGAGAGAGAGAGAGAGAGAGAGAGAGAGAGCAGAGAAAGAGAGAGAGAGAGTGGTTGAAGGGTGGCGAGTAACGGATGCGGGAGAGGGTGGCCGAGGGGCGGAGGACGAGGGGGAGACAGGAAGAAGAATATCGACCTCGCGAGGTACGTCCACCGTCGAAAACTCCTGTAATTAACGAACTTTTCGCCGGTTTTCCACTCCACGTCTTGCAGCTCCGCTGGCCGCCGACGCCGCCTCCGCCGCCGCCGCTCCCCGGTACAACCCTCAAAAGCGGGTTTTGTTTGGCAAACTGCAATTTTTCTAAACGATCAAAGTGCTCGGAGCCTTCCGTGCCCACCCTCTCGCTCTTTCATTTTCCCCGTCTCCGTCGAACAGACGCGCAGACGGCGGCAAGACCGTCCGCGTCTCTCTCTCTCGGTCGTTTCCACCGGGGGCGAAGCCGGAAGTCTTCTCGTAAAAATTGCATCGCCATTGTTTGAAGAGGTCGGGAAAGAAGCGGATGAAAGGTAAGATCGTTTCCTTGGGACGAGCGCCGTCGGCGGGGTGGCCCGACGGAGGCCCGACGATGGCGGCTGGACCCTGGAAGCGGGCCGCCGCGCCGGGGGTGGCAGAGGGTCATTAGCGGCCGCGCGCTCCCCGTTTCGCCGCGAAACTTCGAAGCAATGAACCGCCGCTGCCACCGACGCCGACGCCGCCGCGGATTAATGAATCGGGCGTAATTGCTCGAGAGTTTGACATTTCGTCGCGAACCGCTCCGCCGGCTCGCGGTTCCGCTAATAATTCCCGCACGAAACTTCCGCCGAGCCGTGCCGCGCCGTGATGCGACACCGACCACGGAAATTGAATCGTTCCCCTGCCTGCGCGCGATCGATACGCCAAATTGACGCTCTTTGATCTTTCTGCTAGACGACCCGCGCGCGTCTTTTTGCTCGGAGGACGCCTGCCACGAGCGTGCCAACTTATTGTGTTCGACGAGAAACCGTGTACAACAACGATATTCCTGGCAAACTTTGCGACTGCTTCGTTTTAGTCGTGAATGCGGGTGATCCTGTCGCTGTGGTTATTATTTGGACCGTTTATTTATTATCTTGAAAGTTAACGAGAGTCGTCTTGTAAAACGAGACATCGCGTTATTTGCGATTAATTTAGCGTAACCTTTTTATCTATAACTAAAAAGAAAAGATGGACTTGCACCAGTTCTAAAATAAACGGTCAAGTCGTTACTCTGCTATATGCAATATATTTCTTCTCTAAATATCGCATTGTAGAAGCAAATGAAATCTTCTAGAGGGATGCAGAAGAAAACTTAACGATTGGGTATGTCGTGCAAGTTGCAACGAACGTCACAATATTAAAAAACGCGCGATCTAAAGTGTAAAACGTAGAATTTCGAGACGATATATTCTCTGGCATCGCACGAGGAGCATTCTTGCATTTGATAAAAAATTGTAACCACGGAAATTGTCGCCCGTCCCTGGCGGGGAGCATATTAACGATGAAAAGCGTTTTAGAAGCGAATAGAAATTTCGTCGAGCGACATTCTTTTTCGTATTCATTCCGGCGAGTAAGAGAAACTTGGCGCACGGGGATTTGAATGGAGGGCCATCCGGATTCAACCTTGAATCATCTCGAGAGAGACATGTACACACATAATGGCATCGAGTTGCGTGTCAGTGAACGCGTCATTGGGAACGCAGCGGGTCTTGTTCGGTTGAAAACGGCGCGATTCGTATATAAAAGATGGCACGCTAAATAATTCACGCAGCGCGAGCAGCGAGCCGTAACCAGCGTCGAGTCAACGGCAGACCGTCTCTGCGAAGGATAAGCCTTTTAATAATCCTTTACAAATCCAATTAAACGACACCACGCGTCGTCGAGTCGCAATAGCGGGCAGCCCTCGACGCTATTACCCGCTGGCTTACGTCACAAAGAACACTCGTGTTTGTGAACGATTACGCGTTAAAACGTGCTGCGCCAAGTCGTGGAAACTTCGTGAATTTTATTCCGACTGAAAACGTGTTGGCGTTTCGACCTTCGCCGCTTCGCGCTTTTAATTAAAAACAAATTCCGGGCATCCGAGCCATCCGAGGCGTCCGAACTTCCCCCGCTCCTCTTTTTATCTGTTGCTTCGAATTTTTCGAACGGACTGTATCCGGATGATTCGGTAAATGCGTTCTATTAATTACTGCAGATTTTATTGTTATATCGGAACTTCCCGCGGACGATCGGATTTATATCGCGCGAACCCGGTAAAGATTTAATCTAGCTCTTGTTGCTCGTCGACGAATCTTGTTATTTAACAATCTCCGATCGATTCTGTCGCATTCGTTCGAAAATTTATAGTTGCCGGACCGCGAATATTTTTGCAAGTTGACGATTCGATGCTTCTACGATCCAGAAAATCTGAGAAACAATTTGGCTGCGAACGGTTTTCGAGAAAAAGAAAATAAAACAAGAGGAAGAAATAATTCCGTTCGGAATTATTATTATTATTTCCAAAAAAAAAACAAGAAAAAGAAATAATTCCATTCGGGCGCGGTTCGTTCCGTGAACATATTTTTCCCCGAGCAACTGCATTTCCAACCCCCGGGAGAGGAATTACGCCGCCGGCGTTATCAAGCATTTGTTCCGGCAAAAAGCCGGAAGATATCGTGGCCGGGCACTTCAGAACGCGGCCGGCAAAAAGAACTGGTCGATTGGAATTGCCGGACCAGGAACCGAATCCCGGCCCTTTCATTTGCCGGACGACTGCTCTAATCAATTGAGCTGTCCACGCCGCCGACAAATTCCTTCTCCCTTCCCCCTAAGTCTAATATTCGAAATCACCGCCCTCCTTCTGCCCACTGCTCGGACACCGTAAAAAGAATCTCGGCCCTCGGAAGACGTCTCCGCGTCGATCCATTAATCCCACAAACTAAGCGGTTTTCTACGCCGGTTCTATCCAATCGATAACAACTTATGGATTTTCGGTATTTATAGCGGACAATTCCAGATAAAAATATCAACAAATCACCAGACACCATTTTTTCCGCTTGTTCGGAAGATTAATTCTACGTTTATTAGACATTAATAATGATAATCTCTACGACGCGTCTTTAACGAGAAAGGAGACGATTCATTTATTATTTCTCACTTATTAGTATATTTCGGTAATTATTATTTATCTAAGAGAAATAAATTGGGGCGTCTAGAATAAGTTTATACGAAATAGACTTGACTGTATCAACCATAATAAAGTACTCGGTCTCTTATTAGAAGCATTCCAAGGATTGCTTACTATTTTCAACCTCTAATATAATTATTAAAAGATTAAAAGAAGTTATCCGAATATTTATTTTGATCAACAAATCACAAACACCATTCTTTCCGCTTGTTCGGAAAATTAATTCTACGTTTATTAGACATTAATAATCATACTCTCTACGACGTGTCTTTTACGAGAAAGGAGACGATTCATTTATTATTTCTCACTTATTAGTATATTTCAGTAGGTATTATTTATCTAAGAAAAATAAATTGGGGCGTCTAGAACAGGTTTCTACGAAATAGACTTGACTGTATCAACCGTAATAAAGTACTCGTCCTCTTATTAAAAGTATTCAAAGAATTGCTTGCTATTTTCAACCTCCATTAAAATTATTAAAAGATTAAAAGAAGTTATCCGAATATTTATTTTGATCAACAAATCACAAACACCATTCTTTCCGCTTGTTCGGAAAATTAATTCTACGTTTATTAGACATTAATAATCATACTCTCCACGACGTGTCTTTTACGAGAAAGGAGACGATTCATTTATTATTTCTCACTTATTAGTATATTTCAGTAGGTATTATTTATCTAAGAAAAATAAATTGGAGCGTCTAGAACAGGTTTCTACGAAATAGACTTGACTGTATCAACCATAATAAAGTACTCGTCCTCTTATTAAAAGTATTCAAAGAATTGCTTGCTATTTTCAACCTCCATTAAAATTATTAAAAGATTAAAAGAAGTTATCCGAACATTTATTTCTACAATATTCTGCTATTCAAACGTTCTACTGTCCAATTACTCTGTCATTTAGCTACATTATCGCACAGCAGAGAGACCGACTGAAATTTCTAGACGACAGACGACGTTTTGTTATCAGAATATTACAAAAACTTCGGCAAAGAGAGTCTCCACTGCACCCACGCATCCTTGGTAAAAGAAGCGGACAGTGTTTCGCGTTCCACAAAGAGACCCGCGGCGATGCGCCTAACACCCGAACGAAATTACCTAAACAACCGCGCGGAAAAGCTGTCGAACGTGACGGTCGACGCGGAGCGGAGCGGAACGAGTAACGTCGACGGACGGACAGGTGGGACGGAAAAATGAAAGTCGACGGGGTAACGGGAGTAGCGTCGTAACACGACGGAGGGGGGGCGTGCGGTGGGAGGATCGGTTGAATTTTCCATCGCGCGACGGTATCATATCGCCGGGCCCCGATAAGGGAGCCGCGTGGCGCAGACAATACGTTCGAACGCGTTGCAGGACGGGGCTCGATACGTTCGCGTGTGTCTTGACGACAAGTGATGGACGAACGGCACCGTCTAAAGCTCGGGCCAGACGCGGGGGCGAATGAATAGCTTCGGCACGAATCGAGAATTCGGCGCTTCGTGTTGCCGCGACGGGTGTCGCGAGGAAAAGGGAGGAACAACGGCATGCGAGCGAGCGAGCGAGCGGAGCGGAGCGAAGCGAGGGCGGGTGAATAGTCGTGAGGGGGTGCGGCGGTAGAAGTGGATAGCAGATACGTGGCTGAAGGAGACGGGGGGCGGCCGGTTGGACGACGGGGCGAGCGCGAGGGCGAGGGCGAGAGCGAGCGAAGGGAATTACTATGGTCGATGTCGGACAGTACGAGACAGAGGCGGGAAGAAGAACCCCTAAAGAGACGCAAAGGCAGGCCGAAGAGAGGAGACCGGGGCCGGCGCGCGGACGGCGGGAGGGAAAAGCTCTTTGACAAGTCAAACATGCGCTAACGCCCTCGTAAGATAGTCACTTTCAACATGGCCGACGAACGGAGACCCTTTCTGACCCTCGCCAAAGGAGAACAGCCCCGGGGGATGGTCGTCGAGGCAAACGAAATATTTGATTCTTTTTTTCCTCGTCAACCACCGCCGCGCCCTGCCGGCCCCGCCGACCCCCGGGCGACCTTTACGCGGAAGTGACGCGCGATTTTCGTTTAATTGGCTCCCTTTTTGGGCCCGTTTCTGCTCGATGCGTACGGTTTCAAGTCCTTCCGACGATCGCGCGCGATTCCTCGGAGGGGAACGGTCGATCGCGCCGCTTTAGAAACGTGCCGCGATGACGGGTCTGCTTGGACCCGGGTGCTTCTTGCCGGATTTATCGCATAGAAGAAACAGTGTTCTTCTATGACACACAGGAGAAGGCGTTGCCTTGCATTTCCTACAAATGCAATAATCGTGAACTAAAAAATTCCAAGGGTTGAAAGGTTACGGAAAACCGTCAAAAATCTCGCAACTGTTACAAAGGCTCTACATCGGTTCTAACCATTTTATTACAAGCCGAAGGAAAATTAGAAAGAATCTACTGTGCTCAATTTTCCCGTGAACGCATAAAATCCGCAGTCTAATCGCGCTCGTTTCCAAAGCGCTGCGCTATTAGGGATCCGCTAAGCAAGAAGCCGGGGCTCCAAGCTTCAGATTCAATTTCCCGGATCGATGATAGCCGCGCGAAGAAGGCGAGGCGTGGGCGGAAGCGGCGAAGAACGGGGGATGGGAAAACGATGACCGATCGCGATCGCGATGCTCGTGACAAACGCGATCGACAAATAACGACTGTAACGAGGTTCTTCCGTTTCCCATTTATATTCGAGTCGGGCGCGGCGGCGGCAGTGGCGGCGGCCTCTTCCTGATTTCCGACGGTTCGCAGTTCGTCGAAAAACAGACGGGTCTGTCTTGCCTCGCCTTTCGCTCGCCTTCCCTTTTCCCGGACGAGTTTCTCCTTTTCTGCGCGAACCGGCTCGGCTCGGCACGGCTCGGCCCGACTCGGCCCGGCTCGGCCCGGACGCGAGCGTACAACGAGGGAACGCGAGACCGCTGCTCCGCTCCGCGGCGATATATCTCCGGCTTCTGGAAAACGGCCGCCTGTCTCCGTTTCTACGGCGGGGGGTTCGCTCCGTCGAAGGGGCAACAGGGGGCGGTCTCGTTGCGTCGATTTATCGTTTAATAAAAGGTGATGCATGGCCTCCGATGCGCCGGTTTTTATTTTCCAGCAGCGACGGCCGACCGCGAGCCACCGATCCTCCTTTTAATCTCCGATACCCTTTGCCCCCGTTCGACGCTCGTTAAATGGAATTGTTTCGAGCTGCCGCGTCTTCCCTTAATCCTCCGCTGCGCCGTTTTCCGGTCTACGATTCTCGAAACCACGATTTTCTTGCAGACCTTCGACCCTTCCAGCACCGAGGGTTACGCGTACCGTTCACGCGCTGCCCCAGGCTCGGGTCGAGACGGACCCATGACCTTATGTGTACAAATATTTCGAACTAAAACTTTGGTCTTATTATCGCCATTATTATTATTATTACTAGTATTTTCACTATCATCTTGCAGGAGTTTTTTTTAACAAAGTAATTACATTTGCTACTGTTACATTTGTTTCTGTATTTGTCGCGTGGTTGCTATAACATAAACAATATGGCAGACTGCATTGAGCGTCAATTGCTCAAGGCAGGCTTCGAGACCTGGCTTCGAAAAAACCCGAACGCGATACGGCAAGGGTTAACCCTCGCTTCTTGCTTTTACAGCTCCGCCGTTCGCGGACGCCGATCTTTCCAATTGCCAAAATACAGCAATGTCTCTCTAATTGACGCTCAGATTGTCCACAGAAATGGACAATTTGGAAAGAGGAGATTACGATTGTTCGAGCCTTGCTGCTCGTTTTTTATGGTTATCGATTGTTAGCAACTATAAAATCGAGCTGCAGGTCTCGAATAATCGTGTCTCCTCTTCCCAAATTGTCCACTTCTGTGGACAATCTAGGCGTCAGTTATTACGACATTACTGTAGTAATTTTCCTACATCGTAACCGAAGTTATGAGACCGGTGCAGATCGGGGCAGCAGCGGAACAAGCCTAACGCGATCGACGAGAAAAGTGGCCGTCTCATTAGGGACTCTTTCATCCCCCGGAATTAGGGGACGACCGCTAATAGAACCAGTCGGTCGGTCAACATCATGGCAATTATTTAACGTGTCGGTGACACTTGTCGAATCCCCCGGCGGTGCTCGCGGAATCGAGCGAGCGTCGATGATCATCGTGCGAACGTTCGCGTTGTCCACGTGTCGACGTGCAAGCCCGACACACGGCCCTCCACCACCCCCGCGGCGCGGCACTCTATTCCTGCCGCCGTGCCGTTCTCTCCTCTCTGCTTCTCCCTGCCGCCACCCAACTACCCTCCTTGCCCTCCCCTCGACCGCTGTCCCCGCGTTTTCGATTAATATCCAGCGCGCGCGTCGTTCGCGCGTAATTACGAAAATGGCGGTGTGTCCTCTTCGCCGTCTTTTCCAAGCCCATCGGGCGTGCGCTCGCACACTGCCTCGGCCGGCCGGCCGCCCCGCGCTCGTTCTCCGTGATTAAAACCTCCGGCACGCGGGATCACGCAGCCAGGTGCGTGCTCGGGAATATTCCCTCCCGGCCGGCCGGCCGACCGGGTAGCTTGCTTTATCGTTAATTACCCTGGATTAATTACATCGATCTGGCAGGCTCGACAAATACCCGAGCCGCCCGGCAATTGGATCCGGATTAATTTCACACAGGCCGAACCGCCCCCGCATGGACATCCATCGAACCTCCCCCCCGTCCCTCTACCCCATTTCCCTCTGTCCCGTGTCTGTGTGTCTTTGATTCTGAAATCTTAAATCGGTATATATCAGCGAAGCGACGGGAGGCCCCCATCGATCCGCGCGCGCTTTTACTTCTCCTCTGCGGGAGAGCCGACGCCGGGATCCCGCTTGTGCTGCCCGGGACGCGAACACCTGCGCCGCCGATTTTCCAGGGTTATTAGTTTAATAGAAATTGCTTTTTAGAACGTGCGTCGAGGTCCTGCGTGGCGTCTCGTGAATAAATTACGACCATGGTGTCGCGAGACGATGAGACGCTGCTTTCAACGAACACGGTCGCCCGCTCGTTCAACTTGACTCGTCCTTTTATCAATGGAGAACGAGGAAAATTTGTCGTTGTTTTTAATTAGAGAAAGACCGAGCTTTCCACTCGATTAATAGATTCATCTAAACAGCCACTTTTGATTAAAAAAAGGCATCGGTGCTGGCGCTACAAGCATCATCGAACGGGTGTGCGTAAATTGCACCTGCTCGGCAACCTGCAGTTTGAAATTCCAACCCCTTCGCTTTTAGCTACCGACAAGCCAGCCAGCCAGCCAGCCAGCGAGAGCCAGTAAATAGTCAATCGGTCCCGCGATTTTCTCCCCGGGCCGGAGGAAAATAAAGTTGATCGAGGGATTCCATTCTCGGCCGCGAATCCTTTTCTCATCGAACCGATTTGTACTTTTCGCAAGCTCGTGAACTATCGCCAGAAGCAACCGAGAGATGGGAAGCGAGAGGGATCAGAGAGAGAGAGAGAGAGAGAGAGAGAGAGAGAGAGAGAGAAGTGGGAGAGGGAGGAGTCGCCGGTAGTCATTTATTCGGATTGCAATAACTACACGGGGGCGGCGAGATGCACTCTCGCGGAAGCAGATGAAAAGGTTAAAAGAGAGAGGCGAAGAAAGGGGGAGGAAGAGGAAAAAGAAGAAAAGAAGTGTGTAACAAGAAGCGAGACGGAGGTGAGGGTGGGCATTGAAGGAACACCGTGGTGGAAAAGGGGTCGAGGAAGACGAGAAGCTCCGCGTTCTCCTCACAAAGGAATATTCGCATCCTGCGGCTCGCGAGACCCTCTTCTCTCTCCCTCTCCCTCCCTCACTCTCGCGCGCTCTCTCTATCCTCTATCTCTCTCAGTCTACTTTCTCTTACTTTTACGCACCTTCAATTCTTCTTGAAATCTCGACGCGCGGCCGCCGAAACGGATTTCTAAACACCGCGCGGCGCGGCCCGGGGAAAAAGCTTTGAACGGTGAACGTCGGCCCATTACTTAGGAACGCGGCTCCCGTTGTTTTCGTTGCTGCTCGCCGACGTGCAGTGCAATTAATGGAACACCGTGCCTCCCGACAATTTAAGAAATTGCTCCTTCGCGCCCCTCCCCGTCGCGCGTTTCCGAAACTCGATTATTCAGGCACGGGCTTCGCAACGTCTCGCAACGCCTTCGGTCTAAACGCCGAGACTGCGCGCGGCTGCTCGCGGAGAGCTAATTGGTGCGAAAAGCATGTAATCGTACGAATCATCGCGCACATTTGCAACGTGTGCGCGAATCGTCTGCCTCCGATATGACGCCAGAGATACGCGAGTGTAGCCGATCGGCGAGACAATTTTTATGGGAAATATTTGCGATCATTGAACTGCTGTCTTTTTTTTATAAATAAATGCAAGTGAAAATTCTCTGCTGCGATTGCAAGTTATAGTGGTTGAGCAGGAAGTTGTTTCTTCTTTGAATTACTTCAGCGATATTTTAAAAACAGAATGGTATTTTTAAGTTCTTTCAGTTCTTTCAATCGTTTCGTATTTTCGCCTATTTTTGTCATCGGTGCGAATTAAGGAATCGATTGAATCGTTTCTTACGAAATAGTTTTCGTAACTTGCATAATTTCAACGCGTTAGATTCGGAGTCAATATCGAGTCGATATTTAGAGACGATATCGATAAAAATGATGCACCGATAAAAAATACTGCGCGAAGAGTTTGATCGGCCTTCGAAGCGGGCGGTCCTCCAAGGTCGAGCTAGGTCGGAGACGAATCGCCCCGGCGAAATGGAAATTCCGGGGAAAGATAGAATTTCGCTTGCAGCGTAGGTTTCCGTTTACGACGATGATCCAGAAGAGCCGAACGAGTGCTAAGTCGGGACGAGATTAAAAACAGTAAATGCCGTTCGCCATAATGGCCGATCGTAAAAGTCGCTCGTTCCGGCGGCGTAGAAAGTCGACGGTCCGCGTTCCGCGGGCGACACTCGCCGTGGATCGCGAGCGTAATTGCGGGGCATTCTCTAATTCCGCGATTATGCTCGTAAACGTTCGTTCGCGACGACCGGAGAGCGCCGTCTCCCCGCAAAGGCGACGGAGTCTCCGCCGGGCTCTAATGCCACGCCGATTGCTCTTTATGCCCGTTTTCAGATTAGAAAGCGTCCTCGAGCGGAATTATGCGATCCTCGAGCCTCTTCCCCCCGCTCGCGAGAACCCCGTAGACGTCCCGCGATCTTCGCCGTCGGCGCTAAAACGACAACGAACCCCGTTTTTCCGCCGCGCCGCGTTGATTCTTCGATGAAACTCGTTCGCGGCACGGCTTCTCCACGTTTGCTGGCTGTTTAGTTGTTCGGATCGCGATTCGAACGGTTCGATTAAATTAGTTAATACTATGCCGTCCGCAGATCTCAGATATGATTCTATTTGTTGAAATTTTAGCCTCGAACAAAAATTAATCTATAGTTTACTTAGTACTAAGATATCGGTTTACATTTTCGTCGGTTCCGTCAGCGGGCAACGACGGTGATGTAAACTGTATATAGTAGATACCGCGATACATCATCACCTGTACCATTAGATATACATCGTACCCTGACTGTTTGGGGGTCCCAGCGTCACGTATACAATGTAAAACGCGACAAAGAAAACGTCTCTGATTGGTGGACAAGACGAACCCAAAAAGGGTATGAAAGAAGCGTTTTTTCTTGCCGGACTCTCAGTAGAGTTTGGTCGCTCGATCGGTTTCGCTCATATACCTTCTCTCAATAAAGGATTAAAATAAAGTCTTCTAAAGCAAAGAATTAGAATCATTTCCATTCCATAATCCCAATGCTATTGTTTGACGCCGGCGTAATAGCTTGGAAATTTTAGATTTAAAAACAATTTCGAAGATGGCGGTAATATAAATTCCTAAAATGAAGATACGTCATCCAAGAATTTTCGTACTTAATTCCTAGTTAAATAAACACAATGCTACAGTTAGTTTGCTGCCTTTTAACACCCAAGAAATATAGTTCAAATGTTATTTCAGTTTTTTAAAATGGCACCAAAGTGGTACCACCGGCGTACAACAGATAGTTTTTGCATGGCACCGGCGTGGTGCCACCGGACCGCATAGTGTTAAGATTTATGAACCGAAGAATATAGATTCTCAAGTTGTATTTTTATATTGTCTCCGGCGAGACCGGCGTGGCGCTTTACGCGTCGATCCAGCGCTACGAATAAATATCTGTTTTCTATTGTCAGAAGCATTATCTTGGCTGTTCGTTATTCTGTATGTACCGCGACTGTTCCAGAAGAATTGAATCCTTAAATCTCAGTCTCATTGAATCATCGAATCATTCTACCTGAAAGAATAAACAGAACGGAACGACAGTCCAGGGAGGAACGAGCGACGAATCCGCGCGAAAGGACGAAGACGATATCCTCGGATAGGCCAGCAGCATCCCTCGGATTAGCCGCATTAAAAGTTGTCAAAATGGGCGGTTTCCCCCCCTGGAAACGACGGGGTCGCAGTAAATGCTCGGGAGCCGGCGTGTAAACGTTCGCGCGCGCAGACGTGAATACCGTCGAAGGGGTTGCCGTGGAATCGCGCGGATCCCGTGATCGAGCAGATTTTAAGGGCGCTTAAACGGCGCCGAGGTTGCCGGTGAAATATTCTTTAAAGAGGGGGGGTTAAGTAGTGCGTGGAATGGTCGGGCTGTTCGAGGTCCCCGTCGACTTCGTCACATAGTAATGGCGATTCCATTTTCCGCGCGGCTCGACTCGGCTCGGCTCGGCTCGGCTTGGCCGCGGCGTTCCAAAGCCGCCCTGCCTCCGACCCCGGAGCCACCGCCGACCTCCGTCGTTCTGCTCGCCTACTTTTATTGGACAGTTGTTTTCATTGCGAACCTCGACACGATCCATTAAACGCCGCTGCCTACGTCAACACCGGAGCCATTAGCTTTTGTTCATCGAACGGCGACCGAGCCGCCGCGCCGCGCCGCGCCGCTCCGCTCCGCGATCGATCGATCCCCGCTGGACGTCCATGCCGCGGATGCATAAAGGATATTCGAGACGAATTCGATCCTAGACATTTTTCACGATATCGATCCGCTTGCCGCGGAAGCCCGATCCTCGTCGCTTCTTCGGAACGGAGACACTCGCAGGTTCCGTCTTTCGCTTGCAGGAAAATGTTCACGTCTTTCGGACAAGCGATTTTTATCTTGCAAGATATTGCAGCTCGACTTTTTGTAGAAAAAGATGTCCGTGGATAGATGGGATTCGCGATATTCGCGAAATTATTGAATATTGAAACGCCTGTCCGCGTATCTCGGTAATTAACTTCGAAGTGCAGTCGATTCTCTCTGATCGACGCTCGGTTTGTGCACGAAGATGGACCATTTGGGAGCAGGGGATACGATTGTTCGAGCCTCGCGATTCCTTTTTGTAGTTACCGATTGTCGAGAACTGTAAAAACGAGCCGCGAATTGTTCGTTTCTGTTTGCAAGTCGAAGGAAAATTCGACAGAATTTACTGTTCCTATATTTGGCAATAAATGAATAAAATCCGCAGTCTGCTCTTATCGGTAACGCGCAGTTTATTTTTTCGAACGTCTTCATTCTCTCGCGAAAGAGCGACGAACGGGTCGCATCCGGTAAATAATTTCGCATCGGGTAAATAATTTGAACGCGAACCGTCCGTAACGAAGAGCTAACGAGAGGAGCGCCACCGCGAAGAATCCACGGGCGAGGCGTGGGGCCACGCATTATTCCGGGCCATAACATTTCTAAACGGAAACGAGTGGCTTTTCTCCGCCGCTTTGCCGGCGTGCCCGCGATAGGGTTATCTCCGTGCGTGCTTAAAATATTGAAGTTCCAGTAATGCGATCCATTGGGCTACAACGCCCCGGCCTGCGCCCAGGTCACGGTTTACTGGGTGACGCATGACGGATTTGCAGAGCGCCGCGCCGGGATAATATTTTTCAGAGCCCGTCCGAATAAGCAGAATATTCTCTCCCCCTTTCGCTGCCGGCATAACCGGCTTCCTAAATTTTTCAATTTCTTTCAAATATTCAGGGAGCACACGCGCGAGGATTTTCCTTCTCTAGAATATTTCTCTAGAAGTATCCCCGCGTTCGCACTCCTTTTATCTTAGCTATGCATGATTCAAACAGTTCTTTGGACGTTTAGATGCAACGCTCCGCCCGAAGATCCGCGTTGCTGAATTTCGTTCTCCGCCGCGTCCTTCTCGCGTCCGTATTATTTCCTTTTCAACGGATGCACGGAGAAACTGTTGTAATTTCTGCTTCCGGATCGACGATTTTACAGGCAGATTTTTCTTTGCTAACAACCCTTTGATAATCTTGATATAACCTTGACATAACACTTTTGCTAGCACAGTGCGGAGATATTTTGTAAAGCTGGTATTAAACAATCGGCAAATTCCTCGGTGATTTAGGAAACGCAAGATCTTCAATCTTTGCTAACCTTGACATAACCTTGACATAACTTTGGCATAACCTTGACATAACACTTTTGCTAGCACAGTGCGGAGATATTTTGTAAAGCTGGTATTAAACAATCGGCAAATTCCTCTGTGATTTAGGAAACGCAAGATTCAATCTTTGCTAATCTTGACATAACCTTGACATGACCTTGACATAACACTTTTGCTAGCACAGTGCGGAGATATTTTGTAAAGCTGGTATTAAACAATCGGCAAATTCCTCTGTGATTTAGGAAACGCAAGATTCAATCTTTGCTAATCTTGACATAACCTTGACATGACCTTGACATAACCTTGACATAACACTTTTGCTAGCACAGTGCGGAGATATTTTGTAAAGCTGGTATTAAACAATCGGCAAATTCCTCTGTGATTTAGGAAACGCAAGATTCAATCTTTGCTAATCTTGACATAACCTTGACATAACCTTGACATAACCTTGACATAACACGTTTGCTAGCACAGTGCGGAGATATTTTGTAAAGCTGGTATTAAACAATCGGCAAATTCCTCGGTGATTTAGGAAACGCAAGATCTTCAATCTTTTGCCCGAATTATCCTCGAAAAGCGTCGTTCTTCCTTTGAAATCGAAAGAATATTCTCCAAGAATCTCGCAACGCTGATCAAAAGTCTTCCGAATACCGAATAAAATTCAACAATTGAGCCGTTTATTTTGAAAGTGGCATAAGTCACTTTACCGCAATGAAAAGTGGTGATTTTTTCATGTTTATACGAAATTATTTATACTGAGAAAACTATCAGTATCCTGAGATAACAAATACAAGTAAATCTTCTCGAAAGTTAGCATCCATATTTTGAAACGTGTTAAAAATCGCAAACCCTTAAATATATCGACTTAAAAACAAAGCGACTTGTGCCACTTTCAAAATAAACCGGCTCAATTGTTCGACGAATCGAACGATTCGCGGTGAACAATTCTTGTGAATTTTTAGCGGTCGACGATTGTTGCGAGGCTACGTTTCGCGGACGAGCAAATAAACACGTCGGAAAGAATCTCTTTCCCGGTCGGGGGAAGCCGGCTGCAAAACTTTCCGCATTAATATTCCGGCAGGGTCGAGACGAAATAAAAATTTACGGTATCGGATGTTATACTTTTCCGAGCGTTTTGAGGCGGATCTGATCGCAAAGCAGCGGCTCTCGGTCGTCCGTCCGTTCCGGTATCGCCTTGCAGAACCGGCCGGGCCGGGTCGGGCCGGGCCAGGCCGGGCAAAAAGGAAGAGACCGGGACGAGCCGGCCCCTCGTGGGATTTTAAAATGCTGGAATAGTTCCTCCTTGCCAGTTTCCCAACTTCAACTGTCCGACTCGCTTCCTACGGCGCAGGGCCAACCAGGAATACGTCGTTCGATCCACCTGTGTACTCTATCTTCCGTCTCTCGGAGGTAACAAATACACCCGGCCAGCAACGTGCTCGGCTTAACGATATGATAATCGTAATCGCGCTTCTCCTATCCCTCGTGCAGCCGTTCGTCTAAACATTTCTTCGAGTATCTTGTTCGAAAATCATATATTGCGTTCCGTTCGAGCAAATTTCATGGTAGGTAAGACGAGCACTAATTTTTTTTTATACCAGCACGTTGCATCGAACCGGAAAATGAAGCGGTTCTCTGGTGTATGATTTCTCAAATATTTCTGAAAATACCTAGTTTCAAGATTGTTTAAAGATTCCGATTATTAAAAGAAATAACTTATTTTTATTTCATTTCTGTTTCTTACTGGTGAGACAGTTATCCAAGAAATTTGTTACTTGGAACAAATACTGCAACAAAGACTGCTGGAAATCCGAACAGATATATCACTGTTACTTTCATCAAGTAATCCAAAATTAACCTACTCGATTTACCATTAATAGCGAATCAGCGTAAGATAGAATCGTTTCTGCAAGCTTCGATAATCCAAGATAAAAGCTGTTCGCCGATCAGGGGAGACTGTCGAAGACGTCTTTCGTAGAACAAAGTGTAATAAGAGTCTTATCGCAGTACGAGATAGAAACGAGTGAAACTAAACGCTCCGTCCGTCGCATGACCGATACCTGCGACTTTACAAAATCAATATACAAATTGTTCCACGACGATAGTTATCAACTATACATCTCGCAATCGATACATCGGCGGTATCGATCGCCTCCTACAAATACCTAGCAATCAGCAATCAATTATTGCGTCTCTCTCTCTCTCTCTCTCTCTCTCTCTCTCTAATCCGTGGAGGTCACCGAGCACTAATCCGAGGAAATCCGTAGCCGCATATACCATCCAAGCTCGATATGGTGAAAAGTGTCACTGCGTAGTATCTTTTCTCAAAACGATGATTCATATTCGATTGCATCGCTTATGTAGGAAGTTTATCGTCATCGACAGTGACATTAATGGCAGTGTGACAAGAATTAAGGATAGTTGCGTAGAATAGCTACACCATCGATGCTGGGGCACCCTGTACAACAAGTGTAGGTACCGCAGCAGCTACGAAAATTACGCTTTGGACAAGCTTTTTATGCAAACTCGCGCCTCCGGTTGGAGTTTTTGGGCCGACAGGTTTCGATTACAGTAAATTCTCCCTAATCGACGGTCAGATTGTGCACAAAAATAGACAATTTGGCAAGAAGAGGTACGATTATCCGAGCCTCGCGGCTCGATTTTATAATCGTCGACAATCGGTAACCATAAAATGAGCCGTTTACTTTGAAAGTGGCATAAGTCGCTTTGTTTTCAAGTCGATATATTTAAGGGTTTGCGTTTTTTAACACGTTTCAAAATATGAATGCTAACTTTCGAGAAGATTTACTTGTATTTTTTACCTGAGGATACCGATATTTTTCTCAGCATAAGTAATTTCGTATAAACATTAAAAAAATCACCACTTTTCATTACGGTCAAGTGACTTATGCCACTTTCAAAATAAACGGCTCAAATCGAGCCGGAAGGCTCGAACAATCGTATCCCCTCTTCCGAAATTGTCCATCTTGCGCGCGATATGAGCGTCGATTAGGGAGAATTTACTCGAATGCCCGAGTAACAGACGCGGAACGATGACAGGCGAATAGAATAGCGTCTAGGTGGAAAGTTGGAGGTTGCCGGGTGCTATACGGTTGCGAGGTAGGCGTCTCACGGAGGGAATCTATTCCATCTGTCGGTTGGTCTGGTGAACCGTGCCGCTGATTGCCCATGGGAATAGCATCGCGATCCCGCAGATGAGAATACAGTGGAAAAGTTTCACTCCTCTGCATCGGGGATATCGTAACGCGCCCTCGCCTCGCCTCGCCGCGCGGCGCCGCGCCGCGCCGAGAATGACGTGTAATGCGTCTTTTTAAGCGGGCCATCCCGCGTGCTTGTCACGTTCACGATTCTCATCGACGTTTCGAAAACCGTAATCCCGTTTCCCCCCCTGCGGGCTAAAATCTTCGAGCACGGTTTTCTTCAAACAATACGTCCTTCTCTTGAATCTTCGCCGCGTTTCTCCTTTTATTTGCTCGCCGGGGCCCTTAACGCTGTTACCTTTTTATCATTCCCCCGTTCCACGCAGCCGCGCTTTGTCTCCCGTGTGTGCTCTTCCATGTTTTTTTCCACTGTTTATTTATTTACACGGAGGCGTTCGCAAACATGATTTTGTTTAGATATTTTCTTCCTCCGCGGAGAGGCTTCTCTTCGAACGTCCGGCGTTCTCTTAAATATTTTATTTCGACGTTCTTGGACACGATTCTGTTAAGTTCTTTTCTGAAAGATCGCTTTTCGAATCGTACTTATCGTCTCCGGGCAACGAGAAGAAGCTATTCCTTCGAATAATATTATAATAATAATTATAATTATAATACGAAAATGGACAATTTGGGAAAAGGAGTCTCGCGAATTCAAGCCTTGCGACTCGTTTTTATAGTTACCGATTTAATTTGACCTTTCGGGCGGCCGTTGTCTCGCAGTGCAACGATGTCTCTCTAATCGACGCCCAGATTGCGCACGAAAATGGACAATTTGGGAAGAGAAGCCTCGCGAATTCAAGCCTTGCGACTCGTTTTCATAGTTACCGATTTAATTTAACCTTTCGGACGGCCGTTGTCTCGCAGTGCGACGATGTCTCTCTAATTGACGCCCAGATTGCGCACGAAAATGGACAATTTGGGAGGAGGAGATACGATTATTCGAGCCTTGCGGTTTATTTGTATAGTTATAAATTGTCCACAATTATAAAAAAACGAGTGTAAGGCTCGAACAATCGCATTTCCTCTTCTCAAATCGTCCATTTCTGTGGACGATATAAGCGTCAATTAGAGACACATTACTGTATGTCCAAGAAAATGGGCGTTTCCGTGCACCGCGGTCTCGAAATTCTTCCAACATGAAAAATGAGCCGCTTTTCGAATCGTACTTATCGTCTCCGGGCAACGAGAAGAAGCTATTCCTTCGAATAATATTATAATAATAATTATAATTATAATATTATTATATATATAATTATATTATAATATAATATAATAATAATAATAATAATATAATATAATTATAATATAATAATGATTATTATTATTCATTTATTTTCAGCGCTTACTCGAGACAAGCTTTCTCTTTCTAAATACAGCAAATTCTCCCGAACTTTTCTCCAGCTTGTGAACAAAAATTAACAATTTGGCGCAAGGCTCGAATGCAATCGTATCATCTCCTCTTCCCAAATACTCCATTATTGTTCGCAAGCCGAAGGAAAATCATGGTTAAATTTACCGTGGTCCGTAATCCCGCAACTATTTCATCGATTAACGATCGATAAGATTTCCTGCTGCCGACTTCGCCCGTATCCGATCACGAACGCGTCTCTTCCGTAATCGCTGCGCCTTACACCTTCCCGTAATTTCCCATATTTCCCACGATTGTTCCGCAACAAAGTGGCCTCGACCGAACGCGACTCGTCTCCGCCGTTCTCCTCTCTTCACCCGCGTGCGTCGGATAGAAGAACAGCGCGCGCGACAAGTCCGCGAAAAAAATCATCGCGTAGATATCGTCGAAGCGTCTGTGGCCGGCCGAAGCGCGAGCGCCGACAAAACAAACCGGGAGCAAAGGAAAACAAGTCCGTCGAGCCGAGAACGCGGCGGCGGAGCCCGTGAACGAACGAGAGGTTGTGTTTACGACGGAAGTTCGAACAAAGGTGCGCGCGGATTAACGATAAACAAAAACATAAATCGGCGTCGCGGGCCCGCGGCGTATTAAAACGTTAAATCGAGAGGTGAGCGAGCGCGGCACGGATATCACCGGAAGGAAGATCGTTTCCGTGGCTGGACGAGAGAAAAATCGCGCGGCCTCTGCCGACCATGGGAGAACTCGAATATCCGAGCCGCGCGGGTCTATCTGTGCGCCCCTCCGGCCTCGCCGCCTCCACCCGCACGCATCTCCACCACCGTGCCGGCCATCCACCATTTCTGTCTCCGAAGGGATAAAATACTCCGAGAGCAGCAAATCCCTCGGGCATTTGCGGTGGCCATCCCGGCCGGACCGAAAACAGGGGTTGGAGCACAGGAAGGCCGATAGAGCGGAGCCATGGAAGAGGAAACCGAGGGATGCCGTGGCGCGGGTGTGAGAGTTGCCCGTTTCCATGTTTTTAATCACTTTGCACGCAGCCAATGGCATGGAACGGGGCCGGACAGGGGCCAGCAGGGTGGCAGCGGCAGGGTGGCAGGCAGGCGGCAGGGTGGCAGCGGGAGGGCGGTGGCAGGCGGCTGGTTTCGCGAAATGTTTCCTACTGTTTTCAACCCTCTCTCTCTCTCTCTCTCTCTCTCTCTCTCTCTCTCTCTCTCTCTCCCTGCCTCTGTACCGCGACTCTATATCTATCCGCCTGGATAGCACTTTTCTCTCCTCCCTTCTCCTTATCCGCTCCGCGCTCCTATTCTCCTCGCTCTCCTTTTTTCCTGTTCCTGTCGGATTTTTTTAATAAATCCGTTTCGCTCCCTTTTTGTCCGTCCGCGTCTCCGCGCGTTTCGCGCCGCCTCGTTTCCAGCGGCTCCGTGAAACGTTCCTCGATGCCTCGGACCACGGCCCGTGCACATGGAAATGTTCCATGCGTCATCTATTCTCGGACGTCCTCTATTATGCATCCGGGCTTTGGGCTTCTCATGGGCGGCTCCGTTCTTTTTGCTTCCGCTGCCTCTCCTCTCTCGCTCTACCTATCCGTCTCTCTCTTTCTATCTCTGCGCCTCGCTTTGATTTCGTTCGACTCCGCTCTTCCGACAGGCTCGGTCTTGATTGTTGGCTGCTGAGTCTTCTTCTTTCTCCGCCGTTTCCTGGCCATTTATCTGCGACGCAGGTGACCGCGGTCGACCGGAGTCGCCGTCTCGGCTTTCTGCCTCCGACAGATCCTTCGGATCTGCTCGCTTTTAAACTTATTCGATCGACGCGACGTTCGAGCGGCTTCGATTCGCTATTGTTCGATTCGCGAGTTCGCTTCGTTCCGTTCGTTTTGCTACTCTTTTTTTTCTGCCAAGCCTCTGCTATTCCGAATTAGCGGATGCTAGGTTCGTCGAGGAAAACCGTCTGCTATTGTTTAGCATCGGTCTGTTATTATCGGTCCGAGGATCTTTATGCAAAATGCGACGATTCCGCGTCAATTCGAAGAAACTGGAGACTGTTGGCAGTGCGATCTTCTTCGAACGAATCTTTCAACAGATTCGAAACAATGCGGCGATATCTTAGAACTCGCACGATGTCATCGTCGCTCCGTGTTTCACGGACGCGCGTTTCCCTCGTGAACGAATAAAGTCCGCGGTCTAATTGCCGCGCCTAAGTGGATATCAAGTCGGTCACCCATTTTCAACAGCCCCGAAACTGCGTCAGCAGTTCGGTTCCGGCAGATCAAACTTAATCAGTGCGGCTAATCCTGCACACCTCGGTCTCCCAACGGAATCAGCGATCTAATCTGAACAGATCGAGCCCACCGTCGACTTTCGTGCCCGGTCTTCAAAACTCGATCAACAGTCTGGCATCGGGCTTAAGAAGATCAATCTTAATCAGTCAGGTTGATCTTCGACACCCCTAAAACTGCATCAGCAGTTTGGTTTCGGCAGATGAAGCTTATCCCCGACACTTCGGTTTCCAAACAGAAACAGCAATCTAATCTTGCCAGATCAAACTCATCGTCGTCGTTCGAGTTCCGTCCTCCCCTCCTCCCCCCTGGGAGCTTTATCATCGATCTACCATCGGACTCGGCGCAGCCTGGGGCACCGTAGCCTCGAAAAGAATCAATTTTTTTATTTCGGCGCATAAATTTAGGGCATCGATGACCCGGGATATCGAATGATCGCCCGAGGGAGTGGATAATTAGTATTAATTTGACGGTGTTGTCGAACGGAACGCGAGAAAATTGAGGACAAATTGAGACCGGAAAATATTAATCGAGACCAGAAAATATATTGATTGAAACTTAAAGTACACATAGAGTACAATTCGGACACTTTTTAAAATTAAGTAATTTCATCTTGAAACCGAACTCTGAACGACTTGAAAAATATGTTTCGAACATCGCCTGGCAATCTTTCAACATCTTTTAACATCTCAAGAAAATTCGCTTCAGTTCGATTTACGTCAACTCGAATACCTTCGCGTGTCGGCGCAAGTGAAACGGCGCGTTAAAAGTCCTCGGTGTGCTCCTAGCAATCGTACGAAACCAAAATTCGCGGAGATCATTTCTATCGATTTACTTTCGCGGACCTGCTCCGAGCAGATCGAGCTCAATCAATAAAGCTGATCCCCGACACCTCCTCAAACAGAATCAGCAATCTAATCTGAGCAGATCAAGCCGATCCTCAACACCTCTCCGAAATTGACTCAGCAACCAGGTCCCAGCGTATCAAGCTCGCCCTAAACGTCTCACTTACCCGAGTCCCATCAAACCAAGTCTCGGCGAATCAAGCTCGATCAATCATCCCCACGGCGCGGCGCGGCGCGGCGCACGGTGATCGATAACCATCAAGAATGGGACAACATTTGAAAAAAAAAGAAATTACTCTCGATTCTATATTGATAAACCTGCTCAAACAGGACTCCTTGACACGTTTCAACAAATAAATTTCTGATCCTATCTTTTACAATATCCCTGCAAGAACGTTCTCCTCGGACATTTTTATACGAACTTTTTCGTTCAAGAATATATTACGATAAAAATCGTAGATTTTGTCGCTGCTGTAAAATAATATACAACAGCATTATTTCAGTATTCGGTAGTTTCAGCGCGTACAATGGCCAAACGCGGCAAACCTTCAGGGTCGGAAAGTCGCCGCTCGGCGCGTTTCATTCTCCCGAATCGAATCCGGGCAATAATCGTCCGCCGACTCGCGCGATACGCATCGCATCGTTTTACATGTCCGGGCGGGTAGCGGCGCGGTCTCGTCGTCATCTTGTATCTTCCGTTCCGCCGTAATCAATCACTCCGATTCCCTGTGTCCCGGCTGGCTGGGACTCCCGGTGGCTGCAGCCACCCCTGGGCCGGTCTATCATCCCTCCCGCGGCATCCCCAGACACTCTTCCACGTATCTCGAACGCACTAAACCTATCCGTCGCTCGCCACTTCTTCCTTTTCAATTTTCTCTCCCGCCGTCGCGCCGCGCCGCGCCCGCGCCGCACTGCCGGCAATAGAGCCGTCTCGCGTTGTGCCGTTTTGTAAGCTCCGAAACCCGGCTCCAGCTGGGTGCTACTGACACGCGAGAGACGAGCACCGACGCCGGCGTCGTTTCGCCGTGAAAACGACGCCTCGTGACAGTCGTGACCATTACGCGACGCCGACGTCGCCGCCGACAACGGGAGAACTACGAGACGCGACGGCATTCCCATCCACCCACGTCTCTCTCTCTCTCTCTCTCTCTCTCTCTCTCTCTCTCTCTCTCTATCTATCTATCTATCTATCTATCTATCTCTCTCTTTCTAGCTCGCTCGTCGACGTTGTTGTTGTTGTTGTTGTTGGAGCTGCCGATGCCGGGGTGCAGTCGTAGTCGCAAAGCGTTACACGCCGCGGAATGCGGTCCGCGTTAAACGCGAGAGCGACGAAACGACGAGCGTGCTCTACGAGCGGGGCGAACACGTTCAATGGGATAAACGTTAGGGTAGGATGGTGGCAAAGGACGCGACGGGGGTTGGCGTCAACTGTTAAACGAATACTTCTGGCACCCGAGGAATCCCGCCACCCCGAGATAGAAACACGCCGCGGCAATCGATACTTCCTGTGCGCTGCGCCCCGGCATTCTATGACTCCCTTTGTACACGGGCCCGGAAAAATCGCCGGATCTCCGACCCGGCCAATTTACACGTTCGCCGAAACGACGACGGGCGATTTCGCCGGTCAATTTGCCGCGATTCGATGGAAAATTAGCGAAACCTGGCTGGCCCGGGCGAGCCCGTTTCGACGGCCCTCGATTTTCGTAGGTGCTCGTGGCGAGAAAAAAGACTCGGCGATGCGTCTCTCGCCGTTCAAGAATTACGAAATTCCGTAGGACCCCGCGGAATTCCCTTCCGCGCCGCGCGCGCGCGTGTACGTCTTCGTTTTATCGCCACCTCTTTCGATGCATTTTAATTAGCTTCATTACGAGCGCGTCGTCTCCGCGCCGCGCCGCGCGTCGCGTTCAACCCGTTACTTACAGGGAACACCTATTAGCGTCCTCGCGGACCGCTGTGTTTTGCCAGAATGTAGATACAACACCTTCTTTTAAATAACAGTGCTAAGAGGAACGGGTGGATCGGATTATGGCCCGCGTGTTTGCCGGCGTGTCTCTCTTTTAAACCGTTACTCACGGGAAACCTATTAGCGGCGTCGCGAACGGCGGCGTTTTGCCAGATTGTAGATCCGACGCCATCTTTTAAATTGAACCGTTAAGAGGAACGATTAGATTGAATTCCGTTGGATCGCTGTCGGTACTGCCGTCGATGCTGCGAAATTTACTAAGAGGTTCCTTCGATGTTCAGCGGAAATTCTTGAAAAAGTGTTCGGCAGCTTGATAGTAGATGCAACAATTGTCGAGAAAAAAGTATACTAATAACTATATATTAATAATTAAAATATCATCTAACTATATAAAAAATACTATTCTTCATATATGAGAATTAAAAATTGCTAAATCGTTTCTTCGACGAATTCTAATCCAGCGAGAACAATTATACCAAATGGAAATATGTACTTTTGATTCAGACAATTGTCTTCGCTTTGGAATTCAAATATCCTCGGATAAAAAGGGATGCGACGCGACGAACTGTCGACAAACGTGTTCACTGTGGCTCGTTGCATTCGAAAATTCGAAATCTTCGTGTTGACGATATCTAGATAGATCTCGCAACACATATTTGGACCCAGTAAATGGAGGCACTTAAATGGACGCACAAAAAAGCATAGCAGCACAGCTGTTGCAAAATCGCACGAAGCATCGACAGCGTCCAGGACCCGATCTTCGACAGCAGGCTAGAACGGGAACGCTGACGAGAAGGATTCCGTCGGCTTCTAAAAATTTGACGGTCGATTGTAAAAATTCGCGCGATCGACGGCGCGAATGGTCGGCCCGGAAGACGACGATGCCGAGGACCCGGAAATTTCGTTTGGAACGAAATCCTTCAAATATCGAAGCTGTTCTCGTTGCGAGACGAGGATGGCGACATATAGAGAGCAAAAGAGAGAGGAAGAGAGAGAGACAGGGAGCATCGATTTCCCCGAACCGCGGTTAATTCATCCCCGTCGACAGGGCGCATCTCTCTTCTTGCGGCCACGTACACGAGGCAGCGCAGCGTTCGGGTAGCCCCCGTGTATCGATTACGGGCATATCCGATTCCCCTCGTTCTTTTTGCGCGTCCTGTCGTCGACGACGACGTCGTCTGTACGGCTTTGTTCCCCGGGTAAAACACTAACGTCGACGTAAATGCGCGCGCGGCGACGGCGGCGCAGCGCCCCGGCGACAGCAGCGTTGAGTTTCATCGTATCGGAGCGGCCGGAGAAGCGTCGTTACGCGGCTGAGCCCGCTTTCAGAGATCTCGAACCTATTGTCGAGCTTCGGGGAAGACAGGATCCGCTTCTGGCACAGGATAATTAGCTCTGGTATAAATGTCACCGAGCCAGCCCCGGATGATCTTTCGGTTTTCCAGTCGCTCCCCGACCGCCTCTCGCCCGCGCCCCGCGAACGGCTAACGCCGCGACTACGCGCGACCGAGCTTTTTCCACGGCTTTTCATCCGATCGATCTTTAAAACCTAGGCCTGCGGGTGCTGGGTCTTTCGCGACCCGACGTATTCGAACGGCCACCTTATCGGTCAATGTTCGACAATTAAATGGAATAAATGGCTGTTACACTGGGAACAACAGAAAGAATAATAATAACAATAATTTATATATAATAATTAATATAATATATTATATTATAATATATATAATTATAATATAATATAATATAATATAATATAATATAATATAATATAATATAATATAATATATTATATCAACATAATATATTAATATAATATAAAATAATTGTCCATAATAATTATTTAAATATATTCTGCAAAATAAGAATTGTCAGACCACGTCAGACCTCTTTTCATCATTCCAGGGCACGTATCTTCGAACGCACTTTCAGATCAACTTGTCCGAGCTATCGGAATAACAATAATTTAGATAGAATATAGATGGAACGTTCCCACGTTTGGCCCTAAAAATAGCCGTCGAATTTCCGCCACGAAAGGGAACAGCTCCGTCGAAGGAACAACAACGAATTGCAGCTGATAAATAATAACGAATCGGTTCGCGGTGAGGCCATTTGGGGTGACCGGTGCGCGCATTCGCCGACCGTGGATCGTGGGAGAGCGGCGCGAGCACACAAAGTCTTTTCCCGTTCATTTCGGACTAATCGGATAAATATTTGAGAAATCCAGGATTGCCCGGGCGCTGGCCATAAGACGTAATTCTACGGTCGACGACGTGTTAAAAGGCGGTCGGGTCCTGCGGCGCGGGTCGAGTTGCCCGGCGGGTCAGGTCGGGTCGGGTCGGGCCGGGCCGGGCCGGGCCGGGTCGACGCGGATAGCAGAAGAGTGGGCGGCGTGCACGCGACAGAGAGAATTAATTCCGAGCCTATGGCTGTCCCGGTCTACCGCAAGACCGTTCCGCCGGGCCAGCCGTGCTCCGAGCCACGCGGCCCGTGAATTTTTCATGCATCCTTTCGGAGTCACGTAATGAAGGATAAAAGTTGCAACGCCACCAAGTATGTCGGGAGATAAGGGAATGTAATTTTAAAGCCGGCGCGGCACCGGGTCGGGCCGGGCCGGGCCGGGTTCTCCGAGCTTGGGTTTTCCGGTCCCGGTCGAATCCAAGAATTTAACGGCAGTCTCCGGGCGTACTCGTCGTCGCCCCCGATTAAGCGCAACAACTGGAACGATTCGTTCCGTTTCAATTTCTCCGCGCTCCGTGAATTCCACCGAAACGGCCGAGAGGGATGCCTGAATCTTTCATTCCTCCTCTGTTTTCGAGACTTCGATTCGCCCGCTGCGAGCCAACGGACGGCCAGGACCGGTCAAATCCCGTTTCGCAAGCGTCCTCGAAGTTCGAACGGAATTGTACAGATTTAATTAAACATTTAACTACACGGAATCTGCTGTAACCTCTTTTCGATTTTACTCGCTGGTTACTTGATTAGTTAGAAAAAGATCGAGATATAAAATTATTATTTACAACGATGCACAGACATTTTAAATTTAACCAACCGGTAACGGGAAGAAGACGTGCCAGCCATGTTTTCGAAACGTGCATGATTTCATTTCGATGGTGTTCGTTTCTGTGTTGACTCGTTAAAATCGCAGAGTTTATTAAAATATTTGTTTCGCGCGGAAATGTTTCGCGAACGAAAGCGATTCATTCTGCCGATGTGTACGGGGACGTGCGCGTGTAACAATTAAACGACTCGCCCGCCAGCAGCTGGCAAAAAGGCTTTTTCACCACGCCGTTTCTCCGATAAGAAATTTTAATCATCCGAGGATATCCGTGGCGACCGGCTCGCAAATTGTCGCGTTGCCTCGTTAACGCCAAAGCGTAGCAGAAAATTGTAGCAACGTTGTAGATTGGAAACGAATCGAAGCTCGATCAGCAGACAACGGGGATCGTTATGAAATTTCGGGGACAGAACTTTGGCCGGGATCCACGAAATTTCAGAAGCTTGAAATTATCGAGCGTCGCGATAAATTCGATGACGTATATTTATATATAATAATAATGTATATTATATATAATAAAAATATATATTATATATAATAAAAATATATATTATATATAATAATAATAATATATATTATATATAATAAAAATATATATTATATATAATAATAATAATATATATTATATATAATAAAAATATATATTATATATAATAATAATAATATATATTTATATTTAATTGCGCGCGAATAATCCCGTAGGAATTTTACGATCGCGGAACGGGACGCGTGGACGCGAGTTAAAAAAAAGATATGAACGTCCAAAGTAATTCGTTCGAAATTCTGAAGCGCTTACGCGAACGAGAGAAACGTCGGGCGATGATCCAACGAGCGAAGAGACGTCTGAACGGTGAACCCGACGACGTATTATTAGATCGCAGTTGTTCTCGCTAATCTACGAATTTATCGCGGAGTATCGATAACGCCGGATGCAACGGAACCGTATCTCTTGGACTAGCAAGTTTATCGGTTAACGGTATCTTTGTTTTATACAGTTTTAATCATCGAGCGCTAAAATATAAAAAAAAGAACCGTTCGTCCGGAACAAAGCAAAGTTTCATAGGTTCCGTAAAAATTGATTATCGTGTCAGACACAAATTGATAACTTCTAGCAACATAGTAATGTCGAAAGCAAACGAGTTACAAAGCAATGAAACATAAAACTTCGAAATCACGTTACTCGTTAGCTCGATCGAAGTTCGACTAAAATAAATTACGTTAATTCCACGAAATACGGAGATACCATCGAAACGATTTACGATAATTATTCTCGATCTGAACGCTTCAAATCGACGGGATACGGACAGAGAGCGAGAGAATGGCAGCGATAACAAACGCTTCTAGGAACATAATAATATCGAAAGCGAATGAGTTGCAAAGCAATGAAACGTAAAACTTCGCGTTACTCGTTAGCTCGATCGAAGTTCAACTAAAATAAATTACGTTAATTCCACGAAATACGGAGATACCATCGAAACGGTTTACGGTAATTATTCTCGATCTAAACGCTTCAAATCGACGGGATACGGATAGAGAGCGAGAATGGCAGCGATAACAAACGCGATTCCGTCGCAAAGATTCTAATATCGTGGAAATTAATTTGCCGGGGAATAACGAACGGCTGGGCGGTCGTCCCGGTCGAAATCAATCGGGTGAGACAGAAGTTCGAGCGCGTTGAACGGCGATTTTAAAGAGGAAAGGTTATCCGGGGGGAGGAGGGGGGAGGGAAATGGTAGCCAGGCCAGCGTCTCGGACTCCTCAGTCGAACGGATACGCGAGACCAAAGTGATTATGCATCAAAGCGAGCCTCTTCAGCTCCGGAATATCGAATCGATATACGAACCTCTCCCCCGTCCCCCGTTTCCCGGCTGATCATCATCCACCCGCCAGCCCGTTCCCCGCTCCTTTTACCCAAGTGCTCCCCCTTTCCTGTGAAACGCTACGTGTCTGCCTTTGCTTTCTCTCCCCTGCGCCACGCTAATCTCATGATTGCACTGATTAGCCCCACCTCCATCTACCCGACAGTCTCTGTCCCATCTGATCCCTCAATCGCCAGACTCGATCATGATCCACCTAGTGAGAATCGAGCTGGCAGGGAGAACGATCCAGAAGGGGTTGGAGGACCGATCGGCAACGGAGCCGACCAGGAATCCGTCGCAAACTCGATCCGGCCCGAAGAATGTGCCGTTCAACGGTTCCTCGGAGATTCTCCGCGGTCAAATTAGATCGAACACCGCGGCGCGTCGATTTTTATTTAATGGCGCTGCCGGCCGAGTCGCGTGCGCCCTCCGAATCGCCTTCGAATCGGATCACGTGCCCTCCGAATTGCCTTCGAATCGTGTCACGTGTCCTCTGAATTGCCCTTGAATCGTGTCACATAGCCGCCGAATTTCCTTCGAATCGTGTCACGTGTCCTCTGAATTGCCCTTGAATCGTGTCACATAGCCGCCGAATTTCCTTCGAATCGTGTCACGTGTTCTCTGAATTGCCTTTGAATCGTGCCATGTGTCCTCTGAATTGCCTTCGAATCGTGTCACGTAGCCACCGAATTTCCTTCGAATCGTGTCATGTGCTCTCCGAATTGCCTTCGAATCGTGTCATGTGTCCTCTGAATTTCCTTCGAATCGTGTCATGTGCCCTTCGAATTGCCTTCGAATCGTGCCACGTGTCCTCTGAATTGCCTTTAAATCGTATCAGGTAGCCACCGAATTTCCTTCGAATCGTGTCATGTGCCCTCCGAATTGCCTTCGAATCGTGTCACGTGCCCTCCGAATTGCCTTCGAATCGTGTCACGTAGCCACCGAATTTCCTTCGAATCATGTCATGTGCCCTCCGAATTACCTTCGAATCATGTCAAGTGTCCCCTGAATTGCCTTCGAATCGTGTCACGTAGCCGCCGAATTTCCTTCGAATCGTGGCAAGAAATTATGCCGCCTTTCTTGCCGACTGCCCCGAATTTCTATAAAAACGAGCCGCGAGGCCCGAAGAATCGCGGCTTTGTTTTCTCAGATCTGCCGGCTTCGATTCCGACCTCCGAATATTTCTAGGAGAAATTACTCTGCATTCGAGCAAAGATACAAAGACTAATTTTAGAATGGTCGACTCGAGAAAGTATAAAATCGATCGCGTTCGCGGATGAAATCGAAACCGCGTCGCATACAAATCGGCCAGGTGTCGAAGGTCGCCGTTACGAGAACCAGAAAAAAGGGAGACGCGCGCAGGAAAAAAATTCGCATAAACGGTGGGACATTTGTAAACAAGGAACGGCTGTTCGGGGGCGGCCGGAGATTTTTCCCCGGCGTGTCAAAGAGACGGCACACGCCGGGCATGATGAAAAAGCGGAGCTAAAAACGGGGAGGAAAAACAACGGTACGTGACAAATGGGTGATCAATAACAGGCCGGAGTACGTGTAGGGAGCATTGTTGACCGAATGAAGCACCGCGTGACAACGAGAGCAACGTGTACGATAATCGATGAGTGCATTGCATTCACCTTGCAGAATGGGGGAAAACCTTCGAAACGGGGACGCGATAAATCACCGTCCGCCCTTAAAAGTTAATTCCGCGGCGGAGTGTCCCCCGCGAGGGTGCCAACGCGAAATCCTTCGGCGATACGATGCTCTCTATCCGTCGCGTGCTAACTCGCCCAACGTGTTCCCCGGGCTTTGATTTTATTCGATTCGCTTCACGGAAGATTGGTTAGCCGGTTCTTGTCGCGAGGGTCCGGCGAAACGTTCGACTTCTCCGCGAATAAATCGCGAATCGTTCTCGTCGCTCTCGCTGTAATTACACCGCTGTAATCTGTTATGATTATACCACGGATTTTATCGTGCAAAACTTGAAAGCGTGCGTCAATTTCGAAGCACAGTAATGTCTCCCTAACCGACGCTCAGATTGTGGGGAAAAATGGACAATTTGGGAAGAGGAGATACGATTAATTTGAGTCATGTGTCTTGTTTTTATAATTACCGATTCTCAACAGCTATAAAAACGAGGCGCAAGACTCGAATCTAATCGTATTTCTTCTTCCCAAATTGTCCATTTTTCTGCACAATCTGAGCGTCAGTTAGGGAGACATTACTGAAATTACGACGTTATCGGAGTACGGTAAATTCTCCCTAATTCTCGATCAGCTTGGAAACAAAAATGGACAATTTGGGAAGAGTAGATTCGATTAATCGAGTCTCGCGCCTCGTTTCTATAATTATTGATAACGGGCAACTACAAAAACGAGCCTCCTCTTCTCAAATTGTCCATTTTCGTTTACAAGCCGAAGGAAAAATCGGGGAGAATTTACCGCATTCGCAACGTGAAACGGTGGAAACTCCAAAAACATTTAATAAATTTGTGTACAAATTGAGCGTGAATTAGAAGAAGAATTTGCAATGTTACGGGATGCCAGTTTTCTATTCTCCCGTAGCTAATAGAGACGCGGTAATTAACGTAAAGGATTCGTGCCGGTTTCGCCGCGAGCCAGCTGTCCGCCGCCGGCAAGAATCATCTGCCGCTATCTGCATACATTACTGTAAATGATTCTAATCGCGTGAACCGTAAGTGTCCGGCAGCGGCAGATAAGCATAATTGAGGCAGCGTGTACGTCACACGGCGGAGGTGAAAGTTCACCGGTTGAATATTATCGCGGCGCAGGTGGAGCAAAGGGTTGGTTGAATGGTGCGCGGGGCCGAAGGAATGAATAAAACCGGCAGGAGAAACCGTTCCGTTGAATGCTGCGTGGATCGGAGATCTGAATAGAGTCTCTATGGAGAGAAGAGAAAAAAAACGGGGCAAAAGGTTCGACGGGAAAATAGCTGTGAATATTTTTCTGCTTTTTACAGAGACAGAGAAAGAGAGAGAAATGGCGGGAAATATCGGTTGCGTAAGCGACACGCACGATTTATTGAATTCTTTGTCGGGGAATAACCGGAGGCCTTTCTTTAACTAGAATAGAGAATAATTCATCGCGGATCGTCCGTACGGATTCGCTTCTATTTATATGAAATTATTCGTGGGAACGCGTGCCTTTGAACAATGCAATTTATCGCTCGGATCGAAGGAACCGAATTGCGGCTATTTTGCGAATTCGTACGCGTTTCCAATGATTTTACCGAACGCGTAAGTTCGACGATTAAAGCGGATCTTCGCGCGAAATTATAATTGGCTGCATTGCTCGAAAAATGTATTCCTTCTTCCGATGGTTTTAATTGATCAACATTAATGTAAGAATATTTTTAAATTCTTCCATCGTCTTCACAGTTCTGCAATTCATCTAACCATCTCTGCCATAAATGCATAAAATTCGCAGTCCGCTGATAAATAAATTGCGGATTTTACGAATTTATGAGACCATCGATAAAATTTAAAATAGCGGTATTAACAGAGCTGCTACAAGATAATTAAAGAAGAATTGTTTACGACGGAATAGAATAAATTTAAAGATACTAGGAATATCACAATCTCGGTATATATATAGAATAATCGCAGAAAGAAACTTGTTTCTTGGAATTACTATGGTTTCCCACAATTACCAAACTGACATCGTAATTGATCGCCGTCTCGCTCGACTTCTGTCGCATACAAATGCCGATTCGCACGCGGTTCAGCAGTACAGTTATTACGCAGACGCATTTATAGTCGGACATTATTTACGTCGCGCACGCTTCGCGTATACGTTCGAAGGTTAATATTCCATAACACGATTAATTATTCCCGAGAAAGTGCATCGGCCCAACAATGCGGAGAACTAGAAAGTTTCCGTTTTTGCAAAGAGAATAAAGGCCGCGGTTGTCGGCCATATTAACGGCACTTCCACTTTGTTTAACAGATCCCCGGGACCGCTTCCTTCGTAGAGAAAAAAAAACTTCACCTTTTCCCGGGTAATTGCGGCGCGTACGTTTCTTCGCTTATAAAATGCGATTCCACGTTAATCCTCGTTACGGCTGCATTGTGTGCCCATTGTAGTCGCAACTCCATTGTACGTACGTTTTACAGGAAACCGTCTTAAACTGTCCGGCGTCAGCAAAAACACGATCTACAACTTTCGAATATCGCTTTGAAATTTCGCTTACTCGTCACCGTCGCGAACGAATCGCTCGGCGTCGCGTTACGTTCGCGTATCGATTTATCAGCGTGTTCGAATTTCAGTTCAGTTTTGTCCATGACGCGGCGAAAACCGCGTGCACGGCAATCTTTCCGAATACAAAAGATTCTAAATTCATTGTTCGTTTAAATCTCGAGGCTGTTGTTCGCCGGTGTCGCGTCGCGCGAATAAATTTTAACGCCTCGCGGAAGATTCGAAGATAAGATTTTACATTGTCGAAGTTTAAAAAAATTGTTAAAAAGGCGTGACCGTCGTATGCGACACAAGACTCGATTTCGTACGCGTAAAATGCACTCTGTCGAATAAAATAGAAATACCGTAAGTCGGTAGAATTATCTTCGATTTACGGTTAAACGACTTCGAGCGCAGGGGCTGATAGGGTCGATATTCTGTGCGCGATGTAAATAATTTCCGACTATAAATGCGTCTGCGTAACAACTATACTGCAGAACTTCCTGCGAATCGGCATTTGTATGCGAGACGGTCGAGCGAGACGGCGATCAATTACGATGTCAGTTCGGTAATTGCGGGAGACTATAGTAATTCCAATAAGGGTTGATATTGTTACGGCGACTTGTCCAAATCAAGTCGCTGTAATGTGAAACTGCCCTGTTGTGAGCAACTCCTTAAAGAATAATAGAAGATAGGAGTTGCCACGGAAGTGTGTTACCAACGGACAATCGGAGAGTCGAGATCGGACCGTCGAACGAGCAACATCCCACTTCTGAAAGATCTGAATTGTTATTGTATCGAATTGTGTTTTAGTTAACACTTTATCGACCGCTAGCCTATTTATCGGCTTTTCGATTGCCAATGTTTATCGATCGCTAGCCTATTAATCGGCTTTTCGATTGCCAATGCTTATCGACCGATAGCCTATTAATCGACTTTTAGCTATCGACGGTTTTCGCTTCTTTACTGTTTTGTTAGTAGCTGACCTCCTGTATGCTGACCTCCCCATATCCTTATGAATTATAATTATAATAATTATTATTATTTATTATTATTTTTAAAGGAATAAGCACAACACAGTGAATAGCGAAAATTTAGCCGGTACTGGGAGCAAATGCGCGCGCGACTAAGCCAGTCCTTACTGAGTGGCAGCCTCAACCACGACCGGACGATAAAGTGTTAATATTCTTTATTGTAAATAAAATGCCGCGACGCGAGAGAAATAGTGTAATTCGCAACAATATTCCTCGATGAGAACGAACAACGAGGTCCGAAATTCGAGGGGAGACGGTCCGACGGTGATCGTTCGACGGAAGTTGTCGGTCGCGGACGGAGAACGGGAGCCCGACGGATAAGATTGCGGCAGATCCGGGCAGATCGCAGGCCGGTGTCGTGCAAACAGCCGGTTTATTTATTATCCGTGGAGCTCGTCGATCGGTTGATCCGTGCAAACACGGGAGGCGGGCCGAGGCGTCGCTGTACGCGTGATTCGCACGCGTCATTGCATCTCGAGTGGCCGAACAATGGGGAAAGTCTCTCGAAGAAACAACGCTCGGATAAGAAAAGGGACGATCCGACGGTCCTGCCGGGCGGAACAGGGTGACCGGGGGTGACCAGAGCGCGGGACCAGAGGGTGTCGGCGGCGCGCGGGGTGGCGCGCAGGGCGACGCGGCGAAGGGAGCACACTCGTTATCGGTGTACCCGTAACGGGTTTCCCGATCGCGTTTGTACCGGCGACTCTTGAACCGAATCCGTGGCTGGATCGGATCCAGTGTAAACTTCGCTGAGCCGCTCTCGATCCAGATTGAATGTCAATTCGATCACGACGCAATTCTGTCGAGGAGACTACCCGACGCCTGGGGTGATTTCGCTCGACGCCTCGCGGATCCGAGAAAATGGACGTCGAAAGTAGCAAGAGCCACGGTTTTCCGAAAATTACTCGACCGAACCAACGTTCCTACCGCGCTAATGTTCCCAGCATCTTGGCACGGGGTGGCGAACCCCCTTCCTTTAAAACGCCGACTCCGAGGCACCGCTAAAAATTGTTGCAGCGCGCTCCAAAATGATTCTCTCGACAATATAAGATATATAATTCGTCGATGCTTGAAAAACTGCTGAAAGTTTAACCGTTCTACGAGCCACGAGGCTCGATTATACGCGCAGAAAATATACCGGGTCGTACAAAATGGAAATATTGTAAGTCGGAAACATTATTCCGAATTTAGAGTTGAAATGGCTTCGCAAAGGGTTGAACTCGGGCTCCGTAACAACGATTCAGACTTGTGACAAAGATTTCGTGCAGGATCTACTAAACAGATGATTCTACTTTCTTTTATGGTCGTGGGTTGTGCAGGACGAGTAGAAAAATGATACTTCGCCTTCCTTTCTTTCTTCGTACGTTGCGCAGGATGATTCCAGAGTCGCTTAAAGCGTTTAAATTTGAACGTAAACGCTAAAATTCTAAAACGTCCGATCGATTATTGGCTAATAAAATTGCGAAGCATTAAAAATGGTAAAAATACGTATTTATGCACATGAAAAGAACTATGCGAGTACATGATTATTTGTACGATATTTCTATGTACATGATACGTATTTTGGTACCGATTCGACCGACGTATCGACGACGAGCAACGCGAATGAGCATTAGGTCCACTGATGCGCTGATTAAATAGTTAAACAATGACAGTTTCAAAGGGGCCGGTAAGCGGCGGTGGCCCTGCACAGCAGCAGAAATTTCCCAGTATACATCATCATCGTCGTGAACCCCTCGTTCCGCGCGAAACCTTCGATCAAGCGACCGACATCGGCCGCGAGGACATAATTCCCCTCGTCGAAGATATACGCGCGCGCAAGGGAGAGAAAGAGAGAGAGAGAGAGAGAGAGAGAGAGAGAGAGAGAGAGGAGCACGAATGACAAAGAGGGGAAGAGAACAGGATTGCCAAGGGACCCGCTCACAATCTGCTTTGAATGAGATCGAATGGAGGTGCTCGCGGGTCATAATTAAGAGCCAGCTATTGACGTAATGCCGCGTGCGTCACGTTGCCTCATTGTTGCCAGCTACTTGCAATTAGCTGCGCGAACAGCCAATTTGCTGGCGGCGTAATAATTTTCGTTTTCGGGGGGAAGCGAACGGGCAAATGAGATCGTGGAATTTTCGAGGAGTTACCGTTCCGGCTCGGACAATCGATCGAGTGCGACTCCCTTGATCCGCGAATTCTAGTCTCAATCATCGCCGCGGTTCTTCGAAACGATTGTCGGAGAAATGACACCTTTTTATCTCGGATGAAACGTTCTGTTTTTCTATTTAGGCTGTAACCGTTTTATAGACACTGGGAACTATACTTTATACTAATTATTCAATTGAAATATTCTTGGAAATTCGTATCGTGCCCATGAAAGGGTAAAATTGGCAAATCGCACTTTTCTATCTTGTTTCAATGATTTCAACTTTCCTGGAACATTTTGCTATAAAAAGGGCAAAATCTCGAGCGTTTTACAATATCTAAGAAAGAAGAAGAAACGCGCGAAATTACGTTTCTACTCGCGTTTCTACGGCGAGTCGTCGAGCGAATTGGCCGCGGTTACGTTTCGTAACGAACCGAACGACGGAAAAATTGGTTCCGTCGAGTCAAATGTTCCTCGAGCCGAACGAGATATCTTTGCAATTTTGAGAATCGGTTCATTTTCGAACGCTCGCCGTAACGCCGAGCTCGCGAAACAACGAAACCGAATACAATTCGCAGAAACGATCGCGCGCGGACTTCGCGAGAATATCGAACGCGGAACAACGTCTCGAAATAGACGTTAAAGTTTAAAGCAAGGGTAGCCGGAATTTTTGCCGGTATATAATAGGAATCGAATGCTCCGGTTTTCCAACGACGACGTGTTTATAGAGAGCGGTTTATAGGGAAGGGGCCGGAGAGGGGCCGAGTATCGGTCGCGAATAAGACGGCGTTTCGCAACTTCTACCGATTCTCGCAGCAAATCGTCTTCCGCCGCGAGTCCGCATTACTTTCGCTTTCCGGCCCCGCATCCCTGGAACCGTAAACGCGTCCCCCGCCGTCTCCCGAGGGAATTGCTACGTAATCGAGCCGATATCCTATCCGGATCGAATGTGCCCGCCCCTCGAGCACGGTTTAATCGACTGACATCGATTGTTTCTGCTCGGAGCGGTCGGTTTTCCTCGGAGCCGCGGCGAGCAGACTCGATTTTTCTTTTCGATTCAATCGCCGGCGAATTTAATATTTCGCTGCTACATTTTCAGACGGCTCGATCCCCGGATCGGTCGTTCCTGTCTAGCAAAATTCTCCGAAGAATATTTTTACCCCGGCTCCCTATCTCTCTCTCTTTCTCTCCCTTCGCCTTCGTGCACAGAGATCTTTATTAAACTTTCCTCCGTCAAAGCGAAGCTGATCTTAACACGCTGTTCAATCGCCTTTGAATTATAGTTTCTTGTACGGTTACGTCGATTACCTGCTTCCCTTCGTCCTCGATCGTTTGCTCAAAGATCGTCATCTTTGTTCCTCTTTGTTTCTTCGATCTGATTTTGTTTCGATTCGGAAGAAATCGATAACGCTCGACAAGATCTTCCGAGACCGATCAAAATCGGCATCGATTTTCCTAATGCTGATAGACGGCCGCCATATTCGAGCAACTAAACAGCAATACCATAATCGTTGAAATGAATGGTGACAGTGAACTTTTCGTATAACGATGTAGCTATGCGGATTTTGTGCATTCACGACGAAAATAAATTCTTCCGAGCGCATCGCTTTTCTTCTTGCATAGATTCTCACGCGACTAACGGTCCCGGCGATGAATCTCGACGATTTCAAATTCGCGGAAAGATGCGCGATCTAATGAAGACGGTTGAATGCTCGCGGGACGCGCGAGCGAAACACGTTCGAACGTTCCTTAAAAAAAGAATTCCATTTCCATTCCGGCGAGAGCCGTTTAAGTTCTTCGAAACTGCGGAACGAATTACGTCGATTGTGCGCGGGTTTCTTTGGTCCGCGAAGCGAGAGCGCGTTAAACGAAGAATACCGGAGCGGATCCGAGCGGATCCGAGCGGGAGGAAACAGAATACAAAAGGAAAGCCGGCGGAAGTTATCGCGCTCGGGCCCCGCCATCATATTGTAGTTTTCGTCGCCGGGAACGGAGAAAGTTCGTTGTAAACGGCCGTTTAATGACCGCGCCGTTTCTGTTTTCGTAATATGCAAAAGTTGGCTCTCCGGCGACGCCGACCGTAGACGCCGACGCTCGACGCCGACGCCGACGGACCAAGTGTCGTTAGCCCGAAACGCGCGCGGCACGTGCGGCCGAAGCCTCGCCTCCTTCCGTCGTGCCTGCCTAATCCCTTTAGGGCAAAATTTGAGGGTTAATCGTGTTAGGGTGATGTATATCGCTAAAGCCTCTGAAAGGATTGAAGCCCGGCAAAAATTAGCGAACCAGCGCCTCGAAGGGAAACGTCCGACGATCGCGGAAGTTTCTCCTGTTGTTCCGCGTACGCGAACCCAACCCCCGGCCACCCCCGGCCGCCTTTCGCCGCCATTCACCCGGCCGTTGTCGTCCGAGCCGGCCAGGGATTCGTTCCTCGAACCGTTCACGGTTGAATTAACAATTAATAACCGTTCGGTTGAGCCAAATTGAAGCCTGTGATCGCAGACTCGCGGGTTCCGTGACACTCGATCGCGATCATTTGATTCGCCTGATCTCGCGACAGTGCTCGACCGACTATGTAATGTAATTCGAACAATAATTATTAATTAAAGGAATAAAGAACAATTACGATTCTCTCCGTTTCACGCAACAGGAATAATCGCGCGAAAAACCAGCTCGAGCCTCCGGGTCGCGTTAAATCGAAGATACATTTCGACGGGCGAACGAATGCAATTTCGGCGCGGCAACGCGCGCGGCAGAGCTCGCAACAACGTGGGAACGTTCCAATTAGCCGTGCACTTGGGTCGGATAACCGCGGCGCAGTTCCACCGAACGAAGATTTCTAGCATCGCGCCCCGGCGAACGCAACGCGCCGCCGCTCCCCGCTGAAAACAATTGCACGGTCAAAGGGTTAATGAACTGTGGCCACGTTGCGTGCCAGCGGCCCGCTCGAGGAGATAACGCTAATAAGGTGCGGAATAGCGGCGAGTAAATTATCACCGGGAATAATGGAAACGCCTTTCGCGGAAGCGAGCCGGCCACCCGCCGCCGTCGCCGCGGTCTGCTCCGGAGTCCTCGCCGACGAGGAATCGCGAAACAAGGCAGAATTAGGCGAACAACGACGCGCGCCCGTTGCTCTCCCGTTCGCGAGGACATCGTCGATTACGCCGGAAACAACGGTAACGCTTCCAGCCTTCGAAAAAGATCGCTATCGGCCTGCCCCTGCAGTTTTACAGGGCCGCGTTCAACAATGACGATGTTTAACCCTTCGCACGCTACTCGCCGGTCGTTACCGGAGAGATCAGCCGCTGATACTTCGCCCGTTTCGCTTTTGTAGTTTTATTGCGCCAATTACCGTCCGATTCGGAACTCCGTATTTCAGAGACGCGCGACTATTTGCGATCGGCACGTGAACGTTTCACGATGCCAGCGATAAAAAAGAAACGGTCCAAAGAATATGGGCTAATCGGACTGCTAATCGGTGACGCAGGTTCCGAAAAAGTACTTGGGTAGTACTCCGGCAAACGAAGATATTATTTTATATTTTTAATTCAATTTTATATCTTTAAGTCTATCTTATGTTATTAATTCTATTTCATAGTTTTCATTCTGTTTTATATTATTAATTCTATTTCATATTCTTCGTTCTATTTGATATTATTAATACAATTTCATATTTTCCTTTGTATCGTTAAACAACCGCATCGTTATCAACAATTTACCATTTATTCACAGCTGATCAACGCAGAGAGTATTTAATGCGCGGATGAATTTTTTCTCGTCGATTTTACAGCAGCATTTCCGCAGCGTCCGCGTTCTACCAATTCCGAGGACGGTTTAAAAATTTAATTGTTTATGCAGCCGGCTCAACGAGGTATAAACAAACGCAGGAAACGACTATTCGGCCGGAAAGCGATCGGATTAGTCGGACAGAGAGACAATAGATGGAACCGCGGCATCTATCGCGTGCCCTGCACGCTGATGTTTTGTTTATCTGCGCCGACTCGGGGCCGGGTGCCGGGGGGCCCCCGTTCAATAGAGCATAGATATTCCGTGGCGGAAACGCGAGTTCATCGATGGGGCCAAATACGTATTGAATTTTATCAACGCGGATGCGATCCTCCTGGCGGCTGCGAGGAGCGAACGCGAAGACGTAGGATTCGAACGAGGAAACGGGAAGCGGGGACAGGACGAAGACGAAAATCTTCTTTTAATTGTAAATTCCCGAGTTCTTCAACAGTTTCCGAAAGTTGGCCGTCTCAAACGCTGGTTTCATCCCTTATTTATGGGAATACTTCTATCCGGAGTGAAGTTACGCCGGAGAAGAGAGTTATTACTGTCCGGGAGGACCGGCTCCGGGAGAGCGGCCACTGATTAAGAACTTCGGGAACTTCGCTAACGCGGAATTATTAATCCGAAGACGATCGCGTGAATCGAATTTTCTGGCAATTGGGTTCCCCGGGTTTCGCCGAAGAATCGGCGAGTCGGTGGAAAAATCGCGCGGCCGATCGAATCGCGCCGTCCAGAAGCACGGGGCCAATTAGCGATTAAAAGCTGCGAAGATTTCGCCGCGTCGCGAGGAAAGTTCGGGCGAAAAGGGAGCCGGAGGACGAGAACGGATCGAACGTCTCGCGGAAATGAAATTTTCGCTCGTCGAATTTCTGAAAACAACGGGACGCGCGGGATCGAACGGAATAATTCAGGAAGAAAATTGCGCCGAGAGCCGCCGACCGATAAGGGAGGAGCCGATCCGAAAGCATCGCGAAAATCCTATTTCTCGAAGCAAGATTCCGTTTCACCGGGCTGCCACGGAACAGTCGTTCGTAATCGGGAGTTGTAAAGATGATAAAACCTGGAAAATACCGAATGGAAAAGAGAAACGCTGACCTAAATACTGCGCGCGGAGGGACGAAGAAAAGAACCTGCCCGGGTGGAATCAGGAGGATGAACGTGGGCGGCGAAGTAGAAGAGAACCTCGGAAAGTTTCGCCGGGAGTTATAAAATAATTTCGTGCCGGAAACTCACGTAGCTAAGTGTATCTACGCCGAGGCTCGAAGGTAATTCGAGGTTTATACCCGCGGGTGCGGCTCGTTTCGCGGAACTTTCGTTCGTTCCTTCGCTTCGGTTTCTAAGACCGACGTGTCCGCGTTTACGATTGTGATCGAGGCGACCCGTTAATTCTGTCGCAGATCGCCACCGACGAAATTCCCGCGGAGATCGTCGCTAGCGCGATTTTCTACGCGAAGTATTCGAACGGCGCGCGCGCGAGTCGACGAAAACGGAAAATGGAAAAGGAAATTTTCATTCGCGATTATTAAAATCGTGGAGATACATTTGCGAGTCATTTAGTCAATATACAGGGCGTCCCAAAAATGTCTCGTAATTCGGAAATTGGGAATTCCTGAGGTCATTTGAAGCAACTTTTTCTTTTACAAAAATTTTCTGCGAGGCACCGTTCATGAGTTATTCACGAAAAACGTTGACCAATGAGAGATCGCTGACCTCCGCTCTCGCGACCACTGCCGCTGCGTCAGCTGACCGGCGCGACGCGGCATTGGCCGCAAGGGCGAGGCGCCGGCCGCAGTCGCTCTCCGATTGGTCAGTGTTTCTCGTTAATAACTCGTAAACGGAGCGACGGATTGCATTTTCGCTAAGGAAAAAGTTACTTGAAATTACCGGAGAAATCACCCATTTCCGGATTGCGAGACATTTCTGGAACACTCTATATATATAATTATAGACTCGATGTAACTTTAACATTTTCACCGATATTTAAACAAAAGGTTCAAGAAACACCGCGCTAATATACTTCCATATTAGAAATAATAGAAAATGGAGATACATGAATATAATCTTCTTCTTTAGGTTTAAATATCAGTAAAAATGAAAGAGTTACTTCGATTTTACGATTATTTGCAGCACTGTAAATCTGTCTTATCGTGATAAAGCAATAGAAAACAGCTGTTTTCAGAGCTCCGAGACATCCAGCGTTAAAAAACACAGCAACGCTGTGAACAACTCGATACTTGGATCATTTTCAGAAGGACTTTTTTGGGAAATTGTGTAGGCTCGTTAATAACGAATAAAAATGAAAAGAAATTATAGTTACACAGCAGAGACGTTGCCGCTTTCGGGCGGCCGTTGACTCGCAGTGCAGCAATGTCTCTCTAATTGACGCTCAGATTGCGCACAAAAATGGACAATTTGGGAAGAGGAGATACGATTGTTCGAGCCTCGCGGTTTATTTTTACAGTTATAAATTGTTCACAATTATAAAAACGAGCCGCAAGGCTCGAACAATCGTATCTCCTCTTCCCAAATGATCCATTTTAGTGGACAATCTGAGCGTCAGTAAGGGAGACATTACTGTACAATGTACCTAGGGTGTACGGAGAAGCTCGATCGTGATTTTTGATGCAAAGCGAAACGGACGTTCCGGTCTCCCGGCACGTAATAAAGTTCGAGCCCGTTAATTATTCCGGATAAGATAAGGAATTTCGAGCACGCGACTAATTCGTGGCAGCGGCGAACGCGTCGAGTGGCTCGGAATCTCGTCCGAGTCGTTGACCATGGCGAACTCGCCGATTCGAACGACGCGGAGCGGGCCCGCGCTGCCGGAACCGCATCTGCGCGTTGCACATGTACCGGAAATCCAGCCAGAAGACGGTTGTTTCGCGATTACACGCTCCAATTCCGATTCCACCCCGATTCGGTCGGATCCAGGCAGCCGTGGGAGGAGCAAGAGGAGAAGGAGGAGGAGGAGGAGAAGGAAGAGCAGGAGGGACAAGAAAACGAAACGACCCGTATCGTATAATACGAACGACGTCGTTAGTTTCCTCGTTAAATTCTCCATCGACTTCTCGATAACTTACTGACAACCGTGTTGATTATTAAAGCGGGCGAAACGAGCGGTCTGCGGTCGCCAAGATATCTCTTAGCTGACTCTACAAATTGCACTCCGCCCGCCCCTCGCGCCGATCTATCCGGTCCTGCGGAAATAACAGCGCCTCCCTGCCGCGCGGGGGACCGGCAACGCGCTTATAGGGAGGTGGACACCATTCTCTAGGATTACTTCTGGCTCGTTCACGGAAACGGAGCATTGGAAAATTACAATCTTTGCCGGGCAATTGCTCGAAGCGGGCGTTCGGCGGGCATGGAAATTTTCTTTCGATGATTTCGCCGTCGCCGGAATAGCGGAATAATATTTTCTTTTTTTACTTGTAGTCCAGGAAATTTTGTCCACGTTAGGGTCGTGGAAAAAATTGTCTAAGAATTGCACGATCGAGGCAAAAAATGAACGATTTAGGAAGAGAAGATACGATTGTTCGAGCCTCGCGGCTCGTTTTCGTACTTGCCGATTGTCAACGATCGTAAAAACGAGCGGCAAGGCTCGAATAATCGTATCCCCTTTTCCTCAAATTGTCCACTTTTGTTTACGAGCTGAAGGAAGATTAGGGAGAATTTACTGTAATTTACTGCTTCCTCGCGCGATCGCCGCTGGCCGAGACACGCGAACCTGGAAATTAATGCGACACGGTGTTGGAACAACTTCATTATTTTCGATGAACAACAAACTAGTCGCGTTTAAACCGGACCGACGTTTTTAAATGCACCGTTGTTTATTCTATAATGATCTACCAACAAAAAAAAGGACGCGCGTCGACAGAGATTTTCTGATCTCCGCGAATGCTTTCGACAAATATATATATATATATATATATATATATATATATATATATATATATAAATAAATAATTATAGTATCCCTGTTTTAAAAAAATTATTATAGTATCCCTGTGTTATTATATATATAATAACACAGGGATACTATAATAATTTTTTTTAAGCTATTATAATTATTATAATAACTCATCGATTCGTCGATCGTTGAAGAATAAACAACGGCACCTTGAGAAATGTCGGTCCGCTTTGAACGCGGCTAATTCGTTGTTTATCGAAAAGAAAAGAAGTTGCTCCCCGACAGCGTGCCATATTAATTCAACCAGGTCCGCGTGTCTCGGCCAGCGGCGATCGCGCGAGGAAGCAGAAACGCGAGGAATTCGCGCGAAATTCCTGAAGGAATTCGAAAAATCGCCGGCGTGGCACGCGTGACTTATGATAAGTGCTTCGCCCGGGATATTCCCGCGGGATCATCAATTTTAACGTTCGCCCGCGTTTCGTCCACGTCGCAGCCCTTAACCCCGGGCCGGACCCCGACCTCCTTTTTCTTCTTTCCCCCCCTCCCCGCGCCCGTCGTCCCCTTCTTCGCGGCTTCGCCGAACCTCGCGCGATACATCATGAACCGGCGAATGCATTTCCGGGACGTGCACCGGGATACAAGGAAACGAGTCGATCATCGGATGCTCGAGCTTTAATAACGATCCTACGGGAAACGGCCGCCATCTTGTTCACGAGGGCCATCAGCGACCCGGCGTTCCGTCCTCCTCGAACGATCCGGACAACGAGGATGGCTCCGAGATTCTTGCGGACGTTGACTTTGCCGTTAATCGCGGCTCGCGTTGCTGGAACGCGATTATTTCTCGCGCTATTGCAAATTTGTCTCATTTCGCTTGCATTTGAAATAGATTCGGGCGAACAGTCGCGGTCGGTCTTCCGTTCGAATCACGACGATGACAACTCCGACGCGGATTTTTCTATCCAGATCAGAAATTACGAATCCGCTTCTAGAATTCCGCTCGGCTTCTATGGTTCAGCGACGCAGGTGGCGCATTATGTAGTAACATCGAAAGGTCTCAGACTGGTTCTAGACGCACTTCGAGCGTTGAGAAACTCTCCTTTCACCCCCGGCATAATTTCTACTTAAGTAAACGAGAGGAAGCGGTAAGTTGATTTTATCAAAACAACTCCGAAGCGAAAATGGTTCCAGACGAGCGGAATTGCCGCGTCCCGGAGATTAAAAATAATCGTCCGAAATTCAACGGTCTGATAATAACGTTTCTACTCCGGCTCGGATAATAACGTTTATGCTCCGGGTCAAAATGGACCCGAGGCCCACAAACCGAATGCTTCCGGAGGTAAAAATTTCGAGAACAAAGATAGCCGTCGAGCATAAAATTTGCGACATCGACTGCGAAAATACCAGTTGAAACGAATCGCTGTCGACAGTTCCCGGTGTCCGCAAAAGTACTGACACGAAAGGCTCGCAGAAAAATGTCCAAGCTGTCGTGCAAAGTGCAATCCATAGAGTTCTCCGCGCGATCTAAGGTGCGTGCGACGGCGATCATCGCGGAGCGTAACCGGCGAGAAAATTGACTGTAAAGGTTGAATCTAATTTACGATAGCATATTTCAAATGTCGATTCGAGGCGACACGACCGTTCTCGCAGGTTCGAGAAGAAGCCCGTGAAGAGAGGGCGCGCGGCATTCTTTCTCTCTCTCGCTCTCTCTCTCTCTTTTCTTCTCTCTTTCTTGCTCTCAGTGTTACGCGAAAGAAAAGGACGGCGGAAACTTTAAACGCTGCTCGAAGCGTTCGGCAACTTATCGTCCCGGCTCGATCTTCATTGGTTTCGCCGTGCTCCGTTACATTCGCGGCGTTCAGATTGAAATCAGGCAAAATTCGATAGGAGGTTCGGTATCTTTCTCTCGAAGGTACCTCGTAAACTCCGCGACCCGATAGGATGCATTTTATTCCTCCCTGCGGGACGCGTTATCCGAAACTCGCTGCGCGATAGAAACCCGCGTAGAAAAGTTATCATTTTTTCCTCTCTCTCTCTTTTTCTCTCTCTCTTCCTTTCTCTCCTTCCTCGACATGCAGGTCATTTTAACGTCTTATCGATTCCGGCCGCGAGAACGTAGCCCCGGAGAGACACTAAATTTTCATTGCTGCAGATTAAGAGACACCGTGGTACCCGGCTTAAAGAATTGTCCGGGACGCCGCGCAATGAAAAGGGATTCTTCTCGATTCAACCCTTTCGCAGCCGGAATTGCGGCCGTAGAACGCGAATTTAAGTGAAACAATTTCATCCGCGCCGCTGTTCTCGGAAACGTTCGCCAAAATGCGGTCGGTAGACTACCACAATGAATTCTTATTGTAAACTGCATCTTTCTTGCAGTTGGTGCAAGAGATATTAAAAAAAAAAGAACGGCGACTATAAAAATGAGCCGGGAGGCTCGACTAATCGCGTCTCCTCTTCGCAAATTGTCCATCTTTGTCTACATGCTGAAGATTAAATTGGGAAGAATTTACTGCATTTCTCAGACTGTTAAGCGAAAGAGCGAACGAAAGAAACGAATCAAGCATCTACGGCGTGTAGTATAAAAATCCCGAGGAGCAGAACATTTCGTTTCGAGCGACGCGATTCCGCGAGTTCCCGAAAGCTCGACATGTCATCGGCCCTTATCTCGGCCAAAAAAAAATTCCCCGACATTGCACGCCCGCGGGATCGAGAAACGACGGATCCCCTAATTGTATTGGACAATGCAGGAACCGTCCGGCAACTTCCGAAGGAAAGGGAGAAGCGCGGAAGCCAACCGGCAAAAACAAATAAACTTCAAAAATTCGTCAAGTTTTATCGCCGGGCATTTTTCTCGGAAGATAACTTCGCCGGGTTCGACGACATCGAGCCAAAATCTTCTGCTTGTGAAAATGCAAGGAAGCGGAAGAAAAGGAAAAAGAAGTCGAAGGAAAATAAGAGGAAGAGGAAGAAGAAGATGAAGAAGAAGAAGCGAAAGAAGAAGAAGTAGTGGTAGACGACGGGGGCGACGACGGCGACGACGGGGAAAAGAAGTGGAAGATGAGACATGCGTTCGCGAAGTTCATCTGACGAAATCACGGGGACGGATCAACGTGAGGGGCGGGGAGGAGGAGGAGGAGGAGGAGGAGGAATCCTCGAGAGTTGGCGATCGTCGATCGTCGCCGGGACACGTCGTCGCGCACAACTTTTTATCGGTCGGCCCCACGCGCTCCAACTTCCTGCAACCCCTTCCTCCGGCACCGGCGCGTTTTCCAACCCCCGGGTCGTCTTACGTAGCAGAACTTCATAAGCGACAGAGAACGAACCGGAAGTTTGCTAACGGGCTGAGTCAGACGGTTCCGCGACAGCGAGGAAATTCGCGGTAATACGCAACGATTCTGCTGAGGAATCGTAAAAATGCCCGCCCTCGCGGCGAATTCCGCTCGAAACCGAGGCGAGAGGAACACGGGGCCACCCTTGGTCCAATTCTTCGAACTCGGCGCGATTTTATTTAGAAGACGGACGCACGTTTTAGCGCCCCCGTTCTTTCGTTCTTCTCTTTTCGTCGTTTTCTGTTCTTACGAGCGGATAAAAACACGAATAAAAAGCCGTTCGAACGAACGCGTCGAATAATTCACGACGACTAACGAACGATCGTTGTCCGAGCAAGATATTCGGCCAAAACACAATTCATTCGGGCAATTATCTTGAGACGAAATGTTTATTCGAAGCGATCCGAGCGATGCCCAGCTTCAAAGTAATACAACAGAGGCATGTCGATTGACTGCCGATTTTATGCGTTTACGGTGAAAACGAGTAAATCGAATGCGAGATTGTGAAACCGTTCGAAGGACATCGAACCACTGTCGCATCATTCTCGGCTAATTGAAATGATTAAGACGCGATGTTGATGCGCGGACGTAGCACCCGCGACTCGAAGCTCCAGCTCGCAATTTTTATTTTGCAGAAGAATCCGCGGCCTGCTTATCGAAGCACAGTTTTCGGTGGACTAAAAAGTTTAGCAAGTTGCAGGGGACCGCGAGACGGGGACGCGATAGAAGAGGACCGGAAGTCCTGGAATAACGTTTCCCTTGTTTCGCCGCGACGATAAACCCGGGTTCGACGGGACTTCTCGGGCTCTGCCCGGCAAGAGCGGTGTATCGATTCCGGCGTTCTTAAATGAACAGAGGGAGAGAGTGAGAGAGAGAGAGAGTCTAGCTAATTATAAAGTTAAATTAAATATTGATATGCAAGGATTCAACTAGCTCCGCGAGACAGGTTGTGTCCCGTGGAATTTCGCGCGGGTGCCCGGGACACGGCGATCGCTGATTACCGGGCACATTTGTACACAGAGAATATTTAAATGGACCGCGCGCGGCAACTTCCCGAGGCAATTAGAAAAGAAAGTTACAGCGGGGCATTAGCCGCGCGGAAATTCAGACCGCGAATATTATTCGACGCGCCTCGCCTCGCCCCGCCTCGCCCCGCCTCGCCGCGCCGCGCGCGTAACTTTGACACTTAATCACACTTTTAATTGGACGGTCGCGCTCTTACATGTGAACACCGCGACGACGAATTCGTAAGATGAGAATTGGATACAGGCGCTCGGCAAGTTTCCGCGTTCGCCGAGTCACCGCAATTTTCAGATTCCGCCGCCGGAACTACGCGGAGAATCGCATACGGAAATTAACGTACGTTCTTTCTTATGCTACGATTTCTTATATTTCTTCCCTGGTATTCCGGGCTTTTAACAACAGAAACTTCATCGGATAATGTCCGAGATTTACACGGCGAGAAAACAAATTTTGATGAGAAAAATTGTTTCATTCATCTGTGTCCTTAACGATCGCGTCTGCGAGCCAATTTAACCCCTTGACGTAGCATCTTCTTCGCAGTTGCTGCGACTAGAAATTCTCCGATTGCAATGATTTCTTGGAAGGGGAAGAAAATTGATGCTTATACCGTGTGCCTAAATTTACTCGTATGCTTGAATATCGATGATATTTAAAAGGAGTTAAAAAATTGATAATAATAATATAAAATCATATTATCATCGATATTCAAGCATACGAGTAAATTTAGGCACACGGTAAGCATCAATTTTCTTCCCCTTCCAAGAAATCATTGCAATCGGAGAATTCCAATTGGAATAAATATTCCAATTTAAAAAGAGTCAAAAAATTGCTCGAGAAGGCTGCAACGTTCCAGCGTTAACAATCTCGCAAGAACGTCGCTGCATTACTTTGCAGCAATTAAAAAATTGCCGATAAACCGTCTAATTATTTTCAAATGCTCGCGTTTACGTCTAGAAAACCATCTCTCGCGGCGGGCTAGGAACGATGCGTCGTCGCGAGATTAAAGAAAAGGCCGGAACAGCGTCGGGCCGCAACAGTTGACTCATAATTCGCGGATTACTCGAATTTAACCCGTGCCGGGGTATTTATATAGGACGTTCGGGAGTAGGTCCTGTTTCTAACGAGCTGACTCAGCCGAACCTTGTCGGTTCCATCGGCTGAGAAATCTCGGATTAGAACGCCCCGCGCTTCTGAAATCGCGTCGCCTCGCGTCGCCTCGCGTCGCGGTGCAACGACCAAAGTGCACGCCGTGACACGGCCGAAGTTAACGCCGCGTTCACACGACCGCGCGCTGCCATGCCGCCACCATGCCACCACCGAAACGATCGATAAATATGATCACGGTAGAATGCCGTGGCGCAATGGCCGCCCTCCTGCCTTCTCCTGAGATCGCAACGGGTCCCCAGATGCGAGATTAGCGCCACCAAATCGTTCCTTTCCACGCGATCTCGACCGTTCCGAGGGGAACGTTACGCTTCACACCCCCGGCTGGATATGTTTACCCTGCCCTTTTCCACGATCCTCGGCCGCCCACTTGCCCCGTTTCACGAGCTCTGGCCATCTTCGATCCGATCCTTTCAATTACGCTCCGAATTCCTCGGACGGTCCTCCGGGATTCGACGATTATTTGACATTTCTTTTGCAACGTGCTCTCCGCAGAAGATTCTACAGACGTTTGTTCGATACTTGTAATACCGGGATTATTGCTTCGACAGCTATGTTAATTATTAACCCTTTCGCTACTACGGGCCACTATAGTGGCCCTCCATAAGATGTCACTGAGGTACTACGGGCCACTATAGTGGCCTTTCGTATGATGCCACTGAGGTACTACGGGCCACTATAGTGGCCTTCCATAAGATGCGATCGAGGTACTACGGGCCACTATAGTGGCCTTCCATAAGATGCATTATATTGCATAATGTTATTTCCTCTCATACTGTAAATTAAAGAGCGCATGCTAAGACGTTACAAATACCCTGGAATACCCTTTATTTATAAATACCCTTTGGAGAGAAATTTTTTCGTACGAAAACATTCAAGCAGCTTGGGTTCTCCGCCGCGGTACTCCCGCTGACGATCGGCGTCGCGTAGCGTGCAGTGATGTCGCGGCGCTCCGTTCAGCGGAAGTACCGCGGTGGAGAACCCGCCCGTAGCGAAAGGGTTAACTAAAGGAACCTTTTTTTTTAGCCTTTTATAGCTTCGATTCTAAATATTGAACGTAACCTGCTATTCTAACATCATGTCTGCGCGAAGAATTGAGCTCTAGGACGCATCCACTCGGTGTTCTAAAAATTTCGCAATTGAAAATCAATTCGAATGGTCCCAAATGAGAATTAATTCGAACAGCCACGATTTTGAGAATCAATTCAAACGGTCCACCGCGTTTATTTGTGCATACAAATGCGCAAAATGAAGATCCGGGCAATCGTCCTCTCCACCCCTAATCGCGGTAAGATCGCGACGAGCGTCTCGGTGGCATCGCTCGCATCGTACTTAGACGAAAATATCTTGAAATTGCATCCCTGTTTGTCGTTCGAAACCGCGGGACCGTTCGGAGGCGTTTAGCCCCGGTTCAACCCTTAAATCGTTATCATCGTCCGGAATTTATTCATCCCATAAATTATGTATCCGCGAACTTTCCGCCGACTCATCATCCTCCGCAACCCCGTTCCAGCTTGGTACTCTACATTTAATCCTATTACATTCGAACGAATACAAGTAGACTATATTTCGTTTAATTCTACGGCACGCTAAATCTTCTGGTGTTCTACCGTCAACGGTAATCTCGTTTGTTACGTACACACTTACTCTTACGTGCCCGGCCGTGGAGCGCGCCTGACATTTTTAAGTGACCGTTTTCTACACGTCGTAATCTCCGCCGACGTTTCCGTTGCAATATTTTGCGCTGGCGTTTAACTCAAACATCGCGGCGCACGTTTCAGAACGATGGAGCCATTTTGCAAGACGACGATTTTTCCCGCAAGTTCGTCGCCGTTCAGAGAAGCGTAATACTCTGTTCGAATGTTTATTATTTATTATATTGTTATATTATACTGTATTATATTATATTATATCGGTATAGACTGTAATATATTATTATATTATATTATTATAGGTTATAACATATTATTATATTATGTTATTATGGATTGTAATATATTATTATATTATATTATTATAGATTATAACATATTATTATATTATATTATTATAGATTATAACATATTATTATATTATATTATTATAGATTGTAATATATTATTATATTATTATAGATTATAACATATTATATTGTATTATTATGGATTGTAATATGTTATTATATTATATTATTATAGATTGTAACATATTATTATATTATATTATTATAGATTGTAATATATTATTATATTATATTATTATAGATTATAACATATTATTATATTGTATTATTATAGATTGTAATATGTTATTATATTATATTATTATAGATTGTAACATATTATTATATTATATTATTATAGATTGTAATATATTATTATATTATATTATTATAGATTATAATATATTATATATATTATATTATATGCTAGATATTATATTATTTATCATACTATTTTACACAAACAAGCTAAAACCGACGATGGTACAACCGCGAACAATAACATCGAAACGAGCAACGCTTGCTAATTAATTTAATTCGTTTGGAAACAACGAGGTTGCAGCACCGTACGGATTCTGGGCCTCAAAGAGTCCCTAAAGGACGACACACGCGTCCGTCTCTAAAACCCAAGCCCGACATAACAAGGGACACCCCGGTCCGTGCTCCTAGATAACGCGAGCGAATCAGTCAACGTCTTGAACTTAGGGCAGTATCAAAGAGCACAAACGGGAACCTAAACACGGGATCCCTTTCAGATCCCATGGAGAAACTGAAAGACGATATAATACCTAGACGAAATTTAGCGCCGGTAACAGAATATCGGGGAACATCGCAGTCGGCCCCCTCGGGTAGCGCGAGTAGCCAAACCCACTTTGGTCAATATCTTCGACTCGGATAGCATCGAGTAGCTGGGATAGCTGCTTGAACTCGTTGCGAACACTCTGAAGGACGGTCTCGAGCTGCGAACATCTTTGGATCCCCGGATCTGGCGTCTCGACGCCGTATAGGATCGCCGAGAGACACGAACGTAAAAGCAAGTTTCTTCTTTCGGAGTAAATAACTTCCGATAACTTGAACGGTGTTGAAAATAATAAAATAACTAACTGAAAATAATAAATAAACTACCAAACCAGTCGAAATGACCAGCCTCTAATTTTTTTTCTTCACGATTCCTGACATTATAAAAATATTTCAATGAGAAATTGTTCAGGCAGACTTCTTTATCCAAGCATACGTTATAATAGAAATCCTACAGAGAGTTCAAGTAATAATCCTCGCTGTTATAAAACAATATACAGTAATGTCTCCCTAACCGACGCTCAGATTGTGCACAAAAATAGACAATTTAGGAAGAGGAGATTATTCGAGCCTTGCGGCCCGGCATTGTAATTACCGATTGTCGACAACTACAAAAGCGATCCGCAAGGCTCGAATAATCGTATCTCCTCTTCCCAAATTATCTATTTTAGTGGACAATCTGAGCGTCAATTAGGGAGAATTTACTGTACATCCGTTGCGATTATAGCACGGCAGTTCTGGCGTTAAATTCTCTCGACGCGTCTGCCATTTGAGATCGCAAGCTGCTCGATTTTTCCGCAAACGCGGTCCGCTCGTGGCTCGCGCAGCATCGAAGGGCAACGAAAGTCGCAGAAACGGACGACTCGTTTCGATCACCGTCGGAGAAACGGAACGACGAATCGTGGATCCGATTGTCTTTCGAACGTCGGCTCTAGCGCCTCCAGATACTCTAAACCCGGCTCCCGCGGTGGCAATCGGTTCAGCTTCGCGGAGCATACCAGCTCCAAGCTGTTCCTTGCGCGCTGATCTTAGCCAAGAGAGAGAGAGAAACGCGACCGGCGCTCTCGTCTCTAGAGTGAAGATCGTCGAAATACGGCTAGGCGCAAAAGATGCCGGGCCGAGGAGTAGTGTTCTGGCAGCTACGAAAGAGGGCCGGCGACCTTGGCCGGCGATTACGGCTCGATAGAAGGCAGAAGAAGGGCTGGTGGTACTCACCGGACTCCGAGACGGATGATGGACTGCCCGTAGACCTGTCGGAGTTCCTGGAGCTGGCCGTGGAGCTGGTGGAAGAGGCCGTGCCGAGCGAGCACTCGGATACGCTGCGCCGTTTCGAGAGGAGGGCCGCGGCGGCGGCGGCGGTCCCGGGCCCACAGGACGAGCCGGTCGGCGCGCTCGAGCTCAGCCCGTGGAGCCCGTGGAGCTCGTGGAGCCCGTGCAGGCCCGTCTGACTCGTCAGCTGCTCCAGCCGTCGCCTGAGGAACCTCTGCTCGCGAGACAGCTGTTCCTTGTGCACGGCGTGCTTGCGCTCCCGCTCCTCCAGGTTCTGCAACACCGAACGGACCCCGCCGATTAGACAACCTGCACACGCACCCACACACGTGCACGCATGCACACGCACGCACGCGACACGCACGCACGAACACCGGCAAACGGCCGCAGCCGACGGCTACTACGCCGAGTTGCACACCGGTGTCCCTGTGCACTGTACGCTGCACGCTGCACGCCGTACGCCTGCACGGCACACGCGATGCAACGCATCGTCGTCCTACGGCGGATCGATACCACGGCTGGGAATCCTGTGCACTGTACGGTCCAGGCGAACGCCTGGGGCTCTGGGATACACGCGGCCCAGGGAATCCGTGTCCGGCTCGGCCCGACGGGGATTTCGAGATCGGATTCTTTCCTGCCTCGCCAAAACCGGCCGTCTACCAGCCCCGGGCCCCGGGACCCCGGAGCTACGGATTCCAAGGGTACTGGGTGTCCGCGAAGTCGAGCGGGACAACGCCTGATTGTTCTACGTGTACGATCCGCGTTGGGAGTCGATGGAAAGGGCGCGACGGTACTCTCGTTTGACTCGTCGATTTTGAGATCGTGGCTTTGGCGTAGGCTGGATGCACTCGATCGGAATTGTCGACGTGATCGGAGAAGGAATCGGAGAAAGTATAGTAGATGTGGTGTGTACAGTAATGTTTATCTAATTGACGCTCAGATTGACCACAAGAAGGGACAATTTGGGAAGAGGAGATACGATTATTCGAGCCTTGCGGTTTATTTTATTATATATATTTTTTTATATATTATTTTATATATTATATTTTATATATTATATATATTTTTTTGTTATAAATTGTCCACAATTATAAAAACGAGCCGCGAGGCCATTTTAGTGGACAATCTGAGCGTCAGTAAGGGAGACATAACTGTAGCACAGTAAGGGAGACATTACTGTGGGAAATAATATTGGATTAGACAAATTTTAACTGGTCTTTTTTCCAAAGGTTGTATCTCGAGAAGAAACCTCGAGGTCTCGCGTGCTTTCGATGATATTTTGACCTCGAAATCGATGGAAGAGTAACCGCAATTTCTTAAGAGCGCGTAACTCTCGTCAGTTTTAACTTTCTGGTTTCAGAGTTCCATCGATCGAATCGCTTCGACTTCGAGAGAATTTTTCGGATCGATTGTCGGCGCGTTACCTTCGATCGTGTTCGATCGTTCGTTCGATCGTGTCGGAATACGAACGATAAAACTGACGGAAATCCTGGCGTCGTTCCGAGTCTCGCGCATCGGATTCTCGTGCACCGGCGGAAAAAAAGGGGCCTCGAGGATTACCAAAACGAAATCAACGTCTCCCCGGTCGCCGATACCATAAATTAACGTGGCGCGCTTTAGCGGATCAACCGGCAAACGGACTTTCACTCGTTCGGATCGCCGAAGGTCGATCGGCTCGCGGATTTTTGCGAAATAACTTTCGTATAAATTCGATGTCGGCCGGGGCGGATTACCGGTCGTTTAATCTTCGACGTTTAATCCGCTCGACCCCTTTGATCCGTTCGGCTCGAACGCTGAAAAACAGATCGGGGTAATTCAGTCCGCGCGGCAAAGCCGCCCGAATCAAGGATTTCTTAATGCGTTTATGTTAAATTATGCGAGGGAGAGAGAGAGAGAGAGAGAGAGAGAGAGGGGCGAGAGGGAAGGAGGCTTTCGAATTATGGAATCCGATGTTAACCGCGGCACAACAGAGAGAGAGAGAGAGAGAGAGAAAGAGAGAGGGGGGAGGGAGGGAGAGACAGAGAGCTTTTCCTTCTGCCTTCGTTCACGTTGGCCGCCCTTGGAAATTAATTCGATCAACTCGGAACGTTTTACAGGGCAGGGAACCGGCGAAAAATTGCGGGATTACCGGGCGTAGCATGGCCGCCCGCGCGCGGATTACCGATGCCACGGCCCCGGATCCGCGGACTTCAACTTTAAATTATTTAACCCGGCTCTGCGAAACATTCGTTAGTCCCTGATGAGCCCGGAAATATTATTTTCCTCCGGCTTGCTTGAGAAAGTCCATCCTTTGTCCGACAGGGAACTTTTAAATCCTTCCGGCTGGACGAGTTTTAATTGCGAGTTGCCGTGATCGCGCGCTCGCGCGCACAAAATATAAACGCGCCGCGGAATAATGACTGTTGCATTATGCATTCGTGGTTAATGCCTTAATCCATTGTTCGACGCTTTTCCCAGTCGCGTCGAATTTCCGTGCTTAGAAACGTCCCCGAGCGCCACGGGGTGTGTGCGCGTCCGATATTAGAACGCGAGGTTCGCGTTCCAATTAGGCGAGCTCCAATCAGGCGTTGTCGTCGTTGGGCTCCGGATTTTTGCGCGGAATTAACATTGGTCCAAGTCCGTTGCAATTTTATCGAGTAATTTCTCCTAGAAATGCCAAGTCTCGGGACGCTGCGAATTTCGCTGTGTTAGTCCCACGCCTATGCAACGATCGCTTTCAATTCCGAACATTTCTGGGAGAAATTACTGCGATCGCGGACACGCTCGTCATAAATTCGTGGATAGCCTGTTCGTCCATGTTAAAAATTCACCGGTTTTAACGAAGTTCCGCGCGACATCGGTGGATAAAACAATAAAACAATAAAGGCTCGTTGGCCGCGTCTTCGAGGAATTGACCCCCGGATACTCCGTGAATTGAAGTTATACAACTGCACGGGCGAGCCACACGTTTCCAATAAGACGGATCGATGCGCTATGTTAATTAAGCGGGTGCCGATCACGAGTGCGTTGGAGATGAAAATGTAACAAATAAATTCATAAATTGCTGGTCGTTCTTTTATAGAGCAACGCGCGTCGGTCGCTTCTACTTCTGCCACCGTAGCATTGGCAGAGCAGTTACACCATTCCTACATTTGACAAAATTAGCAACGTTTGATTGGATCGGACGAAGGTTAGGTCGTTTATGCGAGGGACCCGACGGCGAGAACAATTGCATAAGAGAAGGCTGGACGCTGCGGCCCGTAGAGTGCGGCCAGCGTGATCGGAGGCCAGGTCCGACTAGATTCAATTAAAGAAGACACGACGTACCGTGCATCCGGAGTGATCGAGAGGTTGCGCGGTAATTAAGGCGACAGATCACGCGATCGTGAATTAAGAGAGCCGATCACGATCGTCGTTATTGATTCGTGTACGAATCGCGGGACATTCTTTCTCCCGCAAGCCCACGGCCACGGCACGGATCGAGCGCGCATCGATCTTCGACGGGTTCGTGTCTCGCCGCTAAACGAGCGACAATTTAAAAGAATTATCCCGCGCTGCTAAACGAATTATCCAATCCTTCGGAACCGATATTAATCCGGCCATTAAGCCGGAAAATGAAATTTAAGGTCCCGTTTTCGCCGCGGCGCGGTGTTGTCCCCGTTCGTTCGTTCGCCGTTACGTTATTCCGCTCGCGAGTCTTGCGTTACCTTTTTATTACCGGTGTAAGCGGATTTCATCTCGCGGAGGACGACGGCATTTTTTATCATTTATCGAGGGGATTGATTAACCGCGCGGCGAAACGATTATCGTTCCGTTTCACTTTTATTCTGTTATACCCGTTCGTAAAATCATTAGAAAAGTACCCGCTTCGCTGCTTTTCACTTTTACCGCTTGATATTCCTCGATTATCTCGTTTCGCGAATCTCCGTCGATCCCGACGCAACGAATGGACGAAGAATTCTTCGCTTTATCGTGCCGCACTATCTACATACAGGATGTCCCAAAAATGTCTCGCAATCCGAAAGTGGCGGGTTCCTCTGGTCATTTGAAGCAAATTCTTCCTTTACAAAAATTTTCTCCGAGGCACCGTTAACGAGTTATTAACGAAAAACAGCGACCAATGAGAGGCGAGCTCGGCTGGCGCGAGGCGACCGAGCCAATGAGCGGAACTGGGCTTCGTGCGCTGGTTGGCTGGGCCGCCTCGCGTCAGCCGTACTCGATTCTTATTGGTCACTATTTTTCGTTAATAACTCGTTAACGGTGCCTCGGAGAACATTTTTGTAAAGGAAGAAGCTGCTTCAAATGATCCGAGGAACCCGCCATTTCCGGATTGCCAGACATTTTTGGGACACCCTGCATATCGATATAATCGGCATGGTATTCGCGGTCGTTGCGATAAACAGACTGCGGATTTAACGCAATTGCGCGAAAACGCGAGTGACTGGAACAGAGAAAACGGTAAAACGGAATGCTGTGAAATAACTTTCGACTCGTTCGAAATGTCAGAAATGAAAATTACTTTCCGCATAACTCCTGCATATTACAATCTCGCAACGAAATTTCGCGGCGGGACAATTTTCGTCGCGGTTTCAAATCGCCGAAAAATTGTCGCGATTCGAAAAACCTTGCATTCGAAAAGGAAACGCTCCGGTTTTCGCGGGTGAAATTGATCCGGAGGAGAGTTAGGGGAGGCCATGCAACACCGTGTCGGCTGCAGATTGCTCCATCCAGGCCTCTCTCGTTTCGCAATTGGCCGATCCACGAAAGAGGAGGTCGACCAGTTCCGGTGTAGAAGGCCAAACGCGAAATAACCGAGAGCCGTCGATTGCAGCGTCGCGATTAGGCTTCCCATTGCGTCACCGACGCGGCAAGAAGTGGAGAACGCTGTTTTCTTTCTTCCGGCGCGTAATCGACGCGCATTTCGCTCCGCGCGCTCGCTGCTGAATTCACTTTAGCTCTTGAACGACTCTACATTTACATAGCACCGGCCGCGCTAGTAAGCAATCCCCCATTCTTCTTAAAAACCCGGCAACGTGCTTTACATTTTAATTCTGCCGCACACCGTTCGTGCTTAAAACATAAATGACCGTGGCAGAGGGAAATTACTCGAGCGACACGGACTTCTTGCTCGTACAAAATGCACATAAATGTGTACGTATCGGAAACGGAAAAGTTGCGGATCCTACTCGGAATTTCTTCGTTAACTCATTGCACGTTCTTTTTTTTTATTGTGCATCGTTTAATTTATCGCACTATAAATTCGCGTTTACAGGACCTTGGATCAATATTTTCGTGCTCGTCCGAAGAAACGATCGCACAGACGACAAGCAATTTCTTTCCATAACAATAAGTATTGAATATTATAAAAATACTGGGTTGCTCGTGGCATTAAATATAAATCTGACCTTTCCAATTAAAAAAGCCGCTGTGTCCATCAATGATCCCGCTTCTCCTTCCGTTTAAAAATATTTCAACCGCCACGCCTCTGCTTTCTTTTAATCATCGTCGAATGTGTCGCGCGATTCGAAACACCGTCGAAATCGTCGCGTCGGAGCAATAATATAGGAGAATCAAAACTGCGGCGAACGAATTCGTATCTCGCTTGACCAGCTTGTTAAATGAAACTTCGGCGAAGCGGATTGGGCGAACGCGCGGCGCGCGTGCAGCGAAAACGGAAAACTTCGCGCACACGCAGAGAAATAGACGGAAAATTGTGGAATAACACTTTTTTTTTATTCGCGCGGCGCTTCGTTCCCGAGATAATCGACTTCGAAAGTTTGCTGACGCGCGTGCATTTGCGGCCGCGCGATGTAGAAACGGTTTACGCCACGAACAGACGCGTTACCACGACACATTTTCAGATTTGATTCGCGCAAACATTTTATTCCGAGTTCTCCGAACGTGTTTTTTTGTATTTTTCATTTTTTATCAAACCGAAAATATTTACGCGGAACGAAAATGTTCCGCCTTGATTGCAACGCGCGCCAGCTAAATCGTGTTTTCCTTTCTTGCTGCAACGGATTCGACGAAAACGATTGCAGTTTCTTTAAATTCCACGCTTCGATCGCCTTCTTCAACTTGCAATAGTTTTCAAAAATATGAAATTCTGCCAGCAATTTTAAAGCGTGCCGAACAGGCAATTTTGTGTTCCGTCGAAATTCTCAAATTTTTGACGGAAGGAGAGCTGCTCGACGTTCAAGATGCACGGCGTTTCCGATCGTTAAAATGCGCGCGACGGATACCGAGACCCCGTTCAATCATTTATCCGAGTTCGTTGAATGTTTCAGACAGCGGAACGTCACGGGAATTATTTAACTTCTAATTTCCGACCGGCGCGGCTCGGTTTATTCGCGACGGTTCGACACCGTCGCGCCTTCGCGATGCATTTTTCAGTTGATTCTGTTACGTTTACTTCCACCTGGCGCGCGCTAGGTAAGCCGGTCTCTCATTGTGCGACGATGCTTCCCGGGCGAAAGTTATACAAATTTTATGAAAAAAGTTCCCTTGAAAGAAGAAAGTTACCCGGGAGAATACGTAAACACGGGGACTACAATTTCAGTTCGGGGAGTATCGCGTCAAGCACAACGTCCCGTGTGTTTCTTCAGCCCGGAAGAAGAATGAGCCGCCGCAATAGAAAATTAATTAAACTTCATGTAAAACCTACGGAAAAGTTTACTAATTATACGGTAAGAATCGATGAAGCCTTTCCTGAATTCCGTTCCGCCGTTGTTCCGCCGGTTCCTCTCCGCGTTTTATACGCTAGTTATTAGTATGACTTTTTACTTTTAACGCGACACGATGATATCTATGCCATTGTACTTTCGCGTCTTTCCGTTGTAACATTTCTAAATCAATAAAACTTAAATTTTCCTCTGATCCGTGCGACATCGACGATTCCATCGTATTATTCGCTTCGTATTTGTTTTACGCTGCTTCGGAATATGTTATTCGTGCGGAATGCATTTAGAAAATATACAGAGTGTCCCGTAATTATAATTAATTATTGTGTCAACACCCGGAAAGGAACGATTCCTGAGGTCATTTGAAGTAACTTTCTCCTTGGCGAAAATGCAATCCGCGGCTTCGTTCGCGAGTTATTAACGAAAAACGGCGACCAATGAGAGGCGAGCTCGCCTAGCGCCAGGCGGCCGAGCCAATCAGCGGAACACCGAGTTTCGAACCGTTCTTTACAGCCCCGTAGAGTGAAAACGAGCGAAGGAGCACGCGAAAGAAGCAGGCATGTAAATAAGGACAGTGAGAAGAACGATGCCGATGCGATAGGGGATGCTGTTAAGAGGTGGGGGAAGCCGTCTGCGATTTATGACACCCTTCCAGAACACTACACAGTAGTCCCCTGTAATCACTTCTTCTATTCGGAAGAAGAGAACGTCTTGGAATAAGAGGGGCGGATAAAAAGTGAGGACAGAGGAGATGCAGCGATAAGAGACTGGGGTGGGGCACGGATGGGACGATGGATGATACAGCGTGGGAGGAACGATTAGAACCGAGGAGGGGATCCGACGCCGGGCAATCTATAAAACGACATTATTTGGGCTCTGCAAAATTATTTGGGCTCGACAGATTTATTTAGGCTTAATAAAATTATTTAGGCTCTGCAAAATTATTTGGGCTCTGCAAAATTATTTAGACTTAATAAAATTATTCGGGCTCTGCAAAATTATTTAGGCTTAATAAAATTACTTAGGCTCTGCAAAATTATTTGGGCTGTGCAAAATTATTTAGGCTTAATAAAATTATTTGGGCTCTGCAAAATTATTTAGGCTTAATAAAATTATTTAGGCTCAACGAAACTATTTGGGCTCTGCAAAATTATTTAGACTTAATAAAATTATTCGGGCTCTGCAAAATTATTTAGGCTTAATAAAATTACTTAGGCTCTGTAAAATTATTTGGGCTGTGCAAAATTATTTAGGCTCAGCAAAATTATATTTAGGCTTAATAAAATTATTTGGGCTCTACAAAATTATTTAGGCTTAATAAAATTATTTAGGCTCAACGAAACTATTTGGGCTCTGCAAAATTATGTAGACTTAATAAAATTTTTTACTTAGGCTCTGCAAAATTATTTGGACTCGACATATTTATTTAGGCTTAATAAAATTATTTAGGCTCTGCAAAATTATTTGGCCTCTGCAAAATGATTTAGGCTCAATAAAATTATTTAGGCACAACAAAATGATTTGGGCTCTGCAATATTATTTAGGCTTAATAAAATTATTTAGACTCAATAAAATTGTTTAGACACGACAAAATTATTTAGGCTCAGCAAAAGTATTCGGGCTCGGCAAAATAATCTAAGCTCTGCGAAATTATAAAATGTACATTAATATACTCTGTAAAGTGTACATATACGGCACGCCGTAAAAAATCGGCTTCGCGAATCGATGCAAAGGGAAATATGTTTAAAAGGCAAATTAAGAAATGATGTAATCAAGATTCCATTCCAGATATAATCTGCTGTTATTTACGATGCAATTGTGGACTTTACGCGTTCATTATAGCAACGTACGGACAGACAATAGAATAATGCATAACATTTGAATAAATTTAAACTCGAGTTTTTGTGAATTGTTTCGTAAGTGAATTACCCCGATGAATATGAATTTCAATTTGACGCGGGCTCTCGTGAAATTATATGTTCGCGAGAGCGCAATATACGAACGATTAAAAAGTTTACCTTTTAATAAGAGGCCGGAATAACGTAAACAGAAACAGTTGCAATTACATATGTACATTCGTAGCTCCAAGAAACTAGCGGTTCCCTCGAAGAAACCTCACGATTCACGGCGCTATTATCGCTTAAGAGGATCACGCATCCTTAAAAACGGGCCACTTTCGAGCACAGATTAGAAAGAAAATGAGATTAACGCACAAATATCAGCGAAGAGGCTAATTAAGACTAATTACACTTTTAACCTTCTTTCCACCCGCATAATTAAAGGCGCACACGTAAGCTTCCGAGGGCGATTTTACACCTTACGGGCCACGATCTTAGCGGACAACTTCGACTTTCCTCGAGGAAACACGACTTTCTCGATCGATCTCGTTATTCGTTTATTGCAAAATGATCGCAAATTCTTCGATACTTTCTATCTAGACCAAAGACGCGCGAACGATCCAAATATTACGAAAAGAAAGTTGTTCGATAAGATCGGTTGTGCGAAATCATCGAATTATACCTTGACCGTTCGGTTGCGCGATAATTGAAGAAATCATGCCAATGTTATTCTCTTTTATCGAGCTGATCCATTCGCGAATATCGATGCCAGCGATTTACGAAAGGTAGAAAATGCGCTTATTAACCCTTAGGGGACCAAAACTATTTATTTCCAGTTGACACACTGCCAAGTCCAGACTGTTTTTCAGACGAAGAGAAATGTTTTACAGAAAACTTTTGTATCAAACTATAGAGAAGAGATATGCATTTTTTAAAATAAAACTTCGTTGATATACATTTTCATCGAAACAATCGTGCCTATTCTTCCAACGTTTCCTGTCAGATTTTACGGTTTTATTGATTTCTGTATGGTGGCATTGGACCGTCAAGGGTAAAAAATTCGAAGACAATTACGCGCAAACGAGGAAGCAGAACGGTCTTTCCAAGCTCCCTCGTTCTATCTCGTGTTCCAAGGAAAACTGCGATCCATTGTCCAGCAACTCGCGGCGGTTCGAACATCGTCGAGGTCTCGAAAAGCGAAAATCCAGCGGCGGAGAACTTCGTGAAGGAGGTAACGTTACGGTAGTAGCTCGCGCGCGGATTCCGTTCGAAATCTTCTCGAGCCAGACTCGATATTATACGGGAAGCGGTTGGAGAGCCACCCCGCGTCACGTATCCGTCGTGCCGTTAAATTCGCTGTTAAAGCGGCAAAGAGCCCGGTATTAGAGCCGGGGCGGCAATTATATATCGGCGTCGCCCGTGCCGGAATAGTTTGGATCATGCTCGATCTCGATCGGCGGCCGGCGAATCGACGAGCTCGATTCGCTGACGGAATGTCTCCCGGCGAAGACAGCTTATCGGTCGGGTTTCGCGCTGATCCCGTCCCCGTCGCGCGAGGTGACATAATAAACATTGAAATTTAATGCCGCAGCTGCGCGACCGATTCGTATTCCGCGGGCCACGCTGCGGTCGTACGTCGCATCGGGCTTTATTGGCCAGTGGGACATATACGTACGGTCCACCTTGCATTCAAGCAGGATACGACGGTACGTGGAATATAAACTCGCATTATTCGATCGGGGAATACGCGGGGCCGCGTATAATGCCACCTCGGCTACTCCGCTCCGCTCCGCTCGACTCCGCTCCGCGGCGGGCGCTCGCATTTTACTTACATTATTCAGACACCGCCTAATGCGCTCCGCCGTGCGTACGCCAGTAATATAATTGCAGGATGCACACTCGCACCGCACGGCGGCATTATCGCGCCGTTTTCACGCAAATCGTCGGCCACCGGTTGCCCTTTTTTACCTGCCGACTTCTCCCTGCTTCGAGAGATTTGAGCCGTTTATGTTGAAAGTGGCACAAGTCACTTTACCGTAATGAAAAGTGGTGATTTCTTAATGTTTATGCGAAATTATTTATACCGAGAAAAGTATCAGTATCCTGAGATAACAAATACAAGTGAATCTTCTCGAAAGTTAGCATCCATATTTTGAAACGTGTTCAAACGCAAACCCTCAAATGTATCGACTTAAAAACAAAGCGACTTATGCCACTTTCAAAATAAACGGCTCATTTTTCATGTTGGAAGAATTTCGAGACCGCGGTGCACGGAAACGCCCATTTTCTTGGACATACAGTAATGTCTCTCTAATTGACGCTTATATCGTCCACAGAAATGGACGATTTGAGAAGAGGAAATGCGATTGTTCGAGCCTTACACTCGGTTTTTTATAATTGTGGACAATTTATAACTATAAAAATAAACCGCAAGGCTCGAATAATCGTATCTCCTCCTCCCAAATTGTCCATTTTCGTGCTCAATCTGGGCGTGAATTAGAGAGACATCGTTGCACTGCGAGACAACGGCCGCCCGAAAGGTTAAATTAAATCGGTAACTATAAAAACGAGTCGCAAGGCTTGAATTCGCGAGGCTCCTCTTCCCAAATTGTCCATTTTCGTGCGCAATCTGGGCGTGAATTAGAGAGACATCGTTGCACTGCGAGACAACGGCCGCCCGAAAGGTCAAATTAAATCGGTAACTATAAAAACGAATCGCAAGGCTTGAATTCGCGAGACTCCTTTTCCCAAATTGTCCATTTTCGTATTATAATTATAATTATTATTATAATATTATTCGAAGGAATAGCTTCTTCTCGTTGCCCGGAGACGATAAGTACGATTCGAAAAGCGGCTCATTTTTCATGTTGGAAGAATTTCGAGACCGCGGTGCACGAAAACGCCCATTTTCTTGGACATACAGTAATGTCTCTCTAATTGACGCTTATATCGTCCACAGAAATGGACGATTTGAGAAGAGGAAATGCGATTGTTCGAGCCTTACACTCGTTTTTTTATAATTGTGGACAATTTATAACTATAAAAATAAACCGCAAGGCTCGAATAATCGTATCTCTTCCTCCCAAATTGTCCATTTTCGTGCGCAATCTGGGCGTCAATTAGAGAGACATCGTTGCACTGCGAGACAACGGCCGCCCGAAAGGTTAAATTAAATCGGTAACTATAAAAACGAGTCGCAAGGCTTGAATTCGCGAGGCTCCTCTTCCCAAATTGTCCATTTTCGTGCACAATCGGGGCGTCAATTAGAGAGAGAGATCGTTGCACTGCGAGACAACGGCCGCCCGAAAGGTTAAATTAAATCGGTAACTATAAAAACGAGTCGCAAGGCTTGAATTCGCGAGGCTCCTCTTCCCAAATTGTCCATTTTCGTGCGCAATCTGGGCGTCAATTAGAGAGACATCGTTGCACTGCGAGACAACGGTCGCCCGAAAGGTTAAATTAAATCGGTAACTATAAAAACGAGTCGCAAGGCTTGAATTCGCGAGGCTCCTCTTCCCAAATTGTCCATTTTCGTGCGCAATCTGGGCGTGAATTAGAGAGACATCGTTGCACTGCGAGACAACGGCCGCCCGAAAGGTCAAATTAAATCGGTAACTATAAAAACGAGTCGCAAGGCTTGAATTCGCGAGACTCCTTTTCCCAAATTGTCCATTTTCGTATTATAATTATAATTATTATTATAATATTATTCGAAGGAATAGCTTCTTCTCGTTGCCCGGAGACGATAAGTACGATTCGAAAAGCGGCTCATTTTTCATGTTGGAAGAATTTCGAGACCGCGGTGCACGGAAACGCCCATTTTCTTGGACATACAGTAATGTCTCTCTAATTGACGCTTATATCGTCCACAGAAATGGACGATTTGAGAAGAGGAAATGCGATTGTTCGAGCCTTACACTCGTTTTTTTATAATTGTGGACAATTTATAACTATAAAAATAAACCGCAAGGCTCGAATAATCGTATCTCCTCCTCCCAAATTGTCCATTTTCGTGCGCAATCTGGGCGTCAATTAGAGAGACATCGTTGCACTGCGAGACAACGGCCGCCCGAAAGGTTAAATTAAATCGGTAACTATAAAAACGAGTCGCAAGGCTTGAATTCGCGAGGCTCCTCTTCCCAAATTGTCCATTTTCGTGCGCAATCGAACGTGTGCGACTGGAACGGGACACGGAGAGGAATACCGCGCGCGAATACGCGGTAAATATTTGTCCGATTAAGCTGGATACTATTAATAATTGTGCCGGACAAAATATAAATATTCCCTCGCGGCGCCGCAGCCAGGTAAACACGGTAAACAAGGGTAAACAAGAAAGAAACAACGGGCGAAAGCATGTCCACCGGAAAATAGCTGGCCGCGGGTGACGAACGCGCGCACCCGCGACGATATACCGATCGGAAATAACACGCGCCGTCGATGGCATCGTTGTTGCAATACTCGCTGGAGAAATCTTGGTGTCATCGATGCGACGAGAGTGCACCGGGTCGCCGCTCGGGGATAACCGTAACTCGCGGGAGGGCAGCAGTTCTCCCGGCGCGGCGTGCATCGCCGGGTGTACTTATGCTAATCCGGTTTATGCAAACACAAAATAGTTGCCGTCTTATTCCGTTTTTTCATCCCTTTCTTTTTCCGAATAGGAACCGCATCGCGAGGACACGTCCTGTCGACCGTATAACGTTAAATATTTATGAACCGCAGTGCAATTACTCGCGGCCGCGGTCCCCCCGTTCATCAAATGGTTACCCACCCTCGCACGGAATTACGCGGGGAACTATTAACTCCGACCGGGAGAAGTCGCGCGCGCTCGCGATAAATATGCAATAATCGCGGAGCCATTGCAAGGAGGTCGCGGGGCCGGCCGAGGAAAGAGGATCGGCGAATCGAACGCAAGAATCCGAGCGTGTTCCTCGCCGGATCGGCCCGGTCTCGGCGCGAACCGCTCTCTTGCGACACGGGCTGCCGGATTAACAGAATTCTGCCGTCGCGTCGGACGCAACCCCACGCAGAAACGGAATATTCATTGCTCCCCCCGTCGCATCGCTGCCGGCCGCCGGCCGCGGCTCTCGCGAGTGCACGCGAACCAGCCGCGCTCGTGGGCGTCCGTTTCTGGGTTATGCAGCCTGGTGCAATATGCATGTGCGTGTCCTCGTCCGCGTCGCGGCGATGCCGGAGAGCCGATGGGCCACAAAACCGCGCGGCGAGGGATGCGCATCGAAGTGCACGTGCACGCGTGCGTCGCCCGCCCGTCGCCGCCTATATCGAGCACCCTTCCCTCCTGACGGCTGACACGGGCAAACCCGATGTTACAACTAATTTTTCGCATCCTTTCACGCCGACGCTGAACCTACCGTGCCGCTCGAAACCAACGGTCTTACGTTTTTTATTCTCGGGCCGCCGGCGTCGCGCGGAACTCTTCCTTCGAAAGAAACGATTCGCCGAAGTCCATCATAGTCGATATAGAGAGAACTCTTTCTCTCGAATTTATTATTGCAAACTACGCGGAAGAAGCTTTTCGATCAGTTTTGTTGCACGAAGTATTGTCAGGAGCACGTGCGATTCTCTGCGGAGACCCTTTTTTTATTCTGTTGCTTCCTTTGAGACTTTTCGTGGAAACTGTCGCTCTGTCATTGGTTCGTTTGATTCGACCAGTTGGTTTGCCAGTTTTATGGAATTACTGTAATGTCTCCCTAACTGACGCTCGGATTGCGCACAAAAATGGACAATTTGAGAAGAGAAGATTCGAGCCTTTCAGCTCGTTTTTATAGTTCTTGACAATTCGTAATTAAAAAAACGAACCGCAAGGCACGATTAATCGTATCTTCTTGTCCCAAATTGTCCATTTTTCTGGACAATCTGAGCGTCAATTAGAGAGACATTACTGTATAACCATATTTATTATAATATTTATATAATATTTAATAGTATATTTAATAATATTTATATATAATTATGTTAATTTAGCATATTTATATAATATTTATATATAATATTTATTATAACCTTATTTATTGTGACCAAATATTACAACCTCGACATTTTTACGAAGATACGCGCATTATAAGCATATTTATTATAATATTTATTTTTATATATATATATATAATATTTATTACAACCTTATTTATTATGACCAAATATTACAACCTCGACATTTTTACGAAGATACGCGCGTCGGTTCGCGTTCAAGCGCTCGTTAGGTTCGGCGTTAATTTTCGTCGGAGCTGCATTTCTTGGCGGGAAGGTCGCGCCAGCGGAATCGGGATTGGCTTTTCGAAAGTTGCGCAATCGTTTCTGAAACTGTACGTCCGCTGTCGTTTCTGCGGCTCGATCATCTGTTCTCTGATTGCAACTCGACACAGTTTCAAAGAAATCGAAAGTGCGCGGCGACTGCAACCTTATCCAGTCGTCCGCGCGCAAATCGTTTCGTTGATTGAGAACGACGGGAGATTATTTGGCCGGGAATGCTCGCGTAACCGTGGGATTCTGCAACGAGATTGCTCGCTAATAAACTGAATAAACTGAAGTCGGAATTGTCCAAAGTAAGATAGATAGATATATACGCGGCATCAAAATCGTATGAAGTTTCTATTACGCTATATCCCGCGCGTCGTACACTTTCTTCAACATCGCCGGCGAAAATTCATTTTGCAACCGCCGCCGTGAAGTTTGAATTTATGAAATTTTCGAGTGAAGAAACCTTCAATCTTCGCTACCCCGGCGTCGCCTAGCGCGAAGCATCCTAGAGGAAGCAACTCGGGGATGAAGTGAAAGTAGAAGCTTCATCCCCCCAGAATGAACCGAAGTAGATTGCTGTATTTTTTCGCCACGCTGAAAAGAGGTGATCTTTTGCAACTCTCCGCGCACTTCGCCGGAGTCTTCTGGTGACGCGTTGTTATATAAAATTTTATATAAAAATCGAGCAATCTCTTTCACGCATTTATAAAAGAAGAATCGATAGATCCACGCAGCCAAAATGTAGAATCGTTCGAAGAATTGAAAACCTGCCCCTATTCCCGACTAATTAACTCTTTGCACTCGAAGCTATTTTAACTGAAAATATAAAATCATTTTTCTAACTTATAATATTTCCACTTTATACGGCAAAATGCATTTTATGCATATGAAATTGTCTCTTGGGACTCGCAGAACAGTTACACTCTTAACAATTTTTCAAATCTAAACTTTGTTAATATCAAAGTTATCTTAAAAGATGATACAACAAATTTTAGCGGTGCCTCGGAGTCACCACTCGAGTGCAAACGGTTAAAGCGGTTAAGAAAAGAAACGATCGTCCGCGTGCCTCCTGTACCTAGCAGTTATTTCGGCGAACGTTTATTTCCCATGAAAATCCGCCGTCTAGTTTGCGGCCGTTGAACGTGTTCGGGGAAAAAATCGCCCGCGTGCCAGCGGCGGAACGAAGGAAACCGGGAGGAACGATCGACGCCGGGGCGACAAGAAGAAGCGGGTGCGAGACAAAAAGGGAGGGTGGCTCCGAGACACCGTATCGGGGAAGTTGGATCGATTCCGCCGGTGGCGTTTCGTCGAGCGATCCCTCGACCCACGGTCGATGGATTGATTGAAACGGTCCGCGTCGGCCGGAATTAAATGAGCAACGTGGACGTGGAGCAACAATCCGTGAAAAGGAACAGCGAGGAGGGGCCGCGCGGAGGGGCCGCGCGGAAGGGTGGGAAATGTAGGTGGGACACACCGGCTCCGCCGGTTGGGAACATTTCCGGGCAAGAAGAGCGAAATGGATTGCGGAGGAAGCGTGCGTCGTCTGCTCGATTTAAAGAAGTAATTTGCCGCAGTGAAATCAGGTTGCCGGATCTATGGGGGACTCTCTTTCGACGAGCGAGCATAAATTTTTTCGACCGCCGTCCTCTCAGGATCGGAACGCTGGGCGGAGGGAGAAGGGAGAAAGGGGGGGAGGCAGATTCGTTTCGGGGGATATTTAATGTTCGGGAACGGGCAGTGTCGCTTAGCGACAATTGTGTTTAATTGCCGGGAAAATGTAGCCCGGGCCCCGTCGCGCTCTTTCCATTACTATCCGCGACGCGTTTATCGTGGCTCCGTGACGATCGTTGGATCGTTCGAGCGATTGCATCGGGCTCCGATCACGGTCCTTAACGGGTTTTATTTATTTACCCGATGCGACGACGCAATTCGAGCGCGCGCGACAAAACCGTGGGTGTAGATGCTGTTATGGGGAAGCAGATTCTGATGCATGGACCGGCACGCTCGCCTATCATCGAGTCCGTGATTTTATCGAGTATTCGCGATTCGCGCATCGGCGCGCGCGACAGCGCTTTTCGAACGGCTCTGCTGTTTAAGAAAGGGGCCAAACAGCGTTCTTTGACCCAATAGCATTCTTCTTGTTGCGTATAAAAAGTATGAACCTAAAGTATATTGCAAAAGGTGAGCGATCCAGCGACGACTAACGACGTATGATATCTTGTTCATGCTATTTTTACTTCCGTCCGTTCTATTTCGTCTTGCCCTATAAATATTCAGAATATCTTAAAATGTACGAACATATTTCAGTTTTCATTAAGATAAGAATTTGAATAATGAATTGTAACTATTTTTTACGCGCGACGAGTATGCTCGTCGGAAACAGCTGACTGGTTGAACAGCCGTCTCTACAGAATTTATTATTCTATCGCCTTCCGCAAATTTATTCGGTCGTCGATGGTCAACGCGTTACATGCCGAACGAATTTCAAGTATACTCGATCTTTTTCGTACTTCTCTTTCCTGCTGAACCGCAGCTTGGATAATTGAACAATTGCCTACACGGAACGCTAAAGTAAATCTTGACTGGTTCTCGAAAGGAATAGTGCTGCACGTGGATCGTTTTATTAAAAAAGAAGGCAAAGAAAAGTAAAAGTAAATCAGGTTACCGACGTGCGTAAGTTAGAGGTTCGGCGGCCATGATTCTTTTCTGCCAGATCCATAGGAACCTAAGACGAAGTAATTATTTCGCAGTAATAGTTTGCAGTAATTATTATAATAATTATAGTAATTATTATATAGTAATTATTATAGTAATTATTATAGTAATAATATAGTAATATAATATAGTAATATATTAATATTATAGTAATAATATAGTAATATATTAAAAATATAGTAATTATTATAATAATTATATTATTATGCCTATTATATCATAGTCTATTATGTTATATTATTAGTTTGCCCGTATAATTTACAGTTGTCGACAATCGGTGATTATAAAAACGAGCCGCGAGGCTCGGACGATCGTATCTCCTCTCCCCGAATTGTCCATTTTCGTGCGCAATCACGGCGCGAATTAGGGAGAAATTACAGTAGTCGGCGACCAACGATAAATTCCAGCGATATCGCTTTAGTTCCGAGTCACCCCCCCTCTAACACGGGAATACTTTCTCGCAATTAATACGGCGCGCCAATACGGGCGGATAGATAATTACGAACAACTGCGAACAGCGAAACTTCTGTTCCCCGAATCCGCTCCGAATACACTCGAAAATTCTCCGCGCAGTCGGAGCTCTAGCCGCCCCCGCTCTAAACTCGCTAAACTCTCTTAAAAACTGAAACTCCGAGCCCCCGGGCGCTGACCGCTCTTAAAAGCTTCCCGCCTATGTGGAAACATTTATTCGAAGCCTATGTTTAACAACTCCGATGGATTTGCCGAGTTAGCGGGCTCGCAGCTGCGGCGATCGAAGAAATCCTCCTCGACGGTTGCGGCACGCTATCCGGTTCGGGATCGATGGAACCACGGATCTTTCGCGAATCCACGCCGGCGAGTCGTTCGACAGGGTTGTTCGACGGTTAAACCTGTTGTAAATGAAAAATGTTCGATGTCCGAATGCGAATTTCCGGAGCTTTCGCGATGCTGTCTTCAGCGACCTCTGTTCTTCGCACGTTGTTCGAAGGCTCGCTTCGTAGCGTCGATACAATTTAGCGCGATTATTATTTAAACCCTTGCACCCTCCAATGTATAATCTTACAAAATTCCATAGCGGTGGAATGATTTTTATCACAATTCTATATCAATAGCAGAATCACAATTTTGGCAAAATTTTCCGCGAGTTGCCGATAGTTTACTTACATCAAAAAATAATCCTTGGAATGTTAAGGGTTGAACGAATAAACGCAGCAGTATACGTTGTGCACCGTATAATTAGCGAAATTATTCTCAAAAACCCGTTCCTTACGAACCATATTAATAGACTGCTTGAATAAAAAATTAATATTGTCACATCACATGGGAAATAAAGTTTCGCGCAAAATACCGAGGGCGCTTTTCAATCCGTCCGACCTATCAATTTTCCGATGTAAATTGCCACCCCCTTGATCACCAAGAGCAAAAGAGGTCCAAAATTTACGACACGCGGGAAAATGAAACGGTGCTGGAACAGGATATTATGTTTCTTTTCGAAAGAGCGCTGCCCGTGTAGCGAGCAACATTGTCGCGTGATCCCGTGGAGTAAACGAGTCCATAAAGCATGCAATTTGCATAAACATCCACGATGTCGCGAGCCGAAGCTCGCGATCCCCGTTAAAATCCATTACGCTTTGCCGGGCTGTTCAGGGACGGCTCTTATAAAACACTTAAGATCGTACGGCGTCGATCGCACGGGTCCGCGAGATCGTTCCCGAGCCGGAAGTCCTCGGCATTGGCCGTGTTCCTTAACGTGATCTGCGGTCTGGCTTTCGTTGTTTCGCGGCGACCGATGCACCGGTGCATCGCGTTTCATAGCGCTATACGTGTAACGCGTCGATGCATTAACGCGGCTCCGCGTCGCATAAACGCGGCGTTTCGGTTCCGAGTGCAGTAATTTCTCCCAGAAATGTTCGGAATCGAAGCCGGCAGGTCTGGGAATACTGAGTCGCGATTCTTCGGGCCTCGCGACTTGATTTTGTAGAAAAGAAATGCTAGAATAAAATTTCTAATTTTGTTGCCACGATTCGAAGGCAATTCGGAGGCCACGTGACACGATTTAAAGGCAATTCGGAGGACACGTGACACGATTTAAAGGCAATTCGGAGGCCACGAGACACGATTCGAAGGCAATTCGGGGGGCACATGGCACGATTCGAAGGCAATTCGGAGACCACGAGACACGATTCGAAGGCAATTCAGAGAACGCGTGACACGATTCGAAGGCAATTCAGAGAACGCGTGACACGATTCGAAGGCAATTCGGAAGACACGTGACACGATTCGAAGGCAACTCGGAGGGCACGATTTGAAGGCAATTCGGAGAGCACATGACACGATTCGAAGGCAATTCGAGGGCACTTGGCACGTTTCGAAGGCAATTCGGAGACCACGTGACACGATTCAAAGGCAATTCGGGGGACACATGGCACGATTCGAAGGCAATTCGAAGGCCAAGTGACACGATTCGAAGACCCTTAGCATCGACGTAGCAATAAATTACATAGGCGTAGCACCAGCGCACAGAAATTCACAGCAGCCCGAAATTTGGCATTTCCCGGAGAAATTACTGTATCGAGAAGAATTATAGAATATGTGGCGATTGGAAACGGCGCAAATGATAGAAAAAGCTGATTAATTAAAAACTGTTAGAAGAACTACAGCGATCGATAACGCACGTAACTCTGAGAATGGTAGAAAACCCAGCTGTTCGCCTAGAATATTCCGATCAAGCGTCCTCGATACCTAGCATCCAAACGACACAAAAACGACGGTGATCCTTGCGAAGCGTAGGAAAGCGAAAAAGTAGATACGCGGAAGATGAAAATGGGGCGATTTCTCGGGACTCTCTCCATGGCGGGAGAATATTGCGCTAAATAAAGGAGCGGAAGTCGTACGGGACGGAAGATAAGGGGAAACGAATCGCGGAAAGATAAATAGCTGGAGATGAAAGCGGTTCGGGGGTGAAGATACGCTGGAAACGATAGGAGGAGACTTAATCTTTTCTCACGAGAAAAATAATAAAGGAGCACGAGGGGGAGGAGGAGGGGGTCTTCCGAGTAACAGCCGAGACGTGACGGAGACACGCGGAACGGGAACGGGAACAGGAACAGGAACAGGAAGGAGGAAAAAAATGTTTTAACGAATCATTGTGCGTCCGTCGGCGTAACAGAGTGCAACAGGTTCGAGCGAAGTATGAACTGTTACGATATTTTTCACGGTCGCGTTCGTGGACACCGAGGAACGGCGCCCGTTAACGTTGCAACGTCGAAACAGACTTCGGTTTTCCCTCCAGATGCGCTCGAACTTCGACGCGCTGGCCCACATACATAATTCTGCAGCGGAAGTGCAGCACGTTTCTGCGTGGAGACCCGGCGCTCGGTCTCAAACGCGTGTTTATCGTCTATGCTCGCTCGCTCGCTCGCGGTTTGCTGGGGTCACGTAGAAAAGCTAAGAGCGTGAAATGTTGAAAGCTTGCCACCATCGGACGATTCCGAAACGTTCGATCGCGTTTTCGTCTACGGCAATGTTGTTTCCCGCGCCTTGTTTCAATTTTTCGAGATTCCACTGTCGCTTAAGCAGTTACCTGTGGCGCCTCATTTTCAGAGCGCACACCTATATTTGTGTATATTGTAGAGAGAATCAAGCGACGACGAGTATATTCGTCGAACACAGAGTAAGTGTCGCTGTTAAAACATTGGATCAAAAACGACGAGGCATATAGCACGACGAGAACACTCGTCGTGACACAAAATACTGTGACTTCTCCACGACGAGTATACTCGTCGAACACAGAGTAAGTGTCGCTGTTAAAACATTGGATCAAAAACAACAAAGTATATGGCACGAGTACACTCATCGTGACACAAAATACTGCCGTTTCTCCACGACGAGTATACTCGTCGCTGGTTAAATTCTTTGCTCTTGCACTCCCTTGCACTTTCTTACACTCTTTATCGTTGCGATCGTTACAATTACAAGGACCGAGGACCCACAGTTAAGAACAATATAAAGAGTAGTTGGAGATCTGTGACAAGGATTCGAACCGGGATTTACATCGGGGAGCATGCTCGAAATGGAAACAAGCAACTATTGTCTGACACGTACCGCCTAATTCAACCGTAAGCCCCGTTCCACGATCAACGCTCCGCATCTGTAGCCGAAATTTTGATGGAAACGCTAACACACTATTCCATACCCGCGCCATGCCGCGCCGTCCGAACACTATTGTCTGATTCTACCGAGAGTATGTGTCACAGTTAAATACAGGTCCCTGCCAACGGATTGCAATGTAATCCTGACGCCACCGTCCACGAACCTCTTCGTGGCAAATATTTTGTAGTTCGACTTGGGTCAAAGTTCAATAACTCGTCGAGTATCTTCGCGATCGAAAGTTCCTCTGTGCGAATCGAGCGCGAATCGAAGCAAGCGACGATCTAATTTTGTAATTAAACTAAATTCGAGCATCTTCGTTTCGTCGGCTGCTCTCGTCTTAAATGCAATATTTTTCGATGAAACTTTTCACTCGTCGCTTCGATTCTCCTCTGCTATCTACAATATCAACCACGATTTAGTTCATATTTAACTTTGACGATCTTTATCCATCACACGTAAGAAAACGTAACAAAATTACTTATTATAAATAGAGAAAATAAACAGCATTTTATTCCCCGCTAGCTTTCACTATAGCGATATTAGCGATAATCAAACAATACAGTAAATCCTCCCTAATTTTCAGCTAATAATCAGCTTGTATTCGGAACTTGCCCCTCGTTTGTATAATCGTCGCCAATCGGCAACTGTACAAATCTTTGTCTACCAGCTGAAGGAAAATTGGGAAGAATTTACTATAAAAATCGATGAAAGAGAAGCGAAACTAATCGTTTCGGCTAAAGTCGAAGGCAGCCACGAAACAGGGGTTTAAGAACGGCGCGTTCGAAGAAAGAAGCAGGGGTCACCGAAAAAGCCTACATGAATTGACAATCAACCGAAGAGAAGAGGCAAGGGTGCATTGGCGCGGCGAAGGAGGAGGAGGAGGAGGAGGAGGAGGAGGAGGAGGATCGCAAGAGGCTCTCGTGGGTCGTCAGAAAGGCAGGCTAAGGTGTCGCGGCAAACAGAGAATAGCGGCAGACAATGGATGCGTAGTTAGTAAATTACAGCCTGGCTGGCACAATAGCGTGCAGGGACTGGCTCTGCGTGCGTGCGTGCGTGCGTGCGTGCGCGCACGAGTGCGTGCATGCGTGCGTGCGTGAGCGTGTCGTGGCTCTCCTCGGTCTATGCCGGCCGCGTGTTTGTCTACGTCTACGTTCTATGCTCCGCACGGTTTACAGAGAGCGGCGTGCACCGGCGCGTATCCACCGTTCGTCCGTGCATGCAGGGTCCGCGTGGGAGTCTCTCTCTCTCTCTCTCTCTCTCTCTCTCTCTCGCTCTCTCTCTCGGTATATATCAATCCGATCTGCAGGTACCTGTACATTACGTGCCTGCATTAGATACCAGCCGCAAGATTGCCTTGTGTCCCCCATTCTCATTTCACCGCTCATCCTCATCGCGCCCCGAGGTCTCCGTGTTTGTGGAGGCGCGCGATCGTTTCGGGGCATCATCGAGGAAAACCAGATTACGCCGCGCCAAAGCCTCGCCTCGCCTCGCCTTGCCTCGCCTTGCCTCGCCGCGGCCATTTTCCGAAGGCCGACGATGTTAAATAAATAGCTAGTAATTATATAAATAACTCGTGACATATAATTTTACCGAAGAGAAACGGAAACGCGGATTTAACCCTTTGCACTCGGAACAGATTTTTCGGACATCCAGATCTTGTTATACAGAGTCGAATTGAAAGAACAATCGTCGTGCTGCTGGACAATTTTTATAAGAACCGATCGATAAAAGATTCGGTGTTTTTAAAATTATGCATCCTACGGCACGAAAGGAAAATAATAATTAAAAGGAGATGTCACTCCGACGCGAATACATTGTGTCGCCGTATCGGCGACATCCGAGTGCAAAGGGTTAAAAGTGTCGAACAAAGTTGCCTTGCGAACGATACTCGAGCTCGCGAAACTAGCGCGCGCTGTTTTCTTTCTCGTCGCACGATCCGTGCTTTTCTCTGTTTTTCAACGACTGCGTTCGACTTTTGACAGCCGACAACCGAAACACCCGACGGTCATCGATCGATATCACGAAACACCCGATATGTGCCAATCGATATCACGTAGCACGCGCACGTGATACCGTACGCATAGTACGCGCGAAAAGAAATACGATACCACAATGCGACGCGGCGAACCTTCGGCTATTCTAATCGATCGAGGGAACACGAATCTTCGGAGAACGGAGCACATATTCGCATAACTCGATTAGAGTGCTAGATTAACACTGAATTTATGAGAATGACAAGGCTGAACTTATTTCGACTGTAAAATATTGATTTCCATTATAATCTAAGCTCGAACAAAGGAATCCTCTCAGCCGTTTTCTCAGAACGTTTCAGCGAAACGACCGAGATTTCACGCCCTCTCATTGGTCACTGTTTTTCGTTAACCTTTTAGGCACGACCCGCCACTATAGTGGCTTCCGCGGATGTCATCTCTCTGAACGACGCGCCACTATAGTGGCTTGCTCTAGTAGCTCACTCGGTCATCGTTCGAATCAAATAATCGTCTTCATATGCATTGTTTCACACTTCTTTTGTCTTCACATCGATTTACAATATAATATCTTAACAATATAACTGTTAACAATATAACTGTATCTTAAACCCTTGGCCTACACGATATCTGCCAATTGCGCGAGCATTAGTAAACAAGAAAATCGGTCGCGCGCCGTGCCATTCAACTGTTCAGCCGTGTACCTGAACTGGCGCAAAATGTGTACCTTTCATGACATATAGTATATTTCAGTGCAACGAAAGGAATTGCGAAATAATAAACAATGTTTAGGTACAAATAGTAATTTTAACACTTTATCGTCCGGTCGTGGTTGAGGCTGCCACTCAGTAAGGACTGGCTTAGTCGCGCGCGCATTTGCTCCCAGTACCGGCTAAATTTTCGCTATTCATTGTGTTGTGCTTATTCCTTTAAAAATAATAATAAATAATAATAATTATTATAATTATAATTCATAAGGATATGGGGAGGTCAGCATACAGGAGGTCAGCTACTAACAAAACAGTAAAGAAGCGAAAACCGTCGATAGCTAAAAGTCGATTAATAGGCTATCGGTCGATAAGCATTGGCAATCGAAAAGCCGATTAATAGGCTAGCGATCGATAAACATTGGCAATCGAAAAGCCGATAAATAGGCTAGCGGTCGATAAAGTGTTAAGACGTCTAGGGTGCAATCATAATCAATTGATCGGTTGACAAAAATAATTTATTTTTGCACAAATTTGCACAAATTCTTTACCACGAGTCTGACTCGTGGCTTTCGTTTATGGCACAAATTCTTTACCACGAGTCAGACTCGTGATTTTCGCTTATGGCACAAATTTTTCACCACGAGTCAGACTCGTGGTTATAGGCCAAAGGGTTAACAATATATAGACAGAATATACAGACACTCTGTACAGTACATATGAGACTCTGCCGTGCAGAGAAATAGCCTCGCGCAGAATTCAGCCGTACCTAAAAGGTTAATAACACGTAAACAAAGCCGCGGATCGCATTTTCGCTAAGAAAAAAGTTACTTCAAATGACCCGAGGAATCTCTCATTTCTCGGAAGCACCATAATATTGGGACACCCCGTGTACACGTCGCAGGTACCAGAAAAAAAGAGCAATGCACCGACAAACGCCCGAACAGCCCGAAGTCCGAAATCGTCACAGTCCCGGGAACCCGTTCGAGGGTTTTCGAAATTCGAGAAGGGGCCCCGCACGCTGCAAAAAAACAGCGAATCCGGCAAGCATCGAGCCGTCCCATCGCATTCGCTGACATATCACGAGCGGCGCGCGCTGACATTAAAATCCGCCCTATCGAGACTCCTCGAAAGTTCGAGCCGGGGCGACGACGAGTTCGACTAATTAGAGTCGTCTAAAAGCGGCCGCTCATTAACGGGCGCACGGCGATTTATCGTCAGCCGGCGGCTGGCCGATGAAAAAAGGGGGGGACGAGGACGGGAGGGGAGGTAACGAAAAGTCAAAGCAGCCGGGGAGCCACGAAGAGAGAGAGAGAGAGAGAGAGAGAGAGAGAGAGCGAGAAACCACTGAAACGCTACGGAGCAGAAGGGGGTGAGAGAGAGAGAAAGAGAGAGAGAGAGATTCGTAGGGAAACGGGGGAGGCTGAGAAAGAGGAAGGAACGAATGACTCGCGGCGAACAAAGGACGAAGAGAGGGCGAGCGGGAGAGGAGAGAGTCGGAGGTGGCGATGTCGGGGGCCGCGATGGAGAGGAAGAACTGGAGGAGGAAATGAAGCGTGTCGGGGCTGGAAAGAAGTCGGCCGAAGGAAAAATTAAAGTCGGAGGATCGGAAGGGAAGGAAGAAGAAAGTCCGCCGGAGAAAGAACGAGGAACCCCGGCGAACACCGGGAAAGTCGACTTCTACTTTCAGCTGTGCGGGGTGGCCGGCGTGACGAAGGGGTTGCTGCGGCGGAACGAGACGGCGAATCGAAAGCAGAGGGAGACAGAGAAGGAGAGGGAGAGGGAGAGAGAGGGAGGATCATTCGTATTTCGCGCTGGTGGAGTCGGCGGCGTGTAGCAGGCGGTCGTCCCGGGTAATACTTTATTTGTCCGCCCCTGGACTTTCTTTCTTTCTGTTTTCCAGCGAGCGCCGCCACTGCCGCCGCCGCCGCGCTTCTTCCTTCCCTCCGCGTCGGTGTTTCCACCGGCTGTGCTCGACCGCGATTCTTTTCACACTCGGCCATCTTTTCCGCCATCTTTCTTGCTAATTACCCGACCCGTTTTCCGCGGTCAGAAATCTCTTCCCCGCCCCAACCGCGACGCCTCGCCTCGCCTCTCCTCGGCCCGCGCTCCTCTTTTCTTCTTATTCCCGCAGCCGTAGCGGTTGTTCCCGCAGCGAGAGAGAGAGAGAGAGAGAGAGAGAGAGGGGAGAGAGAGAGAGAGAGAGAGAGAGAGAGCAAGCACCGTGTACGCGTCTCGGCGGCAGACGTCGCCTCTTCTTTCTTGCCGGCTTGTTCCCGCGAACCGCGACTTTCACGGGAAACCCATGAAATATTCAGACGACCATCCCCCTCCTTGCCCCGTAGCCGGCGAACCCCCGGCCACGTCGTTCCGACGCTTCCGCAGACTTTTACGGACGGCACCCGCCGTTGTATCTCTGATCCGGCCTCCGGCCTCCGGCTCCCGGTCCTCTACAAGGAGCTACGACCGCGAGCACCGGCAACTTCCGCGCGCGTAACCGCGGAAAAAGAAGCAAAGTTACTTAGCGACCCTCTCTCTCTCTCTCTCTCTCTCTCTCTCTCTATCCTTGGATCGACGGACCAGCCCGGAATCGCGGGGAGAGGAGTCGCGAGGAGGGAGCCGCGAGATGGAAACCCACCTCGGTCTCTGCTGTTCGCGGCGACCTCGGTCTTCGGGTTTTCGGTGTTGGTTCTTTGATTTAAAACGCATCCGACGGAGGATCGTACCGCGCTGATACGCGCCGATTTTAAACGCGAACGCGCGAAATCCTTAATTGCGAACGCGCGAAATCGGCTTGCGTTCGCAATTAAGGAATTGGAAACGTAGCCGAACTTGGAGCCAAACTGATATTCGGCTCGTATTTGGCTGATATTTGGTACCGAATATCTCGGGAATATTTAGAGTTAGAATGATTGTTCAATCGATTAACACTGGAACTACCAAAGCAGTCAAAATGGCTGGACTTTTAAGAATATTAACAAATTTTCAGATGTTCTTCTTCGTCCAAGCAAATATTGTAACAGTTCTTATACGCGGTGTAAGTTAATCCAATTCTGTCATTATCATAAAACAATTGATCGTTTTTAAGGCTCGGTAGCTCTAGCGTGCAAGGTTGAAATTTCTATAGAACTAAATATATATATATAAAGACTATAACTATAACTTTTTGTATGGACGGCGAATAAATAAATAAAAGAATATTATAAGATCAAAATATATAGGAAACCTGAAACGCGGCTCTAAAGCTTGCTCGAAGATTAAATGTTTATCTATTGTCGTAATTCTGATGACATCGAGTTCAGGTGATCACAGACGACGCCATAATTCCGGATCAAACAAGCCATCGGAATCGATTAGATTGCATCGAACAAAGGAGGTATCCGCCGTGGAATTTGTCAGAAACGAATGATAAACTTCCGTACGACGTCGCAAAACCCGATATTAAGGCGACCACGACGATGAACGTGCACCTACCTTGATAAAACGCTTGGCCTTTGTCAGGAGACCCAGCGTAGTGTGTCTTGAGGTTTCTGGACCTAACGGGACCAGAACCTTCAGCTTTTCCAGACAATTTCTGAGGTGCGCTCTCCTGCAACAAAGAACAAACACGGGCGAATTAGGGGGCTGTTTGTTACAAAGGTTCTCGGACGGATATCTTACGTCGAGGCCGTATCTATCTCTATGGTAGATATCGAGAATTTCAATTTATTAAAGTTAAATTCCCGCGAACCCAATGTAATTCGATTAATCGAACCGAAACTATTGGGTTGGCAACTAAGTAATTGCCGATTTCAGTTATAGATGTCTCTCACTCCCATTTTTATGATATCCGTAAATGTTATATTATAAAATTATTATTATTATTATTACGTTATTTTTTATTATCCGTGAATGTTAGCAACTGGACAAATTGAATGCAGCGGTCATTTAAGCGCGTCGATCATTTAATTTCGTGCTCTTCCAGTTGACCGCTGAAAAATCGAGGACGATGGAAAGATATTCTTTCTTGTTCTTAGCGTCTTAGAGCGTTTACATTAACGTTGGATCATTGAACATTATAGTATAGTAATTCGTGCGCGATTGGCATAATATTGGGTTGGCAACTAAGTAATTGCCGATTTCAATTATAGATGTCTCTCGCTCCCATTTTTACGATATCCGTAAATGTTATATTATAAAATTATTATTAATATTATTATGTTATTTTTTATTATCCGTGAATGTTAGCAACTGGACAAATTGAACGCAGCGGTCAAGGAAAAGCGACCAGAATTGGTCGATCGTAAAAGTGTCATTTTCCAGCAGGACAATGCTAGGCCGCACACGTCTTTGTCCACTCGGCAAAAATTGATGGATATTGGTCGGGAATTGATGTTACACCCACCACATAGCCCTGATCTCGCGCCATCGGATTACCACTTATTTCGAACCGTGGACAACTCCCTTCGTGGTAAAACTTTGAATGACGATGACGCTGTAAAATCTCACTGAACTCAGTTTTTGGCCGAAAAGGATCAGACTTTCTACGAGCGTGGAATTTTCAAGTTGTCGGAGAGATGGCAAAAGGTCATCGAACAAAATGGAAAATACATTACAGATTAAACTTCGTTCCAAGTAAAAAAAATTTTTTATTTCATTGAACAAATCGGCAATTACTTAGTTGCCAACCCAATAGAAAAACAAGAAAGACGAGAGAGAGAGAGAGAGAGAGAGAGAGAGAGAGAGAGAGAGGACGTGTGGAGAGAAGCACGCTCAGCATCGTTAGTTACGCGAGCGAGCGCTGAAACTTTATGATTAGTGTAAAAAAAGTCGATCTTTCGAAGACATTAGAGGAGAATCCCCGATAATGTCAGGAGCCGAGGCCCCATTCTCGCGATAACTGGCTATCAGAGGAGGAACGCCGTGTATAGGTTGACCAATTCGAAACTTTAACGCGCTCGTAATTCGTCGCTGCGCGGCGCGGTGTGGGTCGCGTTGGGGAGGTTGAGGAGGCGGAGGAGGCCGGGGACCGGTGGGGAGTGGTTCGAATTACCCGAAAGCTTTCCTGGCATCCGTTTTTCGTGTCACGTAGGGTGCACGATGAATGGAGCGGAATCTCGCCCGGTAAGCTTCGCTGGAAGCCCGTAAACGGAGGACAAAATTGAGGCCGAGACCGGAAGAAATGGAAGGAAACGTGGTCGGCGGAGAGAAAGGAACAGAGAGAGAGAGAGAGAAAGAGAGAGAGAGAGAGAGAGAGAGAGAGAGGGAGAGAAAGAGAGCGAACAAAGAGAGAACAAGAGGGAATAGGTGGCAACGAATCGGCGAACGCGAATCCCCGCGGCACGCCGTAAGCCGTAAGGAATTCGGGGACCGACCGCGCGGCGAGACCGCGAACGAACCCGGCCCGCGAAACCGGCCGGAAAAACCGATAAGATCCCGATTATCGCGGCGATCACGGGCCATTAGCTGAACGAATCGCGCGCGATAAACATACACTCGGAATACGAAAGCAGGAAACGCGCGGGAATTATTTCCCTCCCGGAATATCCTGCGGCGACCGTTTGAAAACGAAGAAACGACCGGCCGGGATCCGCTCGGAATCCAGCCCCTTTCCGGCGGACCCGATATCGTCCCCTGCCCCGGGAATTCGCCGGCTATGCTAACGACATTCGATAGCAATATTTTCGACGCAAGTATCGGAGGATCGCGACCGCGCCGGATGATTCCGAGGTGTAGGACAGGCCCTCGTGAATTCGCAGCATTCGAACCGTCCGAGCAGCCCCGCGCTCCGCGCGACGACCATTGGGACGTCTTCTTCCTAGTTTCGCGGCCGAATTATCATTTCGTCTTCGAGGCCGGGCCAAGCTGTTAAATCCACCGAATGAATCCTCTTCGATGCATTAATCCATCGATTTACCGTTTTCTTCGCAAGTTACTGCGATTAGAAATGTTTCGATTGCAATCGTTTCTTCGAAGGGAAGAGAGAATTTATGCTTATTCTGTGCCTAAATTTACTCGAATGCTTACATATTGCTAACGAGATATTAGAATTTCATTCCAATTTTAAAGGACGGAATAATATTCATGCTCGATAATTTACTGTTTGAAAAGTCCGACGGATATAGAAATCCACTTTTTAAAAAGTATTTAACATTTCCGAGACCAACGACGAGATTTTGACAACGGCTCGCGGAAGATTCGTATTCCGCAGGAAGATCCGTAGGCCGTTAACGCGGATTTTCCGAGGAGGGTGAAGAAATCGAGGCACACACGAGCCACTTAATCGGCAAGTGCCGGCCAGTGCCGGAGCGAGCGTGTCGCGCGAGACGATTTATTTCGAGCGTCGCGCGCGCGTTGGTAACAAGTCCGTCGCGGACGTGCGTCACGTGTGCCAAACACGCGCCATTGCAGGCATTTAATTATAAGTTTATGCCCGGTTTATTGTTCCGCCGTGGAAAATGGAGGCTACGACCGCGACGACGACGACGGGCGACGACGACAACGATGGTGTTGTCGACGAACCCGCTCGAAGACGGTTGCAAGGGTGTGCGGTGCGCGAGAGGGTTGGAGAGACGACCGCCTCGCCTCGCTTCGCCTCACCGCGCCTCGCCTCGCTGCGGCGCGCCGGGGATGATGGTTTGGGGTTACGTCGAAAGAGCCCACCAAGACGTCGACGTCCCTGCGGGTACACGCAAGGCCCCCTTGTGTGTACCGGCCGCGTTTGCACGTACGTTTTACGAGAAACAATAAGCCGGCTCCGGCTTAATGACGTCATCAAACGGTATTATGTCTCGCGGGCCGCAGAGTGGACGGTTTCCGCCCCCGGATAGATGCATTCGCGGCTGGTTGCGAGCGGGCGTTATGCGCCGGCATTTAGGGACCCGGGGGCTGCGTTTAAGGGGCTCCGAAACCCGAAAGGGAACAAAAAACTCATTTCGCGAACCGTTTCTCCTCGGCCAGCGCGCGCGCGCGCGCTCCTCCGCCCCGCTCCGACGACCCGCGAGAGATCCGCGCCAATTTTTATTTCGTTTTCATTTTCTCTCTTTTATTTCACCTTCCCCTCTCCCCCACCGCCGTGTCGCTCGCTCTATTTCCCCCTCCGTCCCTCTCTGCCGTCCGTGTGTACACGCGTACCAGCGCGTGCCTCTTTTCCTTTTTTTCTATTTCCCTTTTTTTTGGCCGGAGAGCTTTCGTTCGGAAGATTTACGCGCGCGCATCCTTTCCAGCTTTTATTTCTCTGATTTTTCGCGGTAATTGGTGGGGTTTGTTTGAATAGAAGCGGGGCCGAGGGCGTACGTGATTTAGGTTTGGATTTCGCGAAGGGTGGCTTGCGGATTTTTACCGGTGAATTCCCGGCCGCCGAAGCCGCCGCTGCCTGCTGCTGCCCGCTGTAAAACAATTTCCACGGTCCTTTTTCGGCTAATTTAGCGATCCATGGAATTTTTATTAGTATTATTTGCCGCTGTCGCGTCGCGTACCGGCGCGTTTTACCCGTCGGCTCGGCTGGAAACGACGCGCGGGGAAACGTTCTCCGTTGCTCGTTTTATCAAAACGTTCAACGGCCCCGTGGTTTTGCCATTTTTACGGAGCCGTTCGGCGGGCTTTCTTCGCTTTCGCCGTAAACGAAACGGCGCGCGCGCGACGTTTCCCCGCGTGGACCCGTTAATTCGTTAATTCGCTCCGCTTTCGAACAATTCCCTCCGAAACTTCGTGCTCGCAATTTAACCTTTTAGGTACGGCTGGATTCTGCGCGAGGCTATTTCTCTGGACGGCAGAGTCTGATGTGTACTGTACAGTGTCTGATACTGTATATTCTGTCTGTATATACAGGATGTCCCAAAAATGTCTCGCAATCCGAAAGTGGCGGGTTTCTCGGGCCATTTGAAGCAACTTTTTCTTTTACAAAAATGTTCTCCGAGGCACCGTTAACGAGTTATTAACAGAAAACAGCGACCAATGAGAGGCGAGCTCGGCTGGCGCGAGGCGATCGAACCAATGAGCGGAACTGAGCTTCGCGCGCTGGTCGGCTGGGCCGCCTCGCGTCAGCCGTACTCGATTCTTATTGGTCACTGTTTTTCGTTAATAACTCGTTAACGGTGCCTCGGAGAACATTTTTGTAAAGGAAGAAGTTGCTTCAAATGATCCGAGGAACCCGCCATTTCCAGATTGCGAGACATTTTTGGGACACCCTGTAGACTGTTGTAAATCGATGCGAAGACAAAAGAAGTGTGAAACAATGCATATGAAGACGATTATTTGGTTCAAACGATGAGCGAGTGAGCTACTAGAGCAAGCCACTATAGTGGCGCGTCGTCCAGAGAGACGACATCCGCGAAAGCCACTATAGTGGCGTGTCGTTCTGAAAGATGACATCCGCGAAGGCCACTATAGTGGCGCGTCGTGCCTAAAAGGTTAACCTCGAGCGTCCGGCTAATTTTCGATACGTCCGCGTCGCGATCACGTGAACGAACTTCGCGATAATCCGCTCGGCGCCGTTCTTGCGTCGCCGGAAAAATCGCGACCGCGTTCACGCGGCCGTCGACGACGACGACGCGGCGTCTTCGACGCGTTTAACGAATGAAAAAGAAAAAGGAAAAACGTAAAAAAAAAGAAAAAAGGAAAAAGGGTGGGACACGTCGAATGCGCGCGAAGTGTCGGAACACGAGAGTTCCATCCGGCGCGGAACGGAGCGGCGGGTTATTGATCCGGACGAAAAAGGTGCAGCTGAAGTTTTGATCAACGTTCATCTCCGAAAATTGGATGGCCGCGTCGCTGGTTCGAAAATTGAATATTTTATGCCCGGATCAATAACCCGATGACGTGTTCGAAATTTGCAATACCCCGGCAAACAATATTCCCGCCGAAATAAAGAGTCGAATTCGAGCGCGGCCCCCTCCGCTGCCCCTCCCCGCCCCGCGACCGTTTCTATAATGAAAAATCAAGCTAGATAGCGCCTATTTCGCCGCGATATATCGTCCGGGGCCCGAGCGGAGAATTAAATCCGAAGTTCGTTCCGTCGACCGATCGATTGGAAATCCAATTTCTTACCCGAAACACTTCGCGGCAGAAAAAAAAAGATAAAAATGAATCGCGGTCGCGGGGCGCCATGCAAATTATTTTCCGACAATAGATTGAATTACACGGCCGGAGGGGGAGGGAAAAAGCTTTGCATATAAATATTCATGGTGAACACCGCGAGAAGATTACGAGCAGTATTTCACCGTAATCGCCTCGGTCTCCCCGGCGATCGATCGTCATTTTTGCCGAAGGAAAGCGTCGGTTTCCTCTCGTTGCTCGAGGAGAGCCCTCTCCCCCCAGGGGCTCATTGTCGGAGCGCCGACTCGACATAATTACAATAATTGCAATTAATTTGAATGTACTTAGATCCGAGGAGGGGCGGCCGTGTTATCGGCCACGGGCGACCACTAAATCACGTTGCAGCTACGGAAATTAATTACAGCCTTCGCGTATCGCGCGAACCTGTTTGAAACGCGGTCGAACGGTGCCGAGCGAATGCTCGATTATCTGAGATTCCGTTCCGGTGCCGGCGGAAAGTGAGGCCCGATAGAAAGTTCAACCCCGAGCGGAGCCCGACCCGACTCGGCCCGACCCGGCCCGGACCGACCCTGCTGCTGCCGGCCGCCGCTGTCGACGAAATGAAAAGTCGCCGAACCGTGAAATGTTACGCAAATATGACGTAGATAGAGTTCGAGCAACCATAGCTGTCTAACTTTGACACGCGCCGCGCCGGCTCGACAGCGGACGCAGCCTCCGATAAACAAAATTATTTGCGGACCGTCCGTCACGGCTTCCAGCGCGCTTCTTCGCTAACGGCGAGAGATCGACGACAGCCTCGTTTTTTTTTCCCGCGCCTTCGAAATAAAACTGGGTCGGACCGGATCGACGAACGAACGATTTCGCGGGCAAGGGGTGAAAGGACAACGAACGTTGCGGTGAACGTTGGCCGGGACACGTGCGGGACACGGTTTCCCGGGGAAACATGAAAAATAAACGTCAACAGGAAAGTATTCCGGCCGACGAACGGGCGGTAAAAAACATGCAAACAGAGTAAAGACAACATCGCTAAAAACTTTTATATATTTCTACAACAAATAATAAATACGGCAAGCTTTTATTTCCTGTTTGCCTCTGGGCCCGCCGCTTCTCTTGTTTAGCGACAAAACAGCGCCGTTCATCCCTTAATACGCGACCGACTGTTCGCGAAATGGTTCCAAAAAGAAGAAAAGAAATAGCTACCAATAGTTACAAATAGCTATAAATATATAACTATCTTTGTGTAGCTTTTGTAGTCGATGCATATTACAGTAATGTCTCTCTAATTGACGCTCAGTTTATTCACAAAAATGGACAATTTGAGCAGAGGAGATATGATTATCCGAGCCTTGCGGCTCGTTTTTATAATTTATAACCTTGTTTTTATAACCTTGACATAACCTTGTGGACAATAATAATTTAGTGGACGATCTGAGCGTCAGTAAGGTTATGTCAAGGTAATATTATTAATTATATTATTAATATAACCTTGACAATAATACTTAACTTAAGACTTAATAATACTTAATAAGACTTAAAAATTTAATTAATAATACAACCATGACATAACCTTGTGGACAATAATCCGAAAAATTCTCTCGAAGTCTAAGCGATTCGATCGATGGAACTCTGAAACCAGAAAGTTAAAACTGACGAGAGTTACGCGCTCTTAAGAAATTGCGGTTACTCTTCCATCGATTTCGAGGTCAAAATATCATCGAAAGCACGCGAGACCCCGAGGTTTCTTCTCGAGATACAACCTTTAGAAAAAAGACCAGTTAAAATTTGTCCAACGCAATATTATTTCCCACAGTAATGTCTCCCTTACTGTGCTACAGTTATGTCTCCCTTACTGACGCTCAGATTGTCCACTAAAATGGCCTCGCGGCTCGTTTTTATAATTGTGGACAATTTATAACAAAAAATATATATAATATATAAAATATAATATATAAAATAATATATAAAAAAATATATATAATATATAAAATATAATATATAAAATAATATATAAAAAAATATATATAATATATAAAATATAATATATAAAATAATATATAAAAAAATATATATAATAATATATAAAAAAATATATATAATAAAATAAACCGCAAGGCTCGAATAATCGTATCTCCTCTTCCCAAATTGTCCCTTTTTGTGGTCAATCTGGACGTCAAGTAGAGAGACATTACTGTATACACCTCATCTACTATACTTTCTCCGATTCCTTCTCCGATCACGTCGACAATTCCGATCGAGTGCATCCAGCCTACGTCAGAGCCACGATCTCAAAATCGACGAGTCAAACGAGAGTACCGTCGCGCCCTTTCCGTCGACTCCCAACGCGGATCGTACACGTAGAACAATCAGGCGTTGTCCCGCTTGACTTCGCGGCCACCCAGTACCCTTGGAATCCGTAGCTCCGGGGTCCCGGGGCCCGGGGCTAGTAGACGGCCGGTTTTAACGAGCCGCGAGGCTCGAACAATCGTATCTCGTCTTCTCAAATCGCCCATTTCTGTGTGTAATCTGTGCGCCAATTAGGGAGAGTCTAATGCAATTCCGTCGAGGATCGGGGGAAACGAGCTTCGCAGCCAAGATTTTCGGGACGTACGCGGCTCGACCGAAAGCTGTCCGCTTGCGGAACGCTCGCGGTGCCGTGCGGCGAGGCGCGGCGGGCTGGAAACACGAAACGGGAAACGGCGCCGGTTAAAATCGCGTACGCGCCGCGCATCGTAAATTAGTTCGATTCGGCGCGGCGTGGGGAAATCGCGACGGTGCACGTATCAGACACGGATGCCGACGCGCGCGCGAGGGTAAGCCGCTTAAAGGAACACCCGGCCTGAAAACTAAAGGCTGCGAGCCGCGTCGCGCAGCGTAATCCTCGTCTAACTGGGTCCGCGCCGATGCCGTCGGGGACGTGTAATCGGTTTGTTTGAATTATTAAAGGAGAACCGGGGAGCCGACGTCCATCATTGAATTTCCTCGCGTTCTATTTTTGCGACGTTCCTTGCTCTTGAACCGTTCCAGATCGAAGAACCCGGCCGGAACCTCTCCCGGTTCGATTGTCTTCCCGTAAGCCGATTACTCGCCACGAACATATTTTTTGTTTAGCATTTCGAGCGTACGCGTATGTTCGTTTAACAGTTTCGAGAGGATCTGCGGAGAAGAAATCTTCGAAGCGTAAATCGCGAGATATTAAATTATTCAATTGTGTGATAAGTCCGCGTTTTTTCGATCTAAAGTACCCTATCTCGAAGTAGACGCTTTCAGCTTTCGTTTAAGCTTCATTGCATGGAAATAGCTCCACGGGAACGTATTTTAAAATCCAGTTGAAGTTTTCCTTTTAAATATTGCGAACCCCATGACGCGAGAGATCGATACTTTTTAATTTTTCAAAATGATCTCGTCGATCTATTGCAATCCAATCTACCTCATCTCAAAGTAGAAACTTCCAGCTTTCGTTTAAGCTTAGTTGCATAGAAATGGCTCTACGGGAACGTATGTTAAAATCCAGTCGAACTTTTCCTTTTAAATATTGCAGACCCCATGATGCGAGAGATCGATACTTTTTAATTTTTCAAAATGATCTCGTTGATGCATTATAATTCAATCTACCCTATTTCAAAGTAGACACTTTCAGCTTTCGTTTAAGCTCAGTTGCATAAAAACAGCTCTACGAGAACGTATCTTAAAATTTTTCTGAACTTTTCCTTTTAAATCTTGCAAACCCCATGACGCGAGAGATCGATACTTTCTAATTTTTCAAAACGATCTCGTCGATCTATTGTAATCCAATCTACTCTATCTCAAAGTAGACACTTCCAGCTTTCATTTAAGCTTAGTTACATAAAAATAGCGTCACGAGAACGTATCTTAAAATTTTTCTGAACTTTTCCTTTTAAATCTTGCAAACCCCACGACGCGAGAGATCGATACTTCTCAATTTTTCAAAACGATCTCGTCGATCTATTGCAATCCAATGTACTCTGTCTCAAAGTAGACACTTTCAGCTTTCATTTAAGCTCAGTTGCATAGAAATAGCGCCACGAGAGCGCATCTCAATATTCGTCCGAACTATCGTTTTGAATTCGTCTAATTTCCCTTGTATTTTTCTAGGTGCCATATGTCCGCGAACGGACTTATTACACAAGCTTAAACGCATTTACCGTTTACTTTCTCAATACGTCTTTCGACGTTGAATTATTACAGGCGGCGCAGCGACAGTGCGATAAATAGCTTCGCGCGTCTCTTCTCCGCAGACGCAATCTTAACTGACAAGTTCGATTCGCGCGGTTCAGCGCCGATGAAACCGGGCGTAGAGAATACGTGTGCACACGGCCGGAGAGTATGCGTGAAAATGACACGAGGGATCACCTGTCAAGCCGGGATCAGAATCACGGTCTCGCGCTGCCGGGAAGATCGACGAGACGATTCCCGAGAGGGGCGCCGATTGTCTGGTGAAATTAGGTGCGCGAGAGAACTGCTCGAGGTGTAAAAAGCCGGGATGTTTGCAAAGAAGTTGCAAGATCTCGGGAGAGATCGCCGCAATTTGCGTCCTCCGTCAAACATGATTCGCTCGGCGCGGGGAGAAGAAGAGAAAAAGAAAAACTACAAAGACGATCCTTCGAGGGAAGAGACCTTACCTTCGGCGCAGCGAACGTTTGCCGGAAATAAATATTTGAGACGAAAAATCACACGCGATCCCCGCGATCGAAGAAGACCCGCAAGGTTTATCCGCGGGAGAGAAGCTCGATCGCTTGCGGAAAATTGGGGGCCATCGAACTGTCCGAAGTAGAACGCGCCGGTAAAGGTCGGACACGGACATCCCTCTTTCCGGAGACATCCTGTAATGCGATTCTACCGACTCGGCTCGCCGGTCCAAAGACGTCCGCCGTCGGGGAGAAAAAAAAAATATTTCAGATGGAAGTTACAAGATCTCGGGAGAGACAGAGAGAGAGGGAGAGAGAGAGAGAGAGAGAGAGAGAGAGAGAGAGAGAGAGAGAGAGAGAAGCCGCCGCAATTTGCTTTTGTGTCAAGCATAGATCGCTCGGAATCCCAGATTCCCAAGCTCCCCGAGAACACCGCAGAGAAGACCGTCCTCGAGAACCCGGCCGTCCTGAGTCCCAAGACCCGACCCTTCAGAAAGGTCTTCAGCGGAACAGCCAGTTAAGCCGGGGCTAACACTCCGCAAGCCCAGCGAAAGTAAAATCCACGTTAAGTAAAAACCGACTTCCGTGATCCCGGCGCACGGTCCGCTGCTCGAAATGTCTGGCTCGTCGATGAGGACCGTGTTAAATCTTCCGCGGTACATTAGGCCCGAACGTGTCCGGACGTTTTCGCGAACCTTCGGCGTCGGGAACTGGCCGTGAAAGTCGAACGCTCGCCGTCCAAACGAGGGCAAATTATACCTCCGTTCGTTAGAAAATCATTCACGATGATGGACGATCCTCTTCTTCCCGCGACTCTGCGTTCGCTAGATCGGATCTAAACGCGGCGAACCTTTCTTCGTGGAAAGATGTTCGTTCCGTTATTCGCTTCTCGTGTCGACGGCTTTTTCTAGCCGTATATACATGCGCGAATAAATTATTATATTGTCATTATTATTATTGTTGTTGTTGTTGTTGTTGTTATTCTTGTGACTTCTCAGAGGATTTTCACTCTGGTTTGTGGCTATCTTGAACGGGCTACGCCGAGTTCATGTAGGTGTCTTTATTGTAGAAATTTTCTTACTATTGTCCTTGTGTTTAGAATGATTGCTTTTTGTGTGTGCGTGACTGTATATGGGTTGGTAAGTGTAATATATCGAGATTCTGTATGAACGACTTCGGAGTGTGATGCCTGTTGCAAATATGCACTGTGAATGGTACTACAGTAATGTCAAGGTTATGTCAAGGTTATGTCAAGGTTATATTAATATATTATAATTATAAAATATTAATTAATTAATATAATTACAAAAACGAGCCGCGAGGCTCGAATAATCGTATCTCCTCTTCGTAAATTATCTAATTTAGTGGACAATCTGAGCGTCACTAAGGTTATGTCATGGTTATGTCAAGATTATATTAATAATATAATTAATAATATAACCTTGACATAACCTTGACATAATTTAGTGGACAATCTGAGCGTTACTAAGGTTATGTCATGGTTATGTCAAGATTATATTAATAATATAATTAATAATATAACCTTGACATAACCTTGACATAATTTAGTGGACAATCTGAGCGTTACTAAGGTTATGTCAAGGTTTTACTGACGCTCAGATTGTCCACTAAATTATGTCAAGGTTATATTATTAATTATATTATTAATATAACCTTGACATAACCTTACTGACACTCAGATTGTCCACTAAATTATGTCATGGTTATGTCAAGGTTATATTATTAATTATATTATTAATATAATCTTGACATAACCTTACTGACGCTCAGATTGTCCACTAAATTGGATAATTTGGGAAGAGGAGATACGATTATTCGAGCCTCGCGGCTCGTTCTTATAATTGTGGACAATTTGGAACTATAAAAATAAACTGCAAGGCTCGAGAATAATCGTATCTCCTCTCCCTAAATTGTCCATTTCTGTGAACAATCTGAGCGTCAATTAGAGAGACATTACTGTATTGTCACTTTCTCTTGGTCCCATATTCTTTTTATTTCTTGAGCTAGTGGAGTGTATTTTTCTTTCTTTTTCTCTATATTTATTATTATCACTATTATTATTATTATTGTTGTTGGTTGTCATTGTTCTTACTATTATTGTAATATTTTCTTCCCGCTTTGTACTATTACGTATACATAAATTCGACTTTTTTTATCGCGCCCTCTCATTTCCGTATCTCTATCTCTGCATTTCATCTTCAGCGAAGGGCCCTCGCACGAACGAGTAAATAAATCATTATTACCCTAATTATCATCGAATTCATGCACGCGTTGCATTACGCTAAACGTTGCTCGTATCGTCGAGATGATCTCATCGCGCCGGTGCAGCGCATTCAGGAATCGGCGGGAGCGCGGCGAGCCGGCGCGGGAGTTAATCGGGTTGCGAACATGAAAGACGATTAGAAGCCGGGGTTCGTAGCGGCGCCGCTCCGGAGATCTTTGGGAATTGCGGGACAATGAGGTCTGAAATTCGGCAGACAAGCGTGTACACGGGGATCGGACACCACCGGCGGCGGCGGCGGTAGCGGAGAAGCGGAGGCCGACCGAGTCCGCCCCGTCGAATCCTCTGGCAGCGCATCAATCATTCATCGGCGCGATCGGCTGATTATTCATTAATCGCTGATTACATATCGGAAGGGGCCGAGGTTCTCGGGTGGTTTACGGTAACAAAACGTGTACCCTGGAGACGGAATAGTTGACGCGGGCCAAAGCCATCCGCGGGAGCATTGTCGAATATTCGAGCAGACACTATCAGACAGCTTGCTCTCGGGGTCTCTCTCTCTCTCTCCCTTTGCTCCCGCAGCCGCCCACCCACGGCGTGTCCTCGATCCCCGTGGCGAATTAATAATCAACGTTCAAACGTTACCGACACGCCACGCCATGCCGCGGCACGGCACGGCACGGCACGGCACGGCACGGCACCGCGCGTCTCCCGTTGTTGGTTCAAGCCAGAAGCCGGGGCGAAGCGGCGCGGAAGCGAGCCGGGAGCCGGCGCGTCTTCGCGAACCACGCCGGTGACTTCGACACGGGAATTCCGCGCGAAGTATTTATTCATCAGGCTCTGGTACGCCGAACAGGCGGGACAGGAATTTCATAATGCTGGTGTCACACGCTGGTATCGATTGCAGGGCTCGCCACCTGCCGCCCAGCCACGGCCGCCTCTCCGCGGAGGCCTCCTGCGGCCTCCTCCTCCTCCTCCTCCTGCCACCCCGCCCGGCACCCAGACCCGCTCTCTCTCTCTCTCTCTCTCTCTCTCTCTCTCTCTCTCTCTCTCTCTCTCGTCCAGGACTCATCGGCCTCCGGCAAAAATGTTGCAGCGAGCGCGCGCCACGCCGCCTCTCCCCGGCAACCGGAAAGGATGTCAAAGAACGACGAGATTGATAGGACGAGAATGACGGGAATTTCTGACGTGCCTGCGTTCCTACCCCTCCGATCTACACGACCCGCGCCCCCTCCTCGATCTGACCCGCGAACACCGTTCCCCGTACTGCGAACATTCCCTCGAATTATGGTACAATAGAGACTCCCTTATCCGACCGATGAAACAAATGTTTTAACTGTATTTTTGGCAGCCGAGCGTTCTATTAATTATTTATTCGTTTGTTTATCGAATATGTGTACGGAAGGTATCCCGTACATATATTCGATAAATAAATATTGCTTATTTTCCATTGCTTATTTCGATATTTTCTAAAATATTAATTATCTGCTGTTACTTATTTACTTGTTTATTTATTGAACATGTGTGCGAGAAGTTTCCTGTTTAGTTATTCAATAAATAAATAAATGAGTAATAGAACATTTTTGGATACCAGCAACTGCCCATCGGTTATGAAATTATAAAAAGAATGAATTGTAAAATTGTTAATCAGAATGACTTGACACCGAGTAAAAAGAAAGAGAGAGAAAACTAAGATAACCGCAATTCTTTAAATTAATATTCTATAATTACTAAAATAATACAATCAGATCTCGTCGATTTGTACGTTTTCTTGCACCTTGAAAATCTGCGCGTGCCATAAGTGCACAAAGCTCCGCGGTCTATTAATCGTTGCACTATTTTAGATGCATCGACGCCTAGTAGAGAACTCGAATGCAACTTTTGAGCAATAGAATGTTTTGTTACCGAGATATTGCAAAAATAAAGCACATAGGACGCGCGATCATATTCGGCGGCCCCTCGAAATCGCCATTCGACCGCAAAGAGGATCCAAGTTGATCGAGTGCGACAGAGTGAAATCAGGCGCACGCAAAAGGAAGAAAGAAATGATAAACAATTATCTAAATTGAGTCGGGCACGGCCCGGCGGCGCAATCGTCGAATGCATTCGACGTTCGCGAATTACGAGGCAAATGCAATTCCATTAATAAATCTTTGGAAAAAACTGCGAGAAATAACCTTCCATCCATTACACGTCGCAAATCCAGTGCGCATAAGGCGATTAGCCGTAACGCTTTGAAAGCGATTGCCCCGACCAGCGCGAATCGCTCGAAGTCGGATAAAAAGTGGAATTATTTTCCAGGAGCATCGCGCGTTTTCAAACTCCCGTGCCCCCGGCCGCGATTCACCGGCGAATTGTCAAAGGGCCGGGGCCATTTTTCATATCTAGTCCCCGTGAATACGCTTCGGGAAAAGGGAATCGAGTCGATTTCGAGCGGAGCTGCGCCGAGCAAGCCGCGAATGCCGGTCGCAAGTGCGTGGCTGCAGCCAATCCCGGCGGGTGCATTGGCCGGCCATGAGTTAGATCGCTTTAACAGCCGCCTGTAAACAGCCTCGTAACTTCGCTGCTCCGTCTCTCTCTCTCTCTCTCTCTCTCTCTCTCTCTCTCTTTCTCGTTCTCGCGCTCTCTCCTCCGCGTCCTCCTCTCGCCGTCTCTTCTCCCGCCGCACCCCGCTTCTCATTTATCCTGCAACCTGCAACCCGCTCCCCCACCACGAGGACGTGGCTTCTGCTGCACATACGTCTACCCGTCCCTGTTGCATACTCGTTTCTCGTTTCTCTATCTGCTGCTGGCCGGCTCTCGCGGCTCCAACGATGCATCGGTGCAATCGCGAATGCACACGTGCACCGTGTCGCTCGCTGGCTGCGTCCGCAAACCAGCGAGATCCGAAACGTTCTGCCCGCACCGCGATCTTCTTGCTCGATAGTGAATTTATAACGCACGGAAATCGGCGATCTTTCGCGGTTTAGTTAGCGAACGGGGACCCCGAAATTGCGAGTACAGTCATTTCTTCCGGAAATGCGGAATTTCGGGTCGCTGGGAATTTCCATGTGCTGGTCCTCCCATTCAAATGCAATTTATTGCTACGTCGATGCTCTAAGGGCCGAGCGTGCGACGCGGCTTAACGAAAAGCAGGTAATTTGTTATATTTTTGAGGAGGTGCTTGATTATGCGTCGAGCGATTTCAATGAAACTTCCAGTTTGCGCGTGAATTATCGAGATGCACCAAACGCATTGTTTTATATCATTCTTATTACATATATTATTTTGTGTAATTTTCGTTTCAGGTTCAAATGAAAAAGTTAAAAGAACGAGTGGTTTTTTTATCTTTCGTTGGCATTCTATGCGATAGCATAATTAAAAAAATATATGCCAGTCACTGTATCGTGAACTAGTTCCTTTAACGCTTAAAAAAAGATTCGAGTCGATTAGACCAGTTTGAAAAAATTAATTGCATTTTAAAAGGCGGACGAATATTTTTTGAAAGAGATTGTACGTTATAGCAGTACTAGATCAAGTACGAACCAATTGTTAAAATCCGCGTGCGAGGCAGTGCAGCGACGAAATAATGGAACGAAAAATGGCGGAGCGTATAAAATATAGCGAAGTTACGCAAATTGCAAGCAGTTTGCGGGGTATCTCACCGAAAGGAAACGGCGACTGAAAAGGAAGCCACGGCAAGAAAACGGAAAGAAGCCGAACGGTTTCCGTCGATCGCCGATTCCGATCCCGGCTACTCCCGATTCCGACGGCCGGAATAATTAAGAGTATTCCGCTGGGCAACTTCGAAATTCACCGATACCGTCGCCGAGAACGCGCCGAAGGCCGAAGTTTGTCTTTAATCCACGGGACGTGCTTTCCCCGGGGAAACTTTTCGCTTTTTGCCGCCGCGGCGGAGCGGGGATTTCAGGCGGCGAACGGCGAGAGGGGCCGGGCGAAGGGTGGCGAAGGGAGGCGTCAGGGTGAAAGACTCGGGCCGGAAACATTGCCGGGAAATTTCGGTGCACGTGTTGCTGCGCCCGGAGTGGATTATGGCTGGTGCACAACTTTCTGTCTCGCGTCCTCGTATCGGTGGAAATTTGGAAACTGAGCGCCGCCGAAGAAAACTCCCGACGCTCGGCGAAAGTTCTTTGATCAACGGACGCGCGCCGCTGTTCGGCCGGCTACGGAAAATGCAGGCGAACCTTCATCCGCCGAGCATTTCGCACCCTTGTAATTAAACTGCGAACATCTTTTGCATTTCTCGCGAGATGCGTTGCCCGGATCGAATTTCGTATCGTCGAGCGACTCGCGCGCGGTGCAACGTCGGTGCATTGTTTTCTGGAATTTTTGGAACAATCGAAAACTGTTTAAGGAAGATGTACAATGTTTATGTCGCATTTGTTCCTCGCGTTTAGAAAGTTCTTATTTATCGAATATCCGCGGTCAGATTTTGGAATTTACGGCAGAAACAAATAGACGAGGAACTTCGAATACAGTAATGTCTCCCTAACTGACGCTCGATTATTATATTATATTATATTATATTATATTATATTGTATTATATTGTATTATATTGTATTATATTGTATTATATTTTATTATATTGTATTATATTGTATTATATTGTATTATATTGTATTATATTGTATTATATTGTATTATATTGTATTATATTATATTATATTATATTATATTATATTATATTATATTATATTATATTATATTATATTATATTATATTATATTATATTATATTATATTATATTATATTATATTATATTATATTATATTATATTATATTATATTATATTATATTATATTATATTATATTATATTATATTATATTATATTATATTATATTATATTATATTATATTATATTATATTATCGAAGATTGTGCACAAAAATGGACAATTTGGGAAGAGAAGGTACGATTGTTCGTGCCCTGTGACTCGTTTTTGATGGCTATCGATTGTCAACAACTATGAAAACAAGCTCGAATAATCGTATCTCCTCTTCCCGAATTGTCCATTTTCTGTGGACAATCCGAGCGTCAATTAGAGAGACATTACCCGTGCGATTCCCGTTTCGCTCGATCGATCCTCGGAAACCCAAACTCGCGTGAAAATGGACGATCCACCGAACGAAAAGCGCTTAGATTTCGGGAAACGGTGCAACGTAGGCCGCGTTTGAAAAATTCTATGGTCTCTGTTTCCGTGTACGAATCGATTGTCAGCCGATTAAGAGTCCGGCGGTGTTTCCACGCGAGCGCGCGTAGAAGCGTTTAAATATTCCGCGCGCAGCGAAGAACAAGGGGGTGCAATCAGGTCGGGAGAAATGGATTACGAACGATCGGAAGGTTGAACGGGCGAGTCGAACGGCGCGGGAACTTCGAAAGGCAACGATCCCGCGCGTGAGTTAAGGAAAAAGTACGAGGAGCGAGCGGACACACGCGAGCTGCGTGGAGAACGCGAGAACCGATCTGCGTCGAACGACCGGCGAAAGAAACGGCTGGATGGCACCCGTCAAGGGGTTAACATTCCGTGAAAAATCGCCGGAAGCCCTCATGAATTATTAAAGCATTTCCACGGCGATCCGGCGAGCCATAATCGCGCGGAATAATTTTCCTTCCCGCGGAGCCGATAACGGCGAGACCGCGCGCGCTCTTTCTCTTTCGCTCTCGACGTTTCTTTCTCGGTGCGGAGAGAAGGCCGCGAAGGCAGTCGCGTGATGCTTTATCTCGCGGCGAGACGTGCCAACGCGGAATTATAAATCGCGAAAAAATGTCACGAAAACATCAAGCCGCCTGCGATTTATTGGCCGGAACGCAAGCGCGTGCGCGCGCGCACCGTCGCTCCTCTCCGACGCGGCCGATTACGCTTCGGCACGCGCTCGCGTGTCGGCAACCCTTCGGAAAGCTCGCGAGAGACGTCCGATCGCGACGAATCTCTTCGAACGACACTCGCCGCGACCGATTTCTTCTTTCTCGCGAATTCTTCGGACGCTTCGACAGTCTGGCGACGCGTTTTTTTTTCTTTTTTTGTTCTCTCACGGCACGGTTCGATGCCTCTGCAATGTTTAGTTTTATCAAGCGGAGCGGCCGAAGTTTGCCAACGGATATTGGTTTTCTTCGGAAAGAATCAAGATAGCGTGGGAACCGTTGCGACACGTTACTGTAACATTCGTAGTTCGCACGCGAAAATTGCGAGCCACCGGCGTGTGTTTATTCGCGACAGTCGTTCCCAGATAGCTGAATAACTTGTACTCTCGAGTATTACGGGCACGGTTCGTCCGTCCCTCATCGCGATAAGCCGTCGCGCGACACGTGAACACGCGCCATCGATCAGCAGTTTCATCTTATTAACTCGTACGTTCCTCGAAAATAGTCGCGGAAACATTCCAGCCGTTCCTGCACCGCGCCGAGCGTTGGAAACACGCTCGCGAGGCGTCGCTCGCTGGGAAACGCGATCTCGTATTTTATAAACGTTCGGAGCATGTAAAAACAGAAAAATTGGCGGATCTTTGCCGAGAAAGCGTATCGCGGTTAATAAAAATATGAAATATTGTTCGTTTAAAAACGCGACCCCCTTCCCGCCCCGGCAATTCGTTAAAATTGTCCAAGCGATGCAGTAATGCGACTGCGCGCGCGAGAGAGAGAGTGAGAGAAATTGCATCGTTCGCGCGTATCCGAAATATTTAGCAACAAATATTAATCAGTTTTCGAAAATTTGATATTCTCGCTGTCCCGTCGGGGGCAGCAATGAATCACGGGAGAAATGTTATTTACGCCGCCGCAACGTCGAGAAAGCGGCAATGAATTTCTCCGTTTATAACAATATTCTACCATTAATTCCCAAGATATTGGCCGAGGTAGATTTTTCATTCGATACGCGAAATTTAGGGGACCCCGTTCCAAACCCCGTGAATGGAAAAACGGCCGTGGAATCGGGGACCCGTCGAACGTTCGTCGATGCGTCGATGCGCCGCCTCGCTCGCTCGCGCAAAGTTTCGCTGCAAATTCGCAATGTATCAGGCGACGTCCCCGGCGAGTTGCCGACAACTGCCGCAGCTTTGAAATTATGCTCACGTGTTTGGGTACATCCTGTAGCGGTAACTCCCGTGTAACAAGGTATTTCTCAGTGTATTTCGAAAATTAACTTGACTAGCATTACGTGCTCGTAGGACACCTCTCGTGACTGGATCGCGACTGTTCATGCGGATACACATTTCCGCGGACCAATTTGCGCCGACTAGAACCAAACACAACATCACCCCCCTTCCCCCTCCCCCGCGCTCGTAGCGCACCGTTACAGCGGAAATAAATTATTCTCTACATTGTGCGCACCAGCAGACCGTAGACTTTACGCGTTTCTGCTACGTTTATCAACCGGTTCCGGGGAAATTCGCCTAGTCGGGCGTCGGACGGGGCCGAGGATTTGCGAGGATTTGCGCGAACGGCTCGCTCTTCTCTCTGCTAACAACAACCTTCTGCGATCGTAACGATCGTTCTTACGACGTTCGAGCGAACCGTTATCGAAATCGTAATTGCTCCGTTCAAGTCACCGAGATCAATATTTGCATAAAATGCAACGAGTCGTATAAAATAGAAATGTATCGTACGGGTCGGCAGAAACTATCAGGTCTACCGGAAAGTTCTGTCCGCTTTTGAATTGAAATAGAACACAATTTTCATACGTTTAATAATATTTATTGTAGAATATACTTTCCATCGTTGCTTATGACTTCTTGCCAGCGTGATGGCAACTTGTAAATGCCGTTTTTAAAAAATGATTTATTTTTAGAGGCGAAGACCTCAACTAGTGCTCGGTTGACATCAGCTTCAATTTTGAATTTTTTTGCCTGTGAAAAGTTTTGCAAAGAGAGAAATAAGTGATGATCGGAGGGTGCTAGGTCTGGGGAGTACGGTGGATGCGACAGAATTTCCCAGCCTAGCTCTGCGATTTTCCGACGAGTCGCCAAAGCAGCACGTGGTCTGGCATTATCATCGGTAGCCATGTTTTCACGATCGCGTCTCGCTTAATAATGACACGAGACATCTTTGTTTCGGTTTATTTAGGAGAGTACATGCGTGTAAATGCAATGATAAAGAGAGATAGTCGTATATGTCTCAAATCAACATGTGCATGTGGATTGAAACTTGAAGCGACGCTATCGGACAGAACTTTCCGGTAGACCTAATATTTCACTTTAAAATACATTCTAAATACATTATTCATTAGAGTAACGATTAACAATAGAATGTCCTTTCATGTTAGATGTTCTCTTTATTCGACATTCTAATTTTATTCTGCTGTAAAAGAGAGGCGGTCCCAACATTTAAACTGTATTCACTGAAATGCAGGGAAGAAGGTATAGAGCACGTTTAAAACAGTACTCGATTCTTAATCTTAATCTACTGAATTACTGGTTTATTTAAACGGCCCGAAAAGGGAGCGTTGCTCTTCTCAAATCAACATGTGCGTATGGATTGAAACTTGAAGCGACACTATCGGACAGAACTTTCCGATAGACCTAATATTTTGTACTTAGAAAAAAAAAGAAACGATCGTTCGAAATATGAAAGTTGTAAAATCAACTTTCACGGATCGCTGCACCCCGAGACCGCCGCGGTGCGACGACTCGAGCACGATGGCCCGGAGTAGTGTCGTTGAACGCAGGGTCGACGAAAGTGTTCCCGATCGTCGGCGTCGCTAATTTATTCACGGTGCGAGCGCATTAAATCCTCGATCCATTCGTGCCAGACCGGCGGCTGCGTCTTTCGGCGACTCGCTCGCGCTCTAATCGCATCAAATCCTCGATCTGCTCGTGACTTTACACTCCAAGTACTAAGAAGACTACAAGCAGAGGGGATTCCGTGCCCGGGAACACGTATTCAAACTCTGAACGCATTAGCTCGGCGCGCGTTTCGACGGCTCGATGCCCGGGGATCCGGTATGCAACAACCGAAAGGATTGAACGCCGCCGCTCCGTGCCGCGCCGCTTGCTGTTGCAGTCGCAGTTGCAGTCGCGGCGGGACGCGTGCAAGCGGGAGGAACGTGTCCTGCGCCAGGAGACACGCCTGATCTCTCTCTCTCTCTCTCTCTCTCTCTCTCTCTCTCTCTCTCTTATCCCTCTTTCCCTCTCTCTCTCTCTCTCTCTCTCTCTCTCTTTATCCCTCTTTCCCTCTCTCTCTCTCTCTCTCTCTCTCTTTATCCCTCTTTCCCTCTCTCTCTCTCTCTCTCTCTCTCTTTCTCTCTTTATCCCTCTTTCCCTCTCTCTCTCGCTCTTTCTCTCTTTATCCCTCTTCCCCTCTCTCTCTCTCGCTCTTTCTCTCTTTATCCCTCTTTCCCTCTCTCTCTCTCTCTCGCTCTTTCTCTCTCAAGCCGGAAGTTTCCCCTAAGCAGATGGCGGAGCGAAACTCGACGAAAACATCTTCGGGAGCAGCCCACCGGGAACAGAAATCCCGGGTAGTCCCGCGGTGTGTGCGAGCAGCCGGCCGACTTAAATCGCTTTAGCTGACGCGGTTGATAACGAGCCGACGCGACGAGTCCTCCGGAGATCAGCCTGCTCCGCGAGCACGTTCTTCGAAACAGCAGGATCATAGGCAAAAATTGTTTCCGCGACTTTCGACCTTTCCATTTTATTCGTTTCAGCCACCGCAGACGAACGGACGACGCGTTCTACGAGTAACAATTCTAAGTTCTACGTAAAACAATCTGATTTATTAACCGTTTGAGTCCCAGGGATTATTCAGAAAACACGGTCGAAAAGTAGCGAACAGCGCGAACAGCGTGACAGCGATTGTCTTAATTGATCGCGAAGAGAACCAAGCGGCGCGACAGTGCTCATCAAATTTGTCCACCAAAACGAAAAGAAGAAAAGTGAAAAAAAGCAGCTATGCGATGTACGCGCGTCGCTAAAGCTTGATCGCGATGCAAGATCTGAACAGCGCGATCGCGCTGCTTGGGACTCGAACGGTTAACCCATTGACTGCCACGCAAATTTAGCGCGTCTTGCTCTGGGTGCCACGGTTTTATTTGAAAGAAAATATGAACTTTCACAAAATATAATAATATTAAGTTACCGATATAATATTGCAATGGCATTTACAGTATATTTTTATATAGTAGTTATACAATATATTTTCTAATAGTTCCTAACTCAAATAGCCATTTGTAGCCAATCTAAACTTACAGCACCCACTACGAGATATCTCGTAGCTGGCAGTTTTGGTACAGACGCTTACTACGAGATATCTCGTAGTTGGCAGTCAATGGGTTAAGATGAAAATCATTGATTTTCCAGCAAAGTTCGAATGCTGAAATAAAATTCCTCTGCTACGCGACAGCAAGACCGAAACAATTACAGTATATTCTCCCTAATTGACGCTCAGATTGTGCACGAAGATGAACAATTTGGGAACAGGTGATACGATTATTCGAGCCTTGCGGCTCGTTTCAATTAGGGAGGATTTACTTGTACAGTAATGTCTCCCTAACTGGCGCACAGTTTGTGCACAAAAATGGACAATTTGGGAAGAGGAGATACTGTTCTCAACCTTCATAAATTTTTTTTTTTTATTTAACGTGGAGGAAATCTACTCGCACCTTCATAACTTTGACGTAGCCTTGACAATTCGTAACTATAAAAATGAACCGCATTGTTCGAGCCTCGCAGTTTATTTTTACAGTTATAAATTGTCCACAATTATAAAAGCGAGCCGCAAGGCTCGAACAATCGTATCTCCTCTTCCCAAATTGTCCACTTTCGTGGACAATCTGAGCGTCAATTAGAGAGACATTACTGCATTTCGCAGCGAAAAGCGCGATTGCATTCTGATTTGCTTCAGATTGAAAACCGCGTCACGGTTCTGCGCTCGAATAGAGCGAAAAACGAGAACCTCATCTTTCTAATAAAAAAGAAAGAAAGAGAAAAAAAGAATAAAGAATATTCAGGAGTTGTTTCGTTCGGACAGGTTTCGCGGGGAACGAGAATGTCCCGCGGCCGTGGCGAAAGGCGCGCAGTTAATTAGTCGGTGAAAATTGTATCGGTTCGTGACCGTTGGTCGTTTTTGGAAGCGATACGGTTCGCGGGACCCGCCGGCCGAAGATTTGATTGATGACGGTGCGCACGGGTGGGAGGAGTTCAGCGACGATTGAAAGTGTCGGTGGTGATTGAAACGCGGTGCTCCGGTGAAAAGTGGAGTTTGTAATAATGACCGAAACTCTGTTCCCCGGTAATTTAGTATGCGATACGAGCGCGCTTTAAACGAACAGCTGGGATTCACGCTGCTCGAAGCATATTTGCAAAGCGTCGTCCGCGCCACCTTTCGATTTCATAAATATTTAGCAGCCCGCGCGACGATCGTTCCCGAGCGCGGTAATTCGGAAAGGAGAATGCACGCGCGAGAAGAGCAATTTCGCTCCTTCGATTTTATCTCGTCGCGATCGGTCTTCAGGGGAGAGACACGACCGTCGCTCGCATCCGTTCGCGTTAAAGTTGCCTCGTAAGCGACGTTCTTTTTCTCTTCGATCGTCGATCTCTCGTTAATCGTATCGATTAACGACTGCACAAGGAGCTCGGATATTGGACAATTTCTACTCGAAATTGTTGTTGACTTAGATTAACTCTTCGCACTCGAAGCCACTTTAACTGTAAATCTACAACAATCTTTTTGACTTATAGCGTTTCCATTTCGTACGACAAAGTGCATTTTGCGCATATGAGATCGGGTTTTGTGACTCGTACAACGGCTTCGCTTTTAATGATTTTTTCAATTTAAACTTCGACGATATAAAAATGATCTTGGATCGTGATATAACAATTTCAGCGGTGCCTCAGAGTCACCACTCGAGTGCAAAGGGTTATATATCGTTCGAATCCATTATTTCGGCTTCCTTTCTTCCATTTTCCCGCGATATCTTCTCCTTCGCTTTGGACCACGCGTTGTATATATATATAATATTTATAATTCAACCTTGAAAATGGAAATATCTTTCTCCGTCGATTAAGTAAATTTACAAGTACGCGAATGCGCGAATCCGCGTTACATTTACACGATGGAGCGTTGCAGCTTTAACGTCGGAGTCCAACGGCGGTGGATTACGGTTCTAAATCTTGACCCAGTTTCTCCTTAAAAGACAGCAGAACTGCTAGCAATATCCGCGGAGAACGGTGCCCGAAACGGACGCGAACCTAATTCAACCGTCCGATACGGTTCTCCATGGAAGCAGTAAGAGCACCGTCCCGTTTCCGTCGGACACCCGGTACATCCGTACAGTTACGTCCGTAATAAAATCGAACGACCATCGTTACAAATATAATTACGTTGGCACAATCATCGTGTAAACGGGCTCTCGAGTCTTCTTGCCAGGTAACGACGCGACGCGACAGGAGGACGATGGGCCGCAGAGACGGAGGGGAAAAGACGGAGAGAAAGAGCGGAGAGAAAGGGAGAGAGACTACTGAACGGGTACGTAATTTCCTCGGGGGATATGCGATCGTTTTTACGTGTTTTCTCGCGGTGACGACCACGACGGCGACGTATCCGGCGAAAATATTTCCGCGGCGCGACGCGACGCGATCCGCCGATGCTTCGGCTCCGCGTCCCGGTTCTTGCTCGACGGCGACTTCTATCGCTCTATTTGCACACTCGAACCTTCATAATTCCGGCCGGGGATAAAATGAATCGCAGGGCCGAAGACAAATAACGAGTGGTCGCCTTGAGCCGGCGTGCAACTCCGGTTCGTTCACCCCTGTCTCTCTCTTTCTCTCCCTCCCTCTCTCTCTCTCTCTCCCTCTCTCTCTCTCTCTCTATCTCTTTCTTTCTCTTCTCCCTCTCTCTCCTTTCCTCCCTCCTTCTCCCGCCCACCTCTTTACCCCTCTTTCTCTTTCTTCTCTCCGAGTGACATTATCCACTCTTACCGTAACGCTTCAGCTTTTATGTACTAATTATCGGCTTCTACGTTTTCTCGTAGTCGGCACCATAAGTTGCTCGCCGGCATTCCAGGCCGCGCCACTTCCGTGGGAACGGCTTTGTTCATTAACTTTGACATTTTCCACCGGCGAGACTATAAGTCTTCTTTCGACAACGAGCGCGGATTTTATACGGCGACCGTTTCGACGACCGGCGCGGCACGGCGACGGGATGCCGCGCGCGGCGGCTTCTTATCAAGGATCGACCGAACGTGTCTCCCGCGAGCGTTTAGCGAGACCGATCGAGACCGGCCTGTCCTTTTCGATTTTTCTTGCCGCAGATCGTACGCCGCGCCACCGATTTATGGGGGATCGCGCGAATCCCCATTGTCGGCGAGCGCGACGAGCCTGCGCGACCAGATCGATTCGATCGACGATCGTCTTTCGTTTCGGACTTCGCCCTCTTGCTTCGAAATTGTTGTCGCGAACGCTTTTATCGAATTGTTGTTACACTCGTTGAAGTTCTTCTCGAAATGTTTTCCACGGAATTGTTGGATTAACGATTGTTACGCACGGTTTTATACGATAACTTCAGGAATTCGAAATCGAACACGAAGAATCCTCATCCGAAGAATTTTTATTCAAACGATATTTGAATCTTTGCGGTAGGAGACAATTTTTAATGCCGCCGATTCTCGACAGATGCTCCGAGTTGCGCGAAGATTCGCGCGAAATGTAGAATCGCCGATGCAAATGCGTCGGAATGCAACGGAAACGATTAACGAATTATCGCGGATAAAAGTTCGAACGCAATTTCGAGCGAAGCTCGCTCGAAGTTTCTGCTCCGCGAACGTAAAAGAGCCTCGCCGAACTCGAAACGAGATACAAAACGAGATAAAAAGCTTGATCTGGACTCGATTGTTCCCGTTCCGATCCATTAATTCGTCGACGCAGCGGATGCGATAAAGTCCGACTTTACGTTTCATCTAATTGCGGCTTTTATAATAATAGAGACCCCGTGAATTCCGGCGCCGAGGTTCATGGAGATTTCAATGTTCCCGGATTATCTTAGAAAAACGGGACACGAAATGAAACTTTATTCCCGGCTCGCGCGCGCGCGCGTAGGCAACGCAAATGGAAAAAATCTTGTTGAATCTTCGCTAAGCCGCGCACTCCATATTTTATTTTACATTTGCATAACCGCGTTCCGCGCACGCAATGGAGCACGCGGAAGTGTGCGAGTTAAACCGAGGCGATCTCTTTCCGGTGTTCAACGTCTATTTGGAAACGGTTCGAACGCGGAACGGAACTAAATTGTTTCTGAAATGGTACCGCCGAAACGGTGCTGAAATGGTAATTTCTCGTTTTTACGGTTACCGATTTTCAGCAACTACGAAAACGAGCCGCGAGGCTCGAACAATCGTATCTCCTTTTCACAAATTGTCCATTTCTGTGCGCGATCTGAGCGCGAATTAGGGAGAAATTGCGCACAGCGTCGCGTTGGTAAACATTGAAAAATAGTACATCGAAGTTCTAAAAAATATCTCGAAGCCTGTAGACTCGAGCTACGATATCGAAAAGTTCGAACGAAGCGACAGAAATTTTCTTTCGACAAAATTATCTTGCAACAAATTAGCTTCGATCACGGCGCACAGCCCCTCAAACCTAACGAACCCCTTAAACTCACCAAGCAAACGTAATATTCTCGCAAATATTATACCGATCGCGCACGAATTACTATACTATAATGTTCAAAGATCCAACGTTAATGTAAACCAGGGGTGTCAAACTCAAATGCTAACTTGGGCCATGATAATAAATAAACAATGCTTAACTTTAGATGGGCCGCAAAGAAAATATCAATGTTCATAGAAACAAATATTTTTATTTCGACTAGTACATTGTAATAAACATATGTAAAGTTAAATTATTGTTTACGTCCTGATACTTGACCTCAAAAATGTTCATCTCGGGCCACGCGAGTTTGACACCCCTGATGTGAACGCTCTAAGACGCTAAGAACAAGAAAGAATATCTTTCGATCGTCCCCGATTTTTCAGCGGTCAACTGGAAGAGCACGAAATTAAATGATCGACGCGCTCGCAGCAGCAGCAGCAGCAGCAGCAGCAGCAGCGAGCATTTCGACCGAGAAAAAGCAAGGTGAGCCGGGGCGAGCGTGCCGAGGGAATCCTCCGGCTAATAAATATCAATTTTTATCTCGGCCGGTTGCCCGTTCCGCGGGAAATTCGCGGCGACAAATTTCCGAAATAAATTCAACGCGATTTTTATCGGCACCGTTTCAATCCCATTAAGGGGACACGGCATTAAGCGGGATTCCAGAGGGGGTTGAAAGTTTCCGCGGAGGGGTCGGCGCGGAAGTTCATCGGAGTCTGTAGCCGCCGTCTTGACCGAGTGAACGCCGTTTAATTAAGATAAAACCAAATTCGCGAGTCCGTGGCTGGTGTACAGAGGGACCGAGGGGGGAGGGAGACAAACCGTGAGATCGGGGAGGGAGCAAAGAGAGCGAGAGCGAGAGATAGAGAGATAGAGATAGAGAGAGAGCGAGAGAGAGAGAGGCGCGCCGGGGTCTATTCGTGACCGGAACCGTGGCTCCGTGCGAAAGGGGCGCATCTCCAACCCCCGTCGGGCTCGCTTTACGAATGGGCAAGTTTAAGCGAAGCGTAAGTTCGTACAAGTTGCAGCCCCGACTCGAGTATCCGTCGTAATAAATTGCTAAGCCGTTCCCGAGCCACTCTCTCTCTCTCTCTCTCTCTCTCTCTTGCTCTCCCCGAACGTCCAATTAATCAGGGATGTTAATTTCGGCCGGGAGCGGGCGCGGGACTCCGGAGCCGGGATTTTAAGCGAGCGCCGATTAATTGTCGCCCTTTGATCGCAAATAATTATCACCATAATACCGTTTTCCCGGGGTTATTAATCGACTGTTACCGTGCCCGCCGCACCCCGCCGCGCCGTGCCGCGTCGTGCCGCGATTCTTTCCTCCTGGGGAACGCCTCGCATCCGTTCGCTTCTAATCGAATAGCAGCAACCCCACACCGAGGGACCAGGTGCGGCATTGTTGTCGAATGCGGTAATCGAAGCGAGACTGCCTCTGGTCCTCGACGATATCCAAGTTATTCGAGGTAACGCGAATTGATACCGACATGGTGGATGGGTTCGTTGACTGGCTCCACGATGCTGTAAAGCTGCTTTTCCGCGTTCGGCGTCTTTCGTCCCCCCCACTTCAGCCCTTTGATGGACGGATACGTTTTATATTCCGGAAGTTGCGAGGCATGCGATCCGACTGTTCGCGTAACAAGGGATCGGAATTTTTTTTATATTTTCTCCGTTAGTCGAATCTTCCGACGACGCTGATCTCGCGCTCCTTAGTCCGATTGTCTGACGGTTGGTTCCGAGATTTCAAATTAAACATTTCGGCGAAGTATTGTAGCGTTTATTATTTACTATTTATTTTATTTTAGTATTGTAGCAGAAAAGAGACCTTGCTAGGGATAGCTAGCAATCCTTCGACGACGCTGACCTCACGCTCCTTAGTCCGATTGTCTGGCGATTGGCTCCGAGATTTCAGATTAAACATTTCGGCGAAGTATTGTAGCGTTTATTATTTACTATTTATTTATTTTATTTTAGTATTGTAGCAGCAAAGAGACCTTGCTAGGGGTAGCTAGCAATCCTTCGACGACGCTGACCTCGCGCTCCTTAGTCCGATTGTCTGGCGATTGGCTCCGAGATTTCAGATTAAACATTTCGGCGAAGTATTATAGCGTTTATTATTTACTATTTATTTATTTTATTTTAGTATTGTAGCAGCAAAGAGACCTTGCTAGGAATAGCTAGCGATCAACGAAGTGGACAGCGAGTGCGAAATCGGACATCGGACATCGGTCGGCAGCGGCCGGTTGCCAAACAACGGTCCGTTTAACTAAACAAAGGAGCGGTTGTTTAAACGAAGCGATCGGTTTAATAAACAAGACTGCGTGATCGCGGGGGGTTTATCTATCCGCGGCCGAGTTTTCCGCGGTTCCTCGTAAACGAAGTTAGCCCCGGCCCGTTATTTTGGATTACGCGGCGATACGGGCGTGGGTTCGGGCTCGGGCTCGGGCTCGGGCTCGGGCTCGGGTTCGGGTTCGGGTACGGGGTCGAGTCCTAATGAAGGCACGTGCTGCCTTCGCCGGTCGCTGTCGCTGTCGCTGGCCCAGCCAGCCTCTCTCTCCTTTGTCGGCCGCGACACGCCGGGGCTTTGGACCAGCTAGACACAGTTTAATTAAGCGAAACCAGAGCGTTACGTCGCCTCTGTGTATGTACACGTGTCGGTGAACACCCACGCGACCCCGTGTACACGGCTACCCAGCCGGCTGCACGGCTTGACCGTGCCGGCCCGGCCCGGCCCGACGCGCTCACCCATGCAGGATCAGGAGTTTAAATACAGCCCCTAAATGCTAAACGTGCGGGAATGTCTCGCCGAAGGTATCGCAGACGCGACCCTCGGCCCTGCTGCTCCGATCCTGCCATGATTTTTGCAACAGCCGATCGATCGAACACCTTCGAGAACAGACGCCGTACACGGCCTCTCGAGTTTGCACAGGGTCCCCCGAGACGTTCGAGGATGGACACCTATCTGTGGACACTTCGGTATTCGACTGCGGGGTGCTCGAGTTCGGATCTGAACTAACTATGATTATTTGTGGGACAGCGAGACCGTCCAGTGTCCTGATCGAAGGTTATTGCTTGCTGCGACCGATTATTGGATTGCGGAGCCGGTTACTGTGGTTACTTGCTGTGCTTCTGGTTTGTTATATTGTTTTAGGTGTATTATTCTATTTATCGAATAAGACATTTGCCATTTTTCTGTGCGAAAATGAACAGAATAGAAGAGTAAGAAATTGTAATGTTATATATTTTTTAGTATTATTTATTATATATTATAGTATTATTATAGTATTATATATAGTAATAAATATATAATAATATATAATATAATAATATATAATATAATATAATATAATATAGTATAATATAATATAATATAATATAATATAGTATAATATAATATAATATAATATAATATAATATAGTATAATATAATATAATATAATATAGTATAATATAATATAATATAATATAATATAATATAATATAATATAATATAATATAACATAACATAATATAATATAACATAACATAATATAATATAATATAATATAATATAATATAATATAATATAATATAATATAATATAATATAATATAATATAATATAATATAACATAATATAATATAATAAATATATAATAATTATATATATTAATATTATATATATATATATATATATATATTTTAGTATTATCCGGTGAATATGAAATTAATTTCGCCCGAAAATAAATCAAAGGCACAGCCGATCGGTCACGCCACAGTAACTGGCTCCATTTTACCCTAGTCTAGCTAGCACAGAATTTGATTCCTCGCTTTGAAATTGTCTATATTTTGTCACTTTTCATCCTAATTCTTTAGATTCTAAAGCTTAGATTTTAATGTATATTAATCTATTCTGTCGATGCACAACTTATAAAACTTTCAGATGCAAAGCAAAGATCGAATTCATCGAAGGGACGATTTGCTCGAGAAAGGCCGAGTTTAAAGAGTCATAGGAACGCGAGGAAGATCGTTCTAGATCCCACCGAGCGAAAATGATTCGGATTGTTATCTGTACCGTCGTCTAGTCTCTCTAATCTCTTGTACACGGATCGTGCCAATTCAGCTTTGACTCATCGCGTTCGAGTATATTTACCGCTGTAAATTGTCTAGCTTACACACTTTCTCGTCGAGTACACAGGTACTTGGAAGCGACGCGAAAATTTCAGGCACTCGAAAGCCCGTCTTCTTTTTTACGGAGAGTTATATATATATCGTTTTATCTGTACGTTTTAGCAAATATTGGTAACTTACTCGGACAGAATTTCTATCGATTCATGCCGATAACAGGGCCAACGTAACACTCACCTGGAACAGAGAAAGAACAGAGATTAGTTTACACGTGTAAAGCTTCGTTCGACGAAGATTTAAAGTTTGCCGTTGGGGCGAAAATTCTTTGCCGTGTCCACTTAGCGAGAAATCAATTCGTCCATTCTATTTCGCGTTCGTCGAGAAACTTTTCCGTCTTACACGCATCCCCCTGCGATTTCGATATTTCGCATCGAACTTGAGATTCGTCGATGGTTAAATTTAACGATTCGCCTCGATCGTATCGGATCGTTGGAGGAATGCTCGAGGATCGAACCGAGTTAAGAGATTTCGTCGCGAACACGTTGAAACGTATTTCCGCGTGAAACCGTCGAGACACACTCTCGTGCTGTTATTCCGCGTTTCGAGAGCCAGATGCAGGTTTTGTTGCGCGGGGCGAAAGCGCCGATCGTGTTTCGACTATAAAATTGTATAACGATGCGTGCACATGTCACTCGGCTCGCACCTGCGCCGATGCACGCCAGAGGCTGTTTCGCAGTCCGCCTCGTTTCGATTCCTCGCGAGTGTTCCGCCGCGATCAACCGACTCGCTTCTATTTTTGCGTGTTATCGGCGCTGATAAGATGCGCGCAGCTGCTTTCCCTCGGATAATAGGCGACCGGGGAGACAAACACGCTCCGTATCGCGCGTTGCACGCGAAACGCAACGCTCGCATGCACCGTGAGCGCGCTGTAAATTCCCGGGACGACTGATTTTCCAACGTCGAAACACCCTCTTTTTTTCTATGGCGAGAGAGCCGTCGATCCTATGCGAAAACAAATTTTTCAGCGAACGCGCGCTCGGGGAACACGGACGATTTCGAATTGTTTAACAACCGGCGTCTCGACGATCGGATTAAACGAAGCGGAATACGCGTTTCGAAAGATTCGACGCCGACACGAAGGTTAAATTAATACTTAAAACAAGGTTATACAAATATCAATGCTTAAAACAAAGTTATTCGATCGAAAAGAAAACGCCGTGTCCACAGATGTGATTATTTAATCGCAATAACGAAGCGAAATGAAACACATATGGGCCGGTGTCCTTGAAGAGAAAACGATCGTAATACAAGAAGTTAACGTGCACAGCTTGCGAAAACAATCGTAAACCGAGCGATTCGAATATTTCACTTTAAACGTTCATAAATTGTGCGATTGCACGAAGTCGACAGGCAAAATTCCATTCACGGTAGAACTTGAAAACATTTAAACGTGAATTAACACGGCGAGTAGTAGACCGCAGATTTTATGCGTTTATGGCAGAGATGAAACGGATACAAACCTGTGAAGACGTTGGAAGAATTCAACGAGATTGTTGCATTACCTTCGACGTACAAAGGTACAGACAATATCAAAAATGCGATGACGACAAAATACAGAAAAACATTTTGTGTTTTTCACAATTAATTCGGACGATTTTTGCTTCGCGTAAAGATTACTATTCGATTGAGCGAAACGACGAGCAAGTCGCGGTTAATTTATTTAGCGAATTTCGAATCGAAATAACAATTTGTCCGGATCGATACCGCAACGTCGGATTCGAATTCTCCTAAAATCAGCGTCGGAGTCGGCGTGCCGCGAGGAGACGCGCGTTCGAGCTCGCGACACCTAAACGCAATTAAATCCGACCGATCGGGCACCTAAATCACCGCGAGTCCTCCAATTAGGCTGAATGTATTTATCAAAGGGTGCGGGACACGAGACGCGCATTAATCTTCTAATCCGGACAACGCTGCGATACAAATATCGTTACAAAGAGGACGCGGGTGCTTCTCACTTAATCGTAATTAAGCCCTGCGTCGCCGTCTCGATCGATCCGGCACGCGGCGCGGATACGCGACCGGCGGCCTCGACGTGGCTAATGCAATTCGATCGGATCGGATCCTACCCGAGGACGACGCGGTTCGCTTCGGCGAACATTTTAGCTCGACGCGGAATGCCGGAAAAATATCTACAGTAATGTCTCCCTTACCGACGCTCAGACGTCTCCCTTGCTGACGTCCACTAAAAAATAGATAATTTGGGAAGAGGAGATACGATTATTCGAGCTCATTTTTATAATTGTGGACAATTTATAACTATAATTATCCATTTTTGTGGTCAATCTGGGCGTCGATTAGAGAGATATTACTGTACAGTAATGTCTCCCTTACTGACGCTTAGATTGTACACAAAAATGGACAATTTGGGAACAGGAGATACGATTATTCCGGCTTTGCACCATATTTTTATAATCGTTGAAAATCGGTAACTATAAAAACAAGTCAGAAGACTTGAATTCGTAAGGCTCCTCTTCTCAAATTGCCCATTTTTGTTGACAATCTGGGCGTCGATTAGAGAGACATTCCTGTACAGTAATGTCTCCCTTACTGACGCTTAGATTGTACACAAAAATGGACAATTTGGGAAGAAGAGATACGATTATTCGAGCCTTGCGGCTCATTTTTATAATTGTGGACAATTTATAAATATAATTATCCATTTTTGTGGTCAATCTGGGCGTCGATTAGAGAGACATTCCTGTACAGTAATGTCTCCCTTACTGACGCTCTTAGATTGTACACAAAAATGGACAATTTGGGAACAGGAGATACGATTATTCCGGCTTTGCACCATATTTTTGTAATCGTTGAAAATCGGTAACTATAAAAACAAATCAGAAGGCTTGAATTCGTAAGGCTCCTCTTCTCAAATTGCCCATTTTTGTTGACAATCTGAGCGTCGATTAGAGAGACATTCCTGTACAGTAATGTCTCCCTTACTGACGCTCTTAGATTGTACACAAAAATGGACAATTTGGGAACAGGAGATACGATTATTCTGGCTTTGCACCATGTTTTTATAATCGTTGAAAATCGGTAACTATAAAAACAAGTCGCAAGGCTCGAATTCGCAAGACTCCTCTCTTCCCAAATTGTCCATTTTCGTGGTCAATCTGGGCGTCAATTAGAGAGACATTACCGTACTTCGAATTCGTTCGAGTTCGTCGGCGTTCGGTTTTCGTGCGAATAAAACGGGATGCGATCTATTTGGAAACGATCGATAAAAAGGAGCGTGCAACGGTCAAATTTACATAATCGAACCTGTATCGACATCCAATCGGGAACAAGATAGACAAATTAGAGACAGCAAGGAACATCGATAGCTTGAAAAAGAAAGCTCATGAGCCAGAAACGTTCGATCGTCGGACCGTGCGTTCGACGCGCTTGCGTCAAAAAAAAAAACCGAGCATTTCAAACGTATCAAACGTATAAAGGAAAGAGCAAAATTGAAACGATCGAAGAGAATTGATAACATTGTTAGAGAAAAGAATGGAATACCTGGCTGGGACGTTTTGCAACTAGCGCAGATAATGTTAGTACCGCGCGAGGATCCGCAGTCTATTTAGAGAACATTGTTTCCTGAAATTCGTCGGAATGCTAGAACAGTTTCTCACACAGTAATAATATTAAATGTAAATAGGCGGACGTTGTGAGTACGTGGAAAGGCAACTTTCGTGTAAATAAACGTTGTGTTCGCAGACGGCCGGGTCCCGAGGCGAGGCGAGGCGAATAAACCAAGATCGGGTGTTACAGATTACGCGTCTAAAAATAGTATTGCGTTAAGATCGCCGATTAGCGAAGTCACCAACGCGTACAAAGGATATGCAACCGGGCGCCCTCCCCCCCTCTCCGGGGGGAGGGGGCCTTATCCAATCTCCGCATCGCGGCTAATCTGCCGCGATTGCACTCGCGCGGATCGCACGGAAACTATCGCGATAACCCGGCCCCGTCGCGTCGCGGCGACGACCGACGACGCGCATTTCGCTTCTAACCTTTGGACCGACGAGCGGCGCGGAGCGGAGCGGCGCGAGGCGACGCGACGCGACGGTTAACAAAGAAGCGAGCACTCTCGGCGAACGAGCGCGCGCGTATGAGAACAGCTTCGGTTCACTTTCACCTACGCGGCGCGGGTTCGATGCACTCGAGAGCGCAATTGCAACGGCACGGTGTACACGTCGATGCAGGTCGACAGCCACGCGGAAAATAATCGTCCGCCTGGTTTTCCGCTTTTATTAAACCGAATCGCCTTCGCGATTCCGACCCGGACCCCTCGATTACCAGATTATTCCGCTCGATTCTTCCGCAAAACCCGTGTCTTTATTAGCCGCTAATCGCTCGCTGTGATCGGTCAGGCTCGCCGCGATGATTTTCGAGCACTCGTTACGTCGTATGTATTCAGTCCTTTTTATCTAACTAACTTTTAAGTTGTATTCTAGAAGAATTTTCTATAATAAAATAAGAAGCATTTTCCATGATAAAAGAAGAATTAATCGTGCAGATAAGTGCAAGCGCGCGACGGCGATGCATTTAGATGCATTTAGATAATCGTTCCGTTTATCCGAGCACTCGTGTTTCCTAGATCGATCCGGATCACTGTAGAGTCCGCGTTAACAACGCGAAGCTGAATCCGACGATTCTGAAATCTGGAATCTAAAATGTAAAAAATGAATTTGAGAATTTAGAGAATACATACATATATACATACATACAGTTTGGCGATGTTTGCGGCGCGAATTGCGGAATAGGATATCGATCTCCGTGGCAAGATCGACGCGGGGATCGCGGGCGAAGATCGAAAGCGATTGTCGGTCGCATCGGAGCGGCGCGGCGCGGCGTGGGCGCGTGCAAATGCGTGGAAAGAGCAACGAGAGAGGCTCGCCTGGCAATATCACGTGCCTCGCGGCCGCGCCGCGCCGCGCGCACGCTCGGCTGACTCTTCTAACGCCTTACAGGCTTATGCAATTGAGTCTCGTTCGAGCTTTTAAGTCTCGTCCTCGTAAGCCGATCGGCAATCACGAGGAGAACTGTGTTGCTTCGCCACGCCATTATCCGGCTCTGTACGTGGCTGCGAAATAATATCATTTATTCCCCGACGGTGTGCTCTATTCGATCGATTTCCTTCTTTCCTTCGAGTCGTAGCATCCTGTCCTCTTTTTATCCGGCTTTCTTTTCTTTTTCTTTTTTCTTTTTTCAAGGGAACCGCCGAGGACGATCTAGCAGCCCTTTGTATCCGGAGCGACACCGAGTCAGCGTTGTTTCAATACGTTCTGCATTATGGCGTCGGTATGGGCGTAACCCTCGAACAGTAGGGTGCAGAGACACGTGTTCTTACGCGCGTTACTCGATAGCTATTATATTGCCACAGAACGCTGGATATTGGCGCTATAATATAATATAATATAATATAATATAATATAATATAATATAATATAATATAATATAATATAATATAATATAATATAATATAATATAATATAATATAATATAATATAATATAATATAATATAATATAATATAATATAATATAATATAATTCGAAAAATTTCTCTCTCTCTCCCTCTCTGTAATTTCTTTGGAACGACAGGTTTCACTATTAGCAATTTTTGTTATTCCATTAGAATCTTTGCTGTTCGATTTAGAATGCCAAGGCTACTATAGCTATTTAATAATTGTTTTACTAACACGTTGATTCACATAACCACACGGTTTATAATACATAATATAATATAATAACATATATAATATATAATAATAATGAAATAATAATATATAACAACACGTTTGATCTATAACCACATCGTCGAATGTATAAGAAGGTTCATAAAAAACGTATCCGCTCCCTAAAGGTGCGAACGAATAATTTCGTTACGCGAAAGACAAAAGATAGGATCCTCGATTCGAAAGATAAGACGAAACCGCGACGACAAAATTTCCTAACTTTCTTTCTCGTGTACGGGAATCATCGAACAAGAAATAACTGCAGCACGATTATTCGTAAGCGACTGAAATCCAGATCGTAATTTCTGGCAATTTTCAATTGCGCCGATATCTCGTGTCTATTTCTGAAAAATCCGAGGGTGCAAGAATCGAAAGGAAACACGTTTCCGTCGGATCTCGTGCAGGTAATGGAACATTAGTCGCCATTTTCGAGCGAGAAAAAGAAGTAACAGTTGTTCGGGAGGACTGGCCGGGCATTTTTTTCTCTCCCTTTCCTGCGAGCCGAGTTCGAAAGTTTTCGAAATTGTTAACCGCGGCATCGGTTAACGTTCGCTGATGAATAATGTATGGAGTTAATGACAGGCAATTCGTGTATCTTAGCCATCGGCGCACGCGAATATGTTATTTCTACTTGTTCGACGGTTTTCTGCGACAACGCGCGCGCCGATGTTTCGCGGAAAGCTCGCGCGCGCCTCGAACTTCGGCGATTGTTAACAACGGCGGAGGTGAACCCCGGCGCACTTTTTTTTCTTTCCTCGCCGCGACGTGAGTCAGCAAGCGCGCAATAAGGAGCCACGCTCCATGATTCACGCGATTTTACGATGTAAGCGGTACACGATTTTTCGATAAAGATTCTCTGTTGCAACCCGCAATTGCACGCGCGCCGACGATTACGAACGCTCCGAAGCATCGCGCGCGCGCGAATGCTCGCGTTCCAGAACTGGAAAATCTCATGATTAAACAATACGCACGATATAATAACAGGCGACGCGGGATTTCGCGCGCTCCGCGAAACGAAATTTATTCGTTTACAAATATTTTCTGCACGCGAAGCTGTTATTTCATTGCGAGTCCAAACAATTTTCGATCGATTCGTCGATTCGTAACGGTGTTCGCAAAATTATACCTCGAACAGTTTCATAATATTTCATGTATCTAACATTTCGCACAGACTATTAATTTTATTTCTCAGTTACTTACCGTTATCGATGCTTGTGCAGCAGTTTTAATGGGAAAGAAATTCAATGATCGTTGCATGATTGTTCCCAGCATCAATGATCTTTTAGGTCGTACTCTCTCTTATTATATTTATATTTATTATATATGTGTAATATATTATAATATAATTATATTTATTATATATGTAATATATTATAATATAATTATAATATAATATATAATAATAATATTATAATAATATAATAATAGTAAATAATAAATTAAAGTAATAAATGAAATGATTATAAAATAATAATAATAATATAATAATAATAAAATAATTATTATTATAATATATATATTATATATATTATATTTTATATTTTATTGTTGTCAAGTAACAGTTTATCTCTTCCACACACTGTGAAAATATAAAGTAAAATCTCCCAACGCCTAAGAAATCTAAAACTCTGCCGTATCAAGCTCTCGCAATCCCTCGCTAAAAAATCACTCGAACACCACCACTCCGACGCAAAACAGACACCACAAACTTATCCCCGCGCTTTCTTCTCGGATCGGATCGTGCAAAATTTGGCGCGAGGTGAGATTTACATTTATCGTATCGAGAAAGAGATATTATTCTGGCGAACAAGGACGCGACGAAGCGAGCCCCTCTTCAAATCGTACAGCGCGTCGTTCCGCGAAGCTTGTCGCTCGAAAAACGGCGCGCTTGTCGCTTGGCCCGACAAAAAGACAATCGATATCGATCAATCGGCCGGGCTCCTGGCGATTCGATTCGAACCGCACTCGACTTGGTTCTCAGTTTCGCCCGTAGGAACCGGAGAATCCGCGGATTCTTTTTGCCCATTATAATGTTGACGCGTTGAACGACACTTCGCGGTTTCGAGCTCGCCATCGTGGCCGATTATACGGATAGGATGGGAGAAAAAGTACGCCGCAACCGACTGCTCTCTCTCCCCTTCTCTAACTCACTCTCTTTCTCTCTCTCTCTCTCTCTCTCTCTCTCTCTCTATTTTTCTCTCTTGCTCGCTCTCCGAGTGCTCGTCATCTGGTAACGTTTCATGGCTGACCGACGACGACCGCGCCTCCACCGAGGATTTCTTTGTCAGAAAGCGACCGATGTTCTCGAAAAACGTTCACGCAGTTCGACAAACCTCTATTCGAGGCGTTTATTCGATTACTGGCTGCGAGTAACCTCGCTGGAATCGATATATTGTCGCGGCGAAGCGGGCCATCGAGCCCTTATCAGTTTTTTCCGACTGCCGGGGTCGCTTCGGTGATAATATAATCCTTGTCCGTTCCCTTAGAAATGATCGCGTTAATTAATTAGGCTAGTTAGACCCTTTTATTTTGCATTTTAAGTGCAACGATCGTGCTTCGTTCGTAACATTTTCGAGCAAAAATATCGCAAAAAATCGTTTGCAATAGAAAAGAATTAGAAGCACATTTGTAGCGTACTAAAATACAACAAAATGAACGAATCTGTTCTCCAAGAAACGCAAAAAGCGGACATCCGAATATTCTGTTTCTTCCGAACGTTTGTTCTTGAATATTATTCATCTAATTAATCAACCGAATATATAGTTAGTTGAATTTAAAGCAAATGTATAATATAAAGCTAATTAATATAAAGCTATTAATATAATGATATACTATTAGCTATTAATATAGCTAATATAAAGCTAATTACGCTTGAAAATATAAAAAGGAGCCACGGTAATTGGCTACCGCACAGTAACCGGCTCCACTACCCTACCGGATCCTATCGAAGGGCCGAAAAGAAGCCGTGCCGGAGTTTCCGGCAGATTAATAATCGAAGTTAACTCTTCGAATTAGATCTAGTTGCGGGTCGTGATTATGAACAGTTTCGTCGGGCCATCGGCCGATGCTTTTGCCCGGCCCCACCCCGGAACGGTGTAAAACCGAGCAAAGAAAGTTCGTTCCACCGTCGGCGCGGAAGTTCGGCAAACAAAACGAACGATAAGAAGTTTTCAGATCCTTGTCCGTGCGCGGTTAAATAATAAGATTAACCGGCCGGGAGCCCGCCGCGGGCCGAATTTCGTCGTTGTTAAGCCGGGCGAGGAGGCCGCGTTGCCGCAATATCTTGTTAAGGGATTTCGTTCTACCTTCGAACGAGCGAACTTATCACGACCGTTTTGATGGCCGATTTCTCGGCCGGCCCGGCAACTGATTAGCAATTAGTAGCACGCGGGCTTCGCGCGTTTACGAGCTTGCGAAATCCAACGAAACGAACGAACGAACGAACGGCTTGACAACGAAGTTCGCGGAGTTTTTCATTTCGCTTTCCCGTCCGTCGAAGCTCCGAAGCAACGTGGAACGATCCACGAAACGATCCTTCGTCTGGAAATTGTGTGAACGAGCGCGTTGCGTTTCGTTTAACACGTTGAATGCCATGGGGGTCACCGGTGACCGGCACTTAACTTGACGGTGACGTCATGGGGGCCACCGGTGACCGGCACTTAACTTGCCGGTGACGCCATGGGAGTCACCGGTGACCGGCACTTAACTTGGCGGTGACGCCATGGGAGTCACCGGCGACCGGCACTTAACTTGGCGGTGACGTCATGGGGGCCACCGGTGACCGGCATTTAACTTGCCGGTGACGCCATGGGAGTCACCGGTGACCGGCACTTAACTTGGCGGTGACGCCATGGGAGTCACCGGCGACCGGCACTTAACTTGGCGGTGACGTCATGGGGGCCACCGGTGACCGGCATTTAACTTGCCGGTGACGCCATGGGAGTCACCGGTGACCGGCACTTAACTTGGCGGTGACATCATGGGGGCCACCGGTGACCGGCACTTAACTTGCTGGTGACGCCATGGGGGTCATCAGTGACCGGCACTTAACTTGGCGGTGACGCCACGGGGGCCACCGGTGACCGGCGCGCCCAAATTGATAGAAATATATGTAATTTAAAACAAATGTCAATATCTAAAATTTTGTATTATTACCATCGTCGATTCGAACAGTGACCCCAGTCGCAATTAACATGTGAAACATGGTTATACACTGTAACTTATCTATTGCAGATAATATTTCAACATTGCATGTATCACGTAAAAGAAAATTCATCGTGGCGTCACGGACAGCGCAGCGTCGCGCGTAATTATTGGCTGTAACAATATCGTTACATTGTTATTATCCTCGATGAATTCTATTCCCCGTGAGCACGAATTCGCGTGGAACATTCCCGAATCGAATTACGATCGAGCTTCGATTAAGGGAAGATCGACCTTCGATTCGTTCGTCGACGCGTCGGAAAACCTGCGGGTGAATGAATGACTTCTGCGCGAATATGTTAATCGGTATAATAATTGGTACCGCGATTTTGTGGAAACCGAGAGAAGGGAAACGTTTCCATTCTGTAAAATCGAAGATCCGTCTAAACCAAATGAAATAAGTGCGCAACGATCGATGATTAATCCCTTGATTAAACCGTATCATAGAAAGTTCATTAACGATTTACGCTTCAAGGTTTACGGTTCAACGTTTCGCGGATGATCTCCAATTTGTCTGGGCGCGATCGGCATTGTTCGAACGATCGGCCGAATAAATTTAGGGTTGATGGGGGATTAATGAAAAAGTCAAAGGCTCCTGCAAAGCCGAGATCCGTCGATGGACGACGAAGAAACGGGAGGAGCAGCGGCGGCTTGTTGATCGAGACGACGGAGCCGAATTAACCGAGCGCGTCGTCGTGCGTCGTTGATTTACCGGGATTAACGGGCCGCGCATCGATAATTTATGATCGACACCATCTAGATCCGATGCAAATTACGATTACAACGTAATTCGACGTCGACGGGTCGCATTATCGATTCACGACGACGGAATTGTCCTCTAATGATCCCCTCTCCCCGTTCGACCTCCTTCCTCTCCGCGATACTACGGAGAGGCTTCTTTGTTTCCGGTCCGGCGGATTCTCCTCCGCCAGCCGGATTTCGATTTCGGGGCCCAACGAATTTCTACCGACGCCCGCCGGCACGGAAAACGAATTTTCTTCGCTCGGAGATTTTCGCCGTATCAGAATCCGGCGATCCGAGCGCCGTGCAGAATTTAAATTCCGAATTTCCTGCCTCAATTTTTCCGCGTTAAATCAATTGCGGAACTAATTGAACTTCTACCCGATTCCCGTTTTTTGTAGATCAATCTACGATATTTGGATTGCAGATTTCATGCATTTATTGCGGGCCATGAGGGAGGTAGAACGCGGGAACGTAATCACGGTAGTGAGATCGATTTAATTTCTCGTTTTGGAAATATACTCCGGCGAGACCGGGGAGCTGGACATTAATCGAATCAAATTTTTGGTTCGATCGATCGATTAATGCTTACGATTAAAAGAGATCAATCATCGCGATGTATTAACGATCGGTGTTCGATCGATTTATGAGATCGAACGTCGATCTATTCGGGGATGAATTTTTCCGATCCTGCGTATCAATCGATCGATCGATCGATCCAACTAAATATTTTGATCGACTACTGCGCGACTTTGATGCGCTGGCTATTTCGGTACGGAATGCAGTCCACCTTGAAACAGTGCGCGTCTTTCGAAAAGAAGAGACGCGGACCCCTCCTTCGAACCGAGAAAGAATTTCGGAAGCGAATCGTTAATTAATTGCCCGATTGACGACGGATAAAATTAAAAGGATTTAAATCGCAATTAACGACTAGGCTGGACGTTCGATTATTACATCCGATTAAGAACTAAAGTAGGAATTTAACCGTGAATTGCAATGAACGAGATCGAAGAAGAAATTTGATGGACAACGTAGATTTTGATCGATCGCAAGAGATGGTAAAGCTTCACGCAATTTACTCAAACAGATCAGTTCAGTTCTTGGATGTTTTATGCGAGGTGTAGCGACGTCCCATTTATTCAAGATCAGTGTCAAACAAAAATGTTGGGAAAGGAAATGGCAGTGCAACTATGATATATACGTACAGGTACAGCTCTCTCTCTCTCTCCCTCGCTCTCTCGTTTGGACGCTCGCTCGCTCGCTCGCTCACTCCCACACCCCCTGTTATAATATACGATGCAGATCGCGAGGCACGTCCATCTCGACTGGCAGGATGATCGAGATCGCTGGTCGACTCGAAAATCAATTATTCGTCGGTGCACCGAAAATGCACATCAATCTTGTCATGACCGCTCGTTTGCTTCTCTTCAGCGGCGCACATAGTTGCACAATCGGCCCACTGTATTGGTGTACCTTTTCAAGTGGATCAGTTAACGGTGGCTGATGAGAACCGTGATGGATGACCAGATACACTTTTTTTTTTCTCCTTTTTTAAGAATATTCAACGCGATCGCGCGTACCAAAAATGCTCGCATGCACGGAAGCAGCGCGGCTCGCGCGGTCTTTCGGCCGGCGGAGCTCGAACACCGCGAGAGACATCGAACTCTCCACGCTTTCGAATCGAATCTCTTATATTTCAGCATTGCGAAATTCCGCTTCCACGTGACGAAATATCGCTTCTCAACCGCTCGGGCGAACGTTCGCGCGACCGTGGCTCTCGCGCGCAAAATTAGAATTTTCTACGTCGATTCATGGAGAAGCCGGAGCCAACTTTTAACTTTAATCTTAATTTCGCGCGGCGACGCCGCGGCGAGCTTCGCGTTCGCGCTCGTAACAAAAACCCGGCTTCAACTTAGAGCTTGAAGAACAATCTACGCTCGTCTCGGCGGGATCAGCGGAGACGCGGAAGAGCTGACACGGGAAACGGATTGAACAAAGCCGCCGCCGCCGCGGAAGGGACCGATACCGGACACCGGGCGATCCTCGTTCCCCGTGAAATATTAAACGTCGGACCCGTGGCAATTTCCAGAAACCCGTAATTTCTCCCATGAAAATTGCTGGAAACCGGCGCGGCGCGCGGGCGCCTCCCGCTTCCATCCGCGATCGAAGGGCGCTGGGGGGACAGGGGGCGGAGAGAATACCTGATAAACCGTACTCAATATCCAACCAATCCGGGGTGAAACGCGCGCGTTACGTGGATCCGCATGGAGCGCATGCTGTGCTCGCGTGGCCTTATTCATATTTAAATTCAATTTCGTCTAGACGCGCCGCGCCGCGCCAAGCCGAGCCGAGCCGAGCCGAGCCGGCTACGAATAAAGGCCGGCAAAGTGTCACTGGCCCGGGGAGAACTTTGACGAATGAATAACGGTGCGCCAAAGAATTTCCCCCTTTATGAATTAACCAGCCGCCGACGACTTATCCTTCTTCGACTCTCGGCACCCCGCGATCCCCGCGCGATCCCGGGAACCCGTTGGAACGCGGCTCCGTTGAATAATGCTACCCGGTATACACGATCCTCGGCTACCGTTCACGCGATTCCCAAAGTGCCATCGATTTGGCAGTCTCCTCCCGACAGAGCGCTGTGGTCCCAATCGAAGCATCAGGCTGTTTCGCCACGATTTCAGCAACGTTTCGAGACTCGAATGCACCGATTCGCAATAGGTCGTTGGTTTCGCCTTGACCCTCGGCTTTGATCACTATTATCGAGAAAAATATGTACAGTGACGATTAAAAAGTCGAGGTGCCCCCCTTGGAATCAACGTAGCAATTGCACAGGCGTAGGACCGGCACATGGAAATTCGCAGCGACCCGAAATTTGGCATTTCCGGGAGAAAATCGCGAGTACTGCAATTTCTCCCGGAAATGCCAAATCTCGGGTCGCTGTGAATTTCCATGTGCCGGTCCTGCGCCTGTGTAATTGCTACGTCGAATTACTACGCAGTACTCGCGATTTAACCTGGAAAACGTATACAATGACGATTAAAAAGTCAAAGAGACCCCCTTGGAATCAACGTAGCAATTACACAGGCGTAGGACCAGCACAGGGAAATTCACAGCGACCCGAAATTTGGCATTTCCGGGAGAAAATCGCGAGTACCAATTCGCAATAGGTCGTTGGTTTCGCCTTGACCCTCCGCTTTGATCACTATTATCAAGGAAAATATGTACTGTGACGATTAAAAAGTCGAGGTGACCCCCTCGGAATCAACGTAGCAATTACACAGGTGTAGCACCGGCACAGGGAAATTCGCAGCGACTCGAAATTTGGCATTTCCGGGAGAAAATCGCGAGTACTGCAATTTCTCCCGGAAATGCCAAATTTCGGGTAGCTGTGAATTTCCATGTGCCGGTCCTGCGCCTGTGTAACTGCTACGTCGAATTACTACGCGATACTCGCGATTTTCTCCCGATTCCTTACAGCGTCGTTCCTTCCAGCCACCGAGGAGGAGGTTCGATTACATTTCGCGCACGTTTGGTCACGCGTTCGAACGTTCTCCCGCGCGCTTCCCGGTTCGTCCTTCCGTAATTTTCACCGGGACGGTCGCAGTTATGCAACTTCGTTCCCATGGTTTTGCCCCGGGACCCGTTCTTCCGTCGGGCGCTTTCGGGTCCGAACTTCTGCGCGAGCGAACAGGACGTCGCGGAAAGGGTGCGAGAGGGTCCTGGGAGTACGCGGAGTTCTCACCGCGGGCAGTAAAAAATGCTTAATCAAGGAAGTAGCGTCGCTCAGCGAGACAGTTTTATCGCCGGCGCGGCACGGCGCGGCGGTCCAAGCCAGTCGATTCGATATACATAGTTTATGGCTACTTTACCGGATTAAAGCTTGCGCGACGTTCCTCGTGGCCCAACGTGTATTCGGAGATATCCTTGACGAAGAAAGTCGGCGTAATTGGGCCACGCCACGGCCTTAATTTCCTTCGTCGAGACTTCTAATAAGACGTTCTCGTCCGATCAGCCGCTAGAAATTATCTTCGTGCGAACTGTCGAGAAAATAATTTTCTCCCCGTAAAATCGTCGTTCCCGCCGGTTCTATGGCGCTAGTTACGGACATCGGAGGATCGCGACCCCGAAAATTCGTAACCCCGGGTCCGTCCACGCCGTTCCGGTTCCATTTTTCACGCGATAGATAAGACCCAATCCAATTCGCACGGTCGCGTTCTCCCCGACTCTCGGCCTCCGACGACCGACCCTGCGACCTCCACATGAGTTATAGAAGCTTTATAATTTACGGTATTACGACATTACGGAATTCTTATGGCCGAATATATGTATGTATGTATGCATGTATGTATGTATGCGGCGGGGCTATATCTAGTTCGGTGTTCCCGGTCCAGGGAGGTCTGGCAGAAAGGTCCGCTCCGACATAGAAATCAAGGTCTGCGTTAAGGCGGTAACTTATGGTAATACTTCTTTCCGGCAGTGATATTTCTCTGGCAACGTGGCTCGCCGTTCAACATTATTAAACCGGGCCTGCTGCGGCTGTGTTTCTTCCATTCGTTTCTCGCTTTTCGTACGGCGACGTGGTTTGTCCATTTCGTGCGTCGACAGCGGTGGCTCCGACAACTTTGCCATCGTCAACGTCGTCATCGAAACTCTGACTTTGCCATACTAATTCTTACGATTTCCTAAACCCCTCCACTCGAGTAAGAACCTATATATATGTATAATAAGTCGCACCTTTTCTCTCCGACAGAGCCCTTCGAGAGCTGCACCGGTGCAGTTACCTTCGAAACGCGCGTCTAACGAGACACCGATCCCCGTCGGATCTGTTCGCATCATCAACACGCTCAGAAATAATTACCAAGATAAAGGAAGTTTAACTCGGAACGAGTCTTGGTAAATTCTCCGATCGGAACAAGAACCCTCGCATTTCTTGGGAAACTCTCCCGTTGTGTCGCGGCGACATAACAATAGCGACGGAACTTCACCGATTAGAGAAGATCGTTTGCGTTTGAAAGGAAATGATCGCAGCGAGAAACGAAAGACCGGTGCGTTACTCTACGTCCATGAACGAACTATAACGCAAGAGAGTATAATAATTATATAATATTAATTATGTAATAGTAATATTACCTTATAATAATATATCATAATAATTAATAATACTATATACATAGTATTATGCTATATATAGTATTAAGAAATATTCGCATCGATACGATATAATAATAATACTATATATATAGTATTATTAATTATTATAATATTATTATGATATATTATTATAACGTAATATTATAATATAATATATAATATGTAATAATAATAATAATAATAATATGTAATAATAATAATAATAATAATAATATAATATGTAATATGTAATATAATAATTATAGACCGTAACGCAAAATAAATGGACAACCTCTGATATTTCATTGGCTAAAAACTGCTCATCTCGAAAGGAAAATATAAATATCCTCCCGCGTATCGATGCGAATATTTCTTGCGTCACGTATTATTCGGTTGGCCGGTCTAGAATTCCAGTTGACAATACCCTGCCCCCCCGTGCCCCGTACAAATCTAAATGCGCATAGGTATGCCGCACAAGCTTTCGACGCGCTACAAAGATAAATCATGGGTGCCGGAATTCTGTATTTCGGTTAGTTGGCAAGACTTCGAAACGGCGAAAAAGCTCGGCAACTTCCGAACGAAACGCCATAAAACCTGGACACCACTGTGCGCGTTTGTCTGAATATCGGGGGGGGGGGGGGGGAGACAAAAAAAATCTCATTAGAAAAATGGCAGTGCCGTTCCGTCGCCGAGAAGAAAACGAGGCAATCCGGTAATTCCGCGAGCGTTCGGAACGCGATAAGCAGAAAACCGCCGCGCCGGCAGAAACGGCGACTCATCCGCCGTTTCTTGCCGGCGCTGCTAAGTAATAGCTTAACATCCCGATACGCCGTTCATCCCCGAAACGATCCTATTATTTTCCTTCTAAACGTCGAGTTGAGAGAGAGAGAGAGAGAGAGAGAGAGAGAGAGGGAGAGAGAAAGAGTGTGAAAGAGAGAGAGAAGTGGAAATATCGAGGGCACCGTGCAGCAGGACGTCTTCCACCGAGTTCCGGAAACGGAAGACGGCACCCAGGCAACATCTGTCTGCGACGTTGCCCTCGTTGCGCATCGTCATGCCTGTCACGGGATAATCGATGCTTTCGATACTTTTTATTTTAATTAATCATAAGGCAAACGCTTCCGCCGCCGTCTAACTTTATGGCTCTAATAAAACACGGGGCTTCCCGGATCGTTTAAAAACCGGCGACAATTTTTCCAGCAAGCCTGTCGCCTACAAAGTTGCTTCCGCGAGCTTGATTAATTATCCACCGCTTGAATTTTTACAATGTTCCCGTCGGCTTTATGCGCGAAAGTAATTACCACTGGAAACAAGGAACACGGTGGAACTCTTTGATATCCGAATTCTTTCTCGTCCGAGCGCGTAACTCCGCCATTTAATCTAGCGAATTAATATCATAACTTTGATTCGTTCGAAGCAACGTCGACGGACGCATCGCGAAAGGAACTGCGAGCGCGTCGCGGATTTTTATACAAAATAAAAATTGTTTGTATCAGTTAGGCGCTACAGTAATGTCTCCCTAACTGACGCTAAGATTGTCCACAAAAATGGACAATCTGGGAAGAGGAGTCTTGCAGCTCGTTTTTAACCCTTTGCACACGTGTGGTGACTTTGAGGCACCACTAAAAAAAAATTGTTACATCACGTTCCAAGATAATTTTTATATTATCGAAGTTTAGATGTAAAAAATTGTTAAAAGTCAAACTGTTGTATGAGTCAGAAGACTCAATTTCATATGCACAAAACGCACTTTGTCTTCGAGTGCAAAGGGTTAATAAAAATGAACCGCAAGGCTCGAATAATCGTATCTCCTCTCCCTGAATTGTCCATTTTTCTGCACAGTCTGAGCGTCAATTAGAGAGACATTACTCTACTTATTTGAGCCGTTTATTTTGAAAGTGGCATAAGTCACTTTACCGTAATGAAAAGTGGTGATTTTTTAATGTTTATACGAAATTATTTATACCGAGAAAGATATCAGTATCCCGAGATAACAAATACAAGTAAATCTTCTCGAAAGTTAGCGTCCATATTTTGAAACGTGTTCAAACGCAAACCCTTAAATATATCGACTTAAAAACAAAGTGACTTATACCACTTTCAAAATAAACGGCTCATTTATCGGTAGAAAGAAACCGTCGTGAAAAAACGAATTCTGTAGACCGACAAAAATTATGCAATTCGGAACGCTATTTTCTTGCACTTCCCTCTCGCAGCCACGGAATCGTCCAATGGACGGAGGCCGCTGTTTTCGAAAGGGAAAAGGCGCGGCGGAAAACGACAGCGGGGGAGGAGAAAATGGGGAAACTGCGACAGGCCGAGCGAGCGAGCGTGCAGCGCGGCGGGTAAAAACGGCGAACTTTCGCGAGCCTTTTCTCGTTAGCGGTGCCTTCGCGTAATTAACGGTTTTCGCGAGGCGTGCACGTGGTCGGATCGGAACCGATGCTTTCTGCCGAACCGGGCCGGAACCGTCCGGCGTGTGCAGTGTCCGGCTGTTTCCCCGCGCTTTATTGGATTTCCGAACGCGGCGGCGGCGACGACGCGTTCGCTCGAACGCCGGAAAAAAAGAAGGCCGGCGAGTGCAGCCGCGCTCCCGCTGGAATTAATCCGACGGAGGGGTTCCCTCTCTCGTTGTTCCTTACGCCGGAAATCCGTGATTCCGCGAGTTCACCGAGACAATGCGCGCTTGTTTCGCCGCGCGTCCTTCCTCGCGGTCGGAAACTCTCTCGCAGAGCCGGGCACCGGCGCGCGACGCGCGGCTAAAAAACAGCCGAGCGAATTCGACGCGCGACCGCCGGCAACTTTTTGTATCGGCCTCGAACACACCGTGGAACTTTTGTCGCGTGTTTCCCGAAAGTCGAGGCTGTTTTACGGCGTTCGGAATAAATCTCGCCGGAAGTCGGCCGTGATTTATCGGGAAATCTTTTTGGAAAACGAGTCGCGACGGGAAGATTGAATTTCGACGAAAATCGTGCGCCTCGCGTGGCTATGTTTGAACGGTGCTAAGGATTTCGAGGGAAATCGAGGTGCGCCAGTATCGAAGCATGTACTTTCGACTGTATGTTCGCGTAATTTGGAAGCGGCGAGGAATTCGCTTCCTACGGGAAGCGAGAAAAAAGTGAGAAATTAAGAATAACAGGAAAGCGAGTAACAGCTGTGTCACTATAAAATTATTATATTATATTATTATTAATATTATTACTACCATGATGAAATCATGGTTAAATTAATATTCCACTTTTTCTGAAAATTCATATCGTGCCCATAAAAGGGTTAATCCTGCAACGATACGCCGATATGGGACTTGGAAACGGTGCTCCCATGGGAAGCGAAAAGAAAAGTGAGAAATTAAACATAACAGGAAAGCGAATAACAGCTGTATCGCTATAAAATTATCATTATATTGTTATTAACATTATTATTACCGAATAATAATATTAAACGAATATTCCAATATTCTCGAAAATTCATATCGTGCCCATAAAAGGGTTAATTCTGCAACGATACGCTAATATGGGACTTGGAAACGATGCTCCCATGGGAAGCGAAAAGAAAAGTGAGAAATTAAACATAACAGGAAAGCGAATAACAGCTGTATCGCTATAAAATTATCATTATATTGTTATTAACATTATTATTACCGAATAATAATATTAAACGAATATTCCAATATTCTCGAAAATTCATATCGTGCCCATAAAAGGGTTAATCCTGCAACGATACGCCGATATGGGACTTGGAAACGTTGCTCCCATGGGAAGCGAAAAGAAAAGTGAGAAATTAAACATAACAGGAAAGCGAATAACAGCTGTATCGCTATAAAATTATCATTATATTGTTATTAACATTATTATTACCGAACAATAATATTAAACGAATATTCCAATATTTTCGAAAATTCATATCGTGCCCATAAAAGGGTTGATCCTGCAACGATACGCCGATATGGGACTTGGAAACGATGCTCCCATGGGAAGCGAAAAGAAAAGTGAGAAATTAAACATAACAGGAAAGCGAATAACAGCTGTATCGCTATAAAATTATCATTATATTGTTATTAGCATTATTATTACCGAACAATAATATTAAACGAATATTCCAATATTCTCGAAAATTCATATCGTGCCCATAAAAGGGTAGGCTGATATGGGACTTGGAATCATCTTCTTTGGGACAGTTGCACATTTCGAACTGTTTTCTCGCGAACCAGAGGAAGCCGTACGCTTCGATGATCTCGATGACAACATCGAGAGGATTCGCGCGAAATATTCGTCCAAGTCGATTCTATTTCGCGCCGCGACTCGTATTGCGCGCGTGTCGGACAGAATTATTGGGAAAACAGGAACCGGCGGGGACGAATGTCGACGTATCAAATAACGTTGCAGAAAACACGGCTTTCCGTTGTACGGTGTCGTTGCACGTATCGTCGGTCGTACGTATCGCGGTTGTAACGCGAAACAAACGTGTTGCGTCGATGTGGTCATTAACCAACTAGACCACACCGGCACTAAATCCGTGTCGCGATGCGCTTTTTATTAGCCATTCGAGGGGAAGACGAAGGGACTCGATGGTACGAGCGTTCGGTGATCCGCGGAGAGATGTTGACACCGTTCCGCGATTTCGGAGCGTATTGTGTGCACGCAGATTCTCGTTTTATAGTTGCTGTTGCCGGAGGGAATGGCAGGGAGAGAGAGAGAGAGAGAGAGAGAGAGAGAGAGAGAGAGAGAGAGAGAGAGAATAAGAGAGAATGTGCGAGAGAGAGAGAGAGAGAGAGAGAGAGAGAGAGAAAGAGAGGGTCGTGGATTGCGCTCGTAATGGGAAAAGTAGGAGTTTCCAGTTGGAATTCAAATTGCTGGAATTATGAGAGATATTGTTGGTTACATGGGGCCCGGGAGTTGCAGTAACTGGAATTACTGGCGCTGAAAATTTTAACTGTAATGGAGAGCGTAAGGGGTCCCCGGTTAAATTTTATTCATACCGGCGCGCATGCGAGCCGCGAAGATGATGCCGCCGCGACCGTAACGGCTGCCGTGAGTGATAATAAGGGAATTCTGGTTACACAATTTCGCCGTTCACCGTTATTACTCGGCCCTTCTCGCCGCGTTCGCAGCGAATCCGCGACAAATTATACGCCCTTTTTACGGGACAAACAAGAGGTCGCGTCTCCGTTTCTCGCGCGAAATGGAACTGCCGTATTTTATGCTCTCCCTCCCCACCCCTCCGATTTTCTCCCCGAAAACGGAAGCTTCTCGGCCGCCGTTCAAGCGAGGAGGTCTCGTAAAAATACCGGAGATACGAACATTTTTACCGACAACCGTTTGCCCTCGGCTATTTCGAGGCGCGCCGAGATACGCGTTTCGCGCGCGATTTCGGGTGCCCGCGCGATCCGCGAAGGAACGACGATTTCCAACCGTTCGTCCGCACGTGTTTCCCCGCCGCGGAAGATATTATCTCGCGTGAAGTGCGACGGATCGCGCGGACACCTTTGCTTTCCGTGAGAACGGCATCGACGCGCTCGAATCGATGGAAGAGCTTTCGACTTCTCGCGGAAACGGCTCGAAAGCGGGGCGACGGCTGCGACGTTCTCGAGCCGGCAGATAATAGAACAAGAAGAAGAACGAACAATTGACCATAAAAACCGGCGGAAACGGCCGCGCGCGTTGCTCTCGCGGGATACTGAAAATCGCCGCGGCGATCGTGAAACTCGATTCGCCGCTCGAGATCGGTGATCGCGGCTGCGAGTCCGCCGCGGCCGAGCTCTCGGAATCGGCCGGATCACGGGTCCGCGATTTACCGGACACCCTGTACAGGATTATTGGGCTCTAGCTAACGGTCGAACGTGCTCTAGCGAGTAACTGTATCGGAGGAGAGGCCGGCTACGTGCTCGGCAAGAGGTTACGTGCGCTTAGCTAGAGCCACGTACACGTACGTGCGGAACCGTCGCCGCGGCGAGCCGAGCCGATTCGCGCGCGGACCGGCGCCGAGCGCGCAAGAAGCCCGCGAGACACGGCCAGGAATTACACGCTGCCCGGATACCGCCACCGTCTTTTCCGGGACCTCCTACCCCGGCCAGCGAGCCCAGAAATTACTCTCCAAGTGCTCGCGGTTACGACGAATTAACCCGCCCCCGCAGACTCTCCATCTGCCCCGCTCCACCTAGCCGCTTCCTCTTCGTTTTCCTCTCTGTCTATTTCTCTCTCTCTCTTCCTCTCTATATGGCCGCCTGTTTTACAACGTTTTTCGGGATGTTTAGAGCTCCCTCGTTCACGGCGCCGAGCTCCTCTCGTGGCAACTCGTGGCTCGATTTTCCACCGGGCCACCGGGAAACGGGCATTTTTTGCGCCGCACGCGAACACGACGCGACCCGGCGCGACCCGATCCAGGGTTGGGAAATTAATTCGCCGCGGGATTAGTCTCCGGGGCATACGGGCCGATCGATCGATCCACCCGCGGCCGAGAGAAGGAAGCGATACGCAAGCCGCGTAAATATTGATCGGGAATTATTTCAGGTATTTACCGAACGCCGGACCTTGCCGCGACATCGGTTAATTTTCTTCTGTTCCTATGTGTTCCGGAGACAGCCGGTTTCGACGAAACTTTCGGTACGCGTATTGCAATTTGCCGACATCTACGGATTAAGGTGGAAAAAGTTAGGAAATGCGAGTGGTTTCATGCGGGTTTTTTTCGTTCCAAGTAATAACGAACTTCGTTGGTTTCCTTGTAGATTAAAAGAGGTCCATCTGCTCGTATCTCGCATGCCGTACGATAAAATCAAACATTTAATTGGCAAGAAAGTAATTTCGGTTACGAAGAGACAATTGCGACGCCCTCCACGCGCAGCGACCGAAAATATTTCCTCGCCGTCTATAATGGATAAAATCGTACGATAATATAAAATGAATTAAAGTAGAACAGAATGAAATACGATAAATGGAGCTCGTGTAAAATATCGTTGCTGGCAACAGCAGAATTGAAAGGTAGTATTTCGTTCGTTCTAAACTGGCGAAACAGTCGCATCAACGTTTGAAGAACATTCTAATCGTTTAGTTGTAAATAAAAATATGTAATTGCAATTTAACACTTTATCGTCCGGTCGTGGTTGAGGCTGCCACTCAGTAAGGACTGGCTTAGTCGCGCGCGCATTTGCTCCCAGTACCGGCTAAATTTTCGCTATTCATTGTGTTGTGCTTATTCCTTTAAAAATAATAATAAATAATAATAATTATTATAATTATAATTCATAAGGATATGGGGAGGTCAGCATACAGGAGGTCAGCTACTAACAAAACAGTAAAGAAGCGAAAACCGTCGATAGCTAAAAGTCGATTAATAGGCTATCGGTCGATAAGCATTGGCAATCGAAAAGCCGATTAATAGGCTAGCGATCGATAAACGTTGGCAATCGAAAAGCCGATAAATAGGCTAGCGGTCGATAAAGTGTTAAAAGGCGTACGAATGTAACTAGACAGGGGTTGCGTTGTTCCCGTTGGAGCAAAGTAAAACGGCGCGCCGATATTTCTGGTCGGGAGACGGCCGCGTCGAAGGGAACAATTTGCATAAAAGTTCGCGCGGTCCGGTGGCACGGAATCCCGCGGTCCGAATATTTTGGTGACACAGCATAATCCGAAGCAATTGCGTGACCCGTAATATCGGGCCACGCGGCTCGCGCAAAATAACCCGGGGATCAGAGGAAATCGCTTGCATCGCCGGTAGGGGCCGCGATGCACCGGCGAAGGGGCGGGAGGGGGAGGGTGGCATTGAAAGCGGGAAAGCGCGGCGAGAACGCGGCGAAGGTTAAAAATCCCCGGTCGGCCGGTCGCAAAACCTTCAAAAAGACAGTCCCCGTCTAAAAAGTACAAACGCGACAGCGATTTCCGTCGCACGGGGTTGTTTGGGGAGCGTATCTGGCCGGCTGCCAGTGGCAGGCGTCGTGCTTGTTTATTTTAATTTGCGTTTGCGAACACGCCGCGCGCCTGGCCGAGCCGAGCCGAGCCGAGCCGCGCCCGTGACGCTCCCGCAATTGGCGTAAGCGGTTCTTCCGTGGAGAAACAGGAAACGAAAGGAAACCGACGAATGATATATCGGACGTAAGAACGCCAACGGAACCGCCGAGGCAATGGGGCGCGCGTTTAGCCATTCCGAAGAGACGATTCGCCATGAATTTATTATTCGCCGGGGAACTTTCGCAATTACGAGGCTCTCTCGCTTCTTTTCCAATTCCGCTGACCTCCAACCGTTGGCGAAAATAGTCCACGATTTTGTTGCGACTGCTTTCCCGTCTCTCCACGCTCTTTTGGGAACCAATTCGCGATTCTCGCCGATTAGGAGCTTCGTATTCATTCGCATAATCGCGGTAATATATTATGCGCACGTACGGTCCCTTTACGTCGCACTTTTTAGTGAAATTTGTGCTTTCGGAGAGCCGATGTTTCGAGAAAAGCAGATATTCCAGTCAAAGAATAATAGGTATAGCTCGAGTTGTGTGCCAATTTATTGGCGCGAAAGGTTTCATTTTCTCCGGCAAAGTTCGCCTTCGTTGAGAAAACGCAGCATGTCTCCCCAACTGACGCCGAGGTTGTCCACAAAAATGGACAATTTGGGAAGAGCAGACACGATTATTCGAGCCTTGTAGCTCTTTTTTATAATTATTGACAATTCGTGACTATAAAAACAAACCGCATAATAATCGTATCCTCGAATAATCGTATCTCCTCTCCCTGAATTGTCCATTTTCGTGGACAATCTGAGCGTCAATTGGAGAGACATTACTGCAATACCTACGACGCCTACCCAAAACAGCTAACTCCGAAGCGCGACGCTGCCCATTTTCCGAAAAGCTATATCTCTCTGGTTTAAACATCTCGCTCCGTCCGAGGATCCGCTATTTAAAGTGCGGTAATTTTATCCATTCTCGTTTCGCAGACGCTGCTCGGCCGGCCGGCCGGCGAACGAGCTGCTGTTTAATTCATACTTTCGCGAATTAATTTCGGGGGAGCCGTGCATAAAGATCCGCGTACCACGCGGTGACTAACAACGAAGTGGCTCCGCGACAAAGGTAAAACGGTTTCGAGTTCGAGCGACGCGGCAGGACCGCGGGCGGCGGGCCATTCTTGCCGGCCGGACGAAACCGGAAACGGCGGTGTTCAAAGTAACCGCCGCGGAAGGATTCCGAAGAGGTCCGGGGCCAATTGGAATATCCGTTCGCCGTCGCGGGACCGGCCCGGAACGTTTGTAATTGAAAGGGTGGAATAATCCGCGGCGGAGAGGAGAGCGCTCTTCACGGTTGCCACGCGCGCGCGGCTCTTCTCCGCTCTTTGTTCGGCATCAAACACGGCGCGGCGGCTCGCCGGCTTCTTGCCGAGCATAAAGCGCCGCGTAATGCGCCGCTACGAATAATGAAGTGGGTCATGGAAATTTTCTACGCAAGAAAAGTCGCTCCACTTAGCCGAGGCGTGTAGAACGAGCCGCGGAGCCGAACCGGCGCGGCGCGACGCAGCGGCGCAGCATGGAATTGCTCGGGACCCCGACTATACTCTTATTCTTTTATTCAGCGGAGAGGCTCTATTAACGCTTAACCGTCCGGCAAAAACCGTGCGCAAACTGCTCGCGAACGATCCGAAGTCCTTCGCCGAACGGACGCGAAGTCGTCGGATCGTTCGCCGATGCCGCGGAATTTACAGAAAAATTAGCCCGGGCCGAGGACGAGGTCGAGGAGTCGCGCGGAGACCTCCGGGAAACTGCTAAGTGCTGCCCGAAAACCCGCTGCCAACTTCGTTCCAGAGCCACTCGGACGCTGCGCGAAGGTCGTCGTGCAATCATCAAGACGACTTCGTCGCTCAACCTTCGCTACCTTCTCCGGTTTTGTTCGCCGCGATCGTGGGCCACGCGTTTTCGACGCGACCACGCTTCGCGCGGCCCATGACGCTCGATTCTTAGAGGAAGAACAGCTAAATTAAAGAACGGAACGGATAAATTAGCAGATCGCGGATCTTCGTGCAGAAGAAAAACTGTCGTCGTTGATCGGCGCAATGCGGCCCGGACTGTTCGTGCGAAAACTTTTTCGCGCAGGGGTTTTTAAAAAGAGGGGTTCTTATTCTCGAAAAGAAAACATTGAAGTTCTAACTACCTTTAACCTTTTAGGTACGGCTGAATTTTGGGCGAGACTATTTCTCTGAACGGCAGAGTCTGATATGTACTATATAGAGTGTCTGTATATTCTGTCTGTATATTGTTAAGATACAGTTATATTGTTAAGGTAAGTCTGTATATTGTAAATCGATGTGAAGACAAAAGAAGTGTGAAACAGTGCATATGAAGACGATTATTTGATTCAAACGATGACCGAGTGAGCTACTAGAGTAAGCCACTATAGTGGCGCGTCGTGCCTAAAAGGTTAAATAAGATTCGACTAATTTTAGTACATCGACATTTCATTTTCTGTGCAATCTCGCCTTCGTTCTTCTACGATTATCCGACGTCCATCTTGACGTCCTTTTCTGTAACATTTTCGGAACATCGATGCGTTCAATGATATTCTTGCAGGCATTGTTCGCGTCGCAGCCGAATACGATCCGCTGTCGAAGTTCATCTGCTTGCAACAAAAAATCGAGTAGAACGGTGCAAAAGAATATCGGAATATCGTCGCGTAATTTTCAACGCGCGCGTTATCGTCGAAATAAAGCGACGAAGGAGGAAAAAGCAACTTCCGTCGGACCCAGTGGCTTCGCGCGACCAACGCGGAGGATTCGCCCGAAGATCCGCGAACGACAAATCGACGCGTCGAAAGACCGAAAAGCGTTGGGTGCACGGGAAACGAGCGTGTCCGGTCGACGAAAGGTTTAGGCGAGGGTTAAGAGAGGTTACGACGAGGCCCGAAACGGACACGACAAACGAGGCAGGCGAAAAGTACGACGACGTTCGGCCGTGACCAAAGCGCGGACGGCCCGGCGACAATGAGATAAACAAACGAGGCGGCAGCCTCGAAAGCAATAATTAACCGTATGAAACGGGTTGTTGCGTCGCGCCCGACGAAGAGTCTGCGGGGCTCTCTCTCTCGAGAGAGCTCGGACGGACGGCTGAAAGGTGTACCGAAATTTCCTAATTGTACGTCGAGAGTTCGTGATTGGAGTTGCCTTCGCGAACACGCGTCCTACAATTCGAACGCCCTCCACACCGTGCTGGAACGAACGACACCTGCGCATTCCACTTGGCAAACGATGCAATAACCCTAATTACTCTTTCCTTTCGCACGCTACGTGTAGCCCGACCGCGATGAATTCGTCAAGGGGTGTGTTTCTTGCGCGGACAATTAAGTGGCCCGGCAATCGCACCGCGCCGCGCCGCGGGAACTCGCCGACCGATCTGTCGACTTTGTTGCACGTGTTATCTCCCTTTTATTTCTATTGCGTCTATTTTTCGATTCAGAGGCGGCTACCTTCTTGCGCGACAAAAATAGGAAAGAACGTTGGTACGAAGTACGAACGCGAATAACGCGTTTTATAATATTAACACGTTCCGTGCCGAGCTTTTTTTACTCGAATCTTCACACTTTGATATTTTACTAAAACTTGATGTACTACGTGCAATTATTAATTCTCGTACACATAACAACGTAACAAAAACTTATCAACGCCCATTCTTGCGGTGGAAATTGATTCTTCGGTTCTAAATTTCTTGTAAACAATTTGTTCAGTTCACTAAGTAAACATGCAAGCGTGTACCATCGATGGTACACGTGGCACGGAACGTGTTAATAATTCTCTATATATAATTCTCTATCTATAATTAATTAATATAATAATAACGCTGTCCTTTCGCGCGCAGAAAGCGCAAGGAACGGTTTCTATTGCGCTTTGCTTCGTCCTTTTCGGAGTTGACCCTTTGCCTGACAAGCACGTCCGAGAGACGTGGTCCAAAAATCGGGTCAGAAATGATTATCACGTGGAGCATTACTCGGGACAAATATAAACGTAACCGTTTAGGCTCGTGTTAGACTAGGAGATACGTGTTTTGTGGTTCTTTGTTTTACTCATTTTATTCAATCGTTTCATTAGTAGCTAAAGAAGATAGCGGTGGAACCAGCTTGATCCAGCTTGTCAATCGATTTCGGTGACATTTTCAACACGCGTACAACTTACCGAGTTGCAGGCTCGGATAAAAAAGTCAAAAGACGAGAGTTTTCATTTTCTTTTGTCATTCTAAGCGATGGCAACCTTTTAAAAAAATATATTCTAGTTATGGACTATTAACCTTTTAGGTACGGCTGAATTCTGCGCGAGGCTATTTCTCTGGACGGCAGAGTCTGATATGTACTGTACAGAGTGTCTGTATATTCTGTCTATATATTGTTAACCCTTTGGCCTATAACCACGAGTCTGACTCGTGGTGAAAAATTTGTGCCATAAGCGAAAACCACGAGTCTGACTGGTGGTAAAGAATTTGTGTCATAAACGAAAGCCACGAGTCAGACTCGTGATAAAGAATTTGTGCAAATTTGTGCAAAAGTAAATTATTTTTGTCAACCGATCAATTGATTATGATTGCACCCTAGACGTCTTAAAATTACTATTTGTACCTAAACATTGTTTATTATTTCGCAATTCCTTTCGTTGCACTGAAATATACTATATGTCATGAAAGGTACACATTTTGCGCCAGTTCAGGTACACGGCTGAACAGTTGAATGGCACGGTGCGCGACCGATTTTCTTGTTTACTAATGCTCGCGCAATTGGCAGATATCGTGTAGGCCAAGGGGTTAAGATACAGTTATATTGTTAACAGTTATATTGTTAAGATAAGTCTGTATATTGTAAATCGATGTGAAGACAAAAGAAGTGTGAAACAATGCATACGAAGACGATTATTTAATTCGACGACCAAGTGAGCTACTAGAGTAAGCCACTATAGTAGCGCGTCGTTCAGAGAGACGACATCCGCGAAAGCCACTATAGTGGCGCGTCGTGCCTAAAAGGTTAAACTGGTCGTTCTATCATCTAAAAAAATGTGTACACTTTGTTCACATTCCGTAAGAAGCTCGCGATCGGCGCAACTTCGTTTCACGCAACCGTGAAAGGGCTGGACGCGCGACCGATCTCGTCGTTGTTCGCGGCGCGCGTTCTCGAAAACTTTAAATCGCGGGGCAAAGGGTTAAGAGGAAGATCGCGCGTCGAGGTTCAAGGGGACGGCCAACGAAACGAAGCTCCTCCCTCGATCGCGAGGCAAGCGACGTACCATTTCCCGTGGCGCAGGACGAAAAGCGAAAATATCGACTGCCGGATCCGGACCGCGGGCCGATCCTTCCGCTCTCCGAGCGGAATCGATCAATTAGCCGTTCGCAGGGGCGGAAAAAAGTTTCGCGGGGATATCGAAGCCGTGATTTCTGAAACGTGACAAATGGACAGGAGATCACGGTTGTACGTCATCTGGAAATATGGGAAAATCGATGGACCGGCGCGGTTCGGCGCGGCTGCGAGCAGCGGTCTCGAGGAGGCGGCGGAGGCCGAGAGGCGGGGGATCGAAGCGTGGGCCTGGGGGGTTCAGATTGCAAAAAGAAATATTCCCTGCTTTCTTCCTTCCGCCCTTTTTCTCCCGGTTAGATACCGTATATACAGGGTGTCCTTTCATCGGGCGACACGCGATGCCAGTTCGCCGAACGTTTCGTGGCTATAAAATTAATCTTGCGTGCAAAACGGAGATGGAACGGAGGAAAAGGAGCAGAAACAGATGGAGAAAGGCGGTGGGGATGAACCGGGGCGAAGGGAAAGGTGGCGTACGTACGAAAGAGAGGAGAGAAAACCACGCCTCGAACGATTCTTCTTGCGCCCCCTTCGGCCCGGTTTCTCTCGCCGCACACGCCCGCTCCGAGCGTTTCTTTTCTCCGGCTCTACACCCACGTCCACGGTCCTTTCTTTTCCCGTTTCTTTCCGTCGCACCCTCCCCGCCGCACCCCGAACTCGGCGACCGCCAACCACCGACCGAATCGGCTCGCTCTCGTCGACCTCATTTTTCCACGAACCCGCGAATTTGATGCTTGGCGCCTGCTGCCCCCGAGATACCGTAATTTATTACCCGCGTGTACCCCCTCCCCCGTCCCCCCTTTTCCCTCTGCGATTTCTTTCCCAACCTTTTACATCTGTTTCGTCGACTCGAGAGCCCCGTTATTCAAATCCCATCGCCGGTTAAACATTTCGCGAATTAACGAGCCGACAATGGGATTTATCTCGTCTCGAGCGACCGGCCCCGCTTTGAACTTTTTGCGGCCCGCTCGCTTTTTACCGCCGTCCGGCCGCTTCGGCAATTATATCCGCGTTTAGGGGCCGAGGATCGCGCAGGATTCGGATACTCGAGGACGGCTCGATGGAAGAATAGAAGTCACGGAAGGGCGTGGAAAGCGAGATTCCGTCGCGCTAATTTCGCGAACGCGTGGCCGGCGATCGTTGTCTCGGATTTTCCGGGCAGCTTCCGTTGCACAGTTTTGCCTTCGGATTTCATTTTATTGGCAGCTGTTCGGCTAGACGGGTGGCCTGCTAGGGGTGGCCGAAGCGTCGACCGCGTAACTATTTCTAGTCGATCGCCTGTACGATATTATCTATGTTTATTTTAAATTTAAACTTACTTTTGCCTTTAAATCACTATCGTTTTTTAACATCGCTTAACACATACGATATTTGCAGACCGCCGCCTATAATTTATAAGAACAGGTAGCACATAGCGATGGAGAAGGGGTGGCCAGCTAGAGGGGACCAAAGCGTCGACCGCGTAACTATTCCTAGTCGATCATCTGTACGATATTATCTGCGTTTATTTTAAATTTAAACTTTCTTTTGTCTTTAAGTCACTACTTTTTTTTATAATCATTTAACACATACGATGTTGGCAGACCGTCGCCGCCTATAATTTATAAGAAAAGGTAGCATATAGCGGTGGAAAAGGGGTGGCCATCTAGATGTGACCAAAGTGTCGACCGCGTAACTATTCCTAGTCGATCCCCTGTACGATATTATCTGCGTTTATTTTAAACTTGAACTTACTTTTGCCTTTAAATCACTACCTTTTTTTTATAATCATTTAACACATACGATGTTGGCAGACCGTCGCCGCCTATAATTTATAAGAAAAGGTAGCATATAGCGATGGAAAAGGGGTGGCCAGCTATAGGTGACCAAAGCGTCGACCGCGTAACTATTCCTAGTCGATCGCCTGTACGATATTATCTGCCTTTATTTTAAATTTGAACTTTCTTTTGCCTTTAAATCACTACCTTTTTTACGATCGCTTAACACATCCGATATTGGCAGACCGTCGCCTATAATTCATAAAAACAGGTAGCACGTAGCGATCGAAAGTTTGGTCAGCCCTAGACGGTGGATATCGCACTCGTTCGCGGGATTCCGAAGACTTCGAAAAGCCATAACGTTCTCATCTCGCTGCGAGGAACTTCTTAGCAACGGTGCGAACACGTGCCGTTCGTTTCGACTGCCGTAAAACAATGTTTCAACGATTGTCATTAGAGCAAGATAATCGGACGTTCACGGTTAAGTTACTCGGAGTACTCGTAAAATCGAAGAAACTTCGAGGAACATTCCCGAAAACCAACCCCCACCAATCCCGCGCGATCCGTCGTCTCGTCGATCGCTCTCTCTCTCTCTCTCTCTCTCTCTCTCTCTCTCTCTCTCTCTCTCTCTCTCTCTCTCTCTCTCTCTCTCGTCCCCGGAATTGCATCGAATTTTTATTCGCGACGCGGCAAACTAAAATATCACGATTACCGCGAAGTCGGGGGCCCGGTGTCAAACGCCAGCCTCCGGCAGCAATAACAGAAAACGTTACGCGACGAGCGTTAAAACGGGATCGGACGGCTGTTATTCGCCGGCGGTGTTCGTCCACCGTTTTATCGCCGAATATAAAACAATGTTATTGTTTCAGCGAACGGGACGGGAATATGCAGTTCTCTTATTATCTTCTTGCAAAAGTAACCGCGGGGGGGAAGAGGGGGCTCGCGAGCAGCGGGAACACGGAGACGAGCCGGCGCGGCGCGGCAAGAAGTTCTCGAGCAAAATGGCGGCGGCTCGTTGAAGCGCATTTTATTTCCGCCGGTTATCCAGTCGTGAACGAGCGGCTTTGAGACGCTGGTCGTCTCCCCGAGTTGATTCCGACTTGTTTCTTGCTTGGACGGATGATTTTCTTGGCCGGTTCGCGGCCCAGAACCGGAAAGAGGGGCAAAAGTGCACGACGGTCATGAGTCACGATCACGGAGAGCCGCGCGCGCGCGCGCGGCACGCCGCGGTGGTTAGAACGTCACGAGTTTTACCGGAGGTTAGAGATACAATGGCGAGTCTCGTTGGACGCCGGGGCCGGGCCTTCCTTTTCTTTTCCGCCGCGTCGTTCGTCCGCCCCCTCTGTCCCCCCCCTGTCCCCGTGGCCGCTGTTCGCTGCTCCATCGTTCACCCTTTCCTCCTCTATTCCGCGAGGCTCCTATACAGCCCCGGCACTCGGCGCAGACACGCTCTATCTGGGAAGTCGCCGGGATTTTCTTTCGCAATCGTAACGCGGAACTTTGCATTTCAAATTTTTCGCCACTTCGCTGCCCGAGAGATTTAACTCGCGGCCCACCAACTTGTTGAGACGCCGGGAACTACTTTATTGTTCCACGCTCCGAAGGATTTCCAACCGGAGTACTCTAATCCAGGCTCGCGCCGCAGCATTCGCGTTCTAATGTCGCTCGGCGACGCGTCGCGATCCGCTCGCCACCTCTCGAAGGTGCCCTCCGCTCGACTACTCGAAGGGTGTCGCCGGTATCGAGAAGCGATCGCGAAGGTTTCGCGGCTCTCCTTCTGCGAAAATGTCGCCGAAGTTGACACGGATACTTCCGAAGCGATTTTTAGGAAAGTTGCAGATAACGTGCGAATGCTCTTGTTCGATTCTCGATTCTTGAAATCGCGATGGAAATCTTTGCGCGGTCCGCGAAGGATTTTTAGGGAAATTAAACGCGTCTAAAAGGAGTACAGTGAATTCTCCCTAATTTTCCTTCGGTTTGGAAGCAAAAATGGACGATCTGGGAAGAGGAGATACGATTATTCGAGCCTTGCACCTCGTCTTTATAATTGTTGACAATCGGCAAATCTTCTTCTTCTTCTTCGATCGCTTCCCAAATTGGGCATTTTTGTTTACAAGCTGAAGGAAAATTAGGGAGATTTTACTGTACCTTGAAAACTGTGCCGAGAGATATTGTCGAATAAAATTGTATACTCTTGTGTGCAACTAAACGAATCGATTGCTGCACAACGATGTGCACCTCGATTAATTTCAATTGTACCGAAACGATTAAATGGAGACAATACAGTTGAATTACTTCACCGTTGTTCCGATGGCAAGACTATATCGAGGACCAGAAACTCACCTGCAACAAAAAAGAAACCAAAAAATGTTACCGTTAAATAATACCCTCCTGCGATGAAATTAAGAAATCGGACGAAACAAATTAACGAATCGAAATGCGTCTCTGTGCCGAGTACATCCGAAGTCGAGATCAAATTTCAACATAAAGATTCGCGTAAACGATCTTAACATTAGATATACCGAGCCCTAAGCGTGTATATTGTTTTATAGCAATGCCAAGATTGGATTTATTTAACCCTTTTAGTGCCATGCGAAAAAGCGGTGCCTATGCGAGAATGACCGGCCGAATTTCACGGTTTTACTAGGGTTTGGGAAAATGCTCATAAAAACCGAACAAGAAACAATATTTACATGATTCGAAAAGCAGTAAATTAAGGACGAAACAGAGAACAGAACAATGACACTAGATTTTCTATATTCATTGAAAATTATATAAATAACAAAGGTATAAAAGATCATAAAGAAAGTAAAAGTCCAGTTCTCTCTTACAAAATGTATTTGCACATACAAAAAGTCATCTTTTCATCATAATTTTATATAGATCATTTATTACAAAGCATATACTTCGCATTTCTGATATATTTTGTAACAAGATAAATAATACTACATAACAAACATAAAAAATAACTCGAAGGTACATGGCAAGCGCCGGACGGATTATCTCTTCCGAAATATGTAATTGTTATAGGTAATATAACATTGCTGAAATAAAATTATATTGTCATAAATATATTTGTGATATAATTTTGCATAATACTTCATTATAATAACATAAATATTTATATTTATATTTATATATTGTAAATGTGTAAAATTTTGTTATTATAAAGCGCTACAAGGCGCGGGCCGATATATCGGCACTGGCACTTCTCGCCAGTGCAGCAAGAGCCGATATATCGGCCTCCGGCACTAAAAGCGTTAAACCTCGTACGATTTATATTACAATATACACTCGAGTAAAGAATTGTACCTAAAAGATTCTCCTAGAAATATCTCTAGAATATCAGGAATTTGCCAAGAAAAGAAATCAGAAGCCAGTCATTTTTACCGATTTTGTAGTTCCAGCAATAAAATTCCTCGCGCGTATAATCGCCGCACTATGTTGCCCCCGGTAGCCCGAAAATCCAGCCCGAAGTCGGCCAACAGTTCCCAAAGACGCATTTAGCCTAACAATCGCGGCAGAAATCGCGCGACGAGCCCCACGATCCGAGCATCCATCGGGCGTGGAGAACGCAAAGGAGCTTTCAGCGGCGCAATCGCGAACGAAATTGAAAAAGCCGGCTGGTATCTCGCGAGCAACGACAGCGGAGCGGAGCGAGCTGCAGGAATGCAGGATCTCGAAAATCAAGTTCCCTAAAGACATTTTCCGAATGAATCGCGTCCCCGAACGGAGGCAGCGAGTCGCGTCGCTAACGATGCACTCTATCCCCCCGGACGAGCGGGGCGGGGGAGTCGCGTTTGTCGAACCTCGAACAAAGATGACGAGTGCACGCGAAACACGATATTACGCGTCGTTAGTTCGCCGATGCTCGGAGCAAGCTCTCTCTCGGATCCCTTGTTCGGCCGGGTCCCTCTCCTCTCCGACGAAAAACCCGCGCGATTCCGTGGATCTTGCGGGGGCGTCGATCGCGGCGGAACCAGTCGTCGAACGGGCGACGCCGCGCCGGATCTTTCGAGGACGTCACGGGGAATAAAAGCGACGAGAGTAGCCGAGGAGGGCCGCCTAGGGAGAACGGGAGAAGGAGAAGGTGGAGGAGAACGAGGGGGGAGAGGAGAACGAGCAGGACGAGGAGGAGAAGGAGAAGGCGGAAAGTGGCGGGATGGAGGAGCGGAGCAAGTCGAGCCAGGGTCGACTTTAATTGGACTCAAAAAATCGACAGACGACTGACGACTAACGTGAAGAGGTCCGCCGAGGTCGCGCAAGCAATTTCGGTGGAAAAGATAAGGACAGAGCCAGCAGGAAATAATAAGAGGCAGACACACAGGCTGGCGGCCGTTCGTTCGTTCGTTCTCGAATTGAAAGACCAATTTGTAGCGGCGGTGGGTTCGCCGCTCGAAGACACTATTAGCGTCAGTTATGACGAGCGGAAGAGGCGCACGGTTAAAAGCTGAAAAGCAGGAAATACCGTCGTCGTCGTAGTCGTCTTGGTCGTCGTCTTGGTCGTCGCTGTCGCGTACAGAGAGAGAGAGAGAGAGAGAGAGCCCCGTCTCTCCTTCTCTCCGTCCGAGTCGCGCAATAAGACTTCTGCGGCCTCCCATTTGTGTTGCGTCGTCGTGCACGTCGCTCCGACGGGGTTTTACACGCAGGAGTATACTGGGCCCGTCTCTTTCTTTCCTTCGACGCTGATCGGTCTCCGTGCTCGACTTTTCTCTCTGCCCCCGTCCGTCGGTGCAATCGATTTCGATCGTCGCCGAGCGGCCTCGCGTGCTCCGCTGTCGTTTTAATAATGGAAATTGAAGGAAAGGGGTAAACGATGATTGGAAACATCGTTTGGCGAATCGGCGGCTGGAGTTCTTCCAACGATTCACTGATTTATTTCGTCGGCAAAAGGGGACCGTTGATGGACGTTTTAATGCCCGCCGGAGAGAATGCTCGACGGACATCGCGCGCCGGATCAGAGAAATTGCCACGGTTTCTCCCGCTTTTTAATATCAAACGACGACGGCTCGAATCGTGTACACGGTTTCCTGATAATCGCGCGCCAGATAATTCCCGCGTAATCCGCGGCGCGGCCTTTTTAGCGCGATCTCGTTTCCGAGCAGCTCGGGCCGATTCGATTCCATCGATCGTTTCGTCGATCTTTTTCGCGCCGTTTTTTCTTCTTTTTTAATACGCGCGCTGCAGCGGGACAATTCTTCGGGCTAAGACAAACGTAATCCGCGGCTTAAAGTTCTCTCGTTCGAGGCGTAATCGTCGAGGAAGTCGAATTTCGGGGCTCGTTGCTGCAGTCGCGAAGTAGAGACGGTCGTTCGTGCACAGACGCGTCCGTAGAAATAATTTGGTAAAAAAAGGAACGAGAATAGGAACGCGGAAATAATCTCTCCGATGCGTATCGCTGCTCTCTGATACAATGATTTTTTCTTGTTTGACGAAAGAGCCATTTAAAGTTTTACTTTTAACGAAAGTAAATTTTTTTCTAATTTCTAATTTGTTTTCTCTGAATTTTGTACCAACGTGTATCGAACTCATCGTTATCCGTACTTCGCGGATACTATGAACGGTAACCTGTTTTTTAATCGGCATGCCACTACAGTAATGTCTCTCTAATTGACGCTCAGATTGTCCACAAAAATGGACAATTTAGGGAGAAGAGAGACGATTATTCGGTCCTTGCGGTTCACTTTTATGGTCACGAGTTGTCAACAACTATAGAAACGAGCTGCAAGGCTCGAATAATCGTGTCTCCTCTTCCCAAATTGTCCATTTTTGTGGACAATCTCAGCGTCAGTTAGGGAGACATACTGCGTTTTCTCAACGAAGGCGAACTTTGCCGGAGAAAATGAAATCTTTCGCGCCAATAAATTGGCAACTCGAGCTATACCTATTATTCTTTGACTGGAATATCTGCTTTTCTCGAAACATCGGCTCTCCGAAAGCACGAATTTCGTTGAAAAGTGTGACATAATATACGTGACATAATATAATAACGTCTCTCCAAATTCTCCATTTTTGTGCATAATTTGAGCGTCAATTTCACAAAATACAATAACAATAGTACCGCGGACAATTTCGTACGAAACGGTGAAACACCTCCGAATCGCGTTTTCCTTAACCCTTTCGCTACGGCGGGCCTCGCCGCGGAGTCCCTCGTGTAGAACGGAGCACCCTGCCGAAAGCAGGAACATTAAGCGCGCGCAGTCTTCAGCATTCGGGGCCAAGTCTTTTGCTTCAAAAACGTTGGATTAATATGACCAGATTTATTACAATTGATCGTAGTTTTTGGTAGATGATAGCGTCTGCGAACAGAGGAAAGCGAGGCGATAGCCCTTGTTTGAACTTTTGGCTCCATTGTTGTGACCGGTGACTATAGTCACCCGTCGTGTATAGGTGGCATCTTGTGGCAAGTGACTATAGTCACCCATCGTATGCGGGTGTCGTTTTGTGGCGGGTGACCATAGTCACCCGTAGTAGCGAAAGGGTTAAAACACCTCAATATCGAATTAGAAGAGTGCCGCAAACGCTAGGCATCGCGGCGATGCTCTAAGACGTTTAGAGCATATCGAGTTAGCGTTAAGCCCGGTTGAAAAGGCAGGACCTGATTTAAGGTAAGCGCAACTTAAACGAAAACGATTCAGCTTAATATAACGGACTTAACGGTTCGCGTTGCAGAACGTTGATCGAACCGTGTCGCGTATAATTTTTGATTCACGGTTTCTCTCTGTACCAGACGGGATCAACAAGTTCTCCGCGATGCGTGCACGCTCCGACATGCGATCTTCGCTTCAGGTAGCGCAGGCGCTCGGTAATTCTTTGTTTCTTAGAAAATTCGATGCTCCCCGATCCTATCTAATCCACCGCAAGTACGGCAGATAGCAACGTAATTGCTTCTCGCGGCGCTATAATTCGTAATTACAATTTATAATTATCCAGCGATCTTACGCACGGCTGAACGTTTCCGCGTGACACACTTTTTATTCCGTCACGGAGCAGAAGCTCCGTTTCGCGATCGGAGATTCTCCGAAATCTCGTTTCGGCGCAGCGGGCGCTGATTCGCGACGGAAAACAGGGCGAGAGGGGTCGCGGGAGGAGCTCGATTTCTGAAGCAGGCGATATTAGCGCGATACAAATCGCGTCGACGTACGAGGACGGCTCGGGAACCGGCACCGGAAGTGGCGTTCCTCCGCAGTCGGCCGCCGCGCTCTCAAATAGAAATCGGTATTTTCCTCGGGCCGGGTCGGGCCGGCGTATCGCCGGCGTATCTCGGCCGAGGATCGAGGAATACATGCATCCTTGATGCACGCGGCAGGATCTCGCCGCGCGGACCGTGATCCGAGCAAGCCCGACCACGGTGATGAATCGTATCTGGTGTTGAGCGACGGAACAGCGATGAGAAAAAATGCCGGCAGAGCCCGCGATCGACGGAAACGCGAGCCCGGAATGGAAAGATAAATACCGAGCCGTTACCGATCCCGTTTCGGCAACCCCTTCGAATCGTCGGATCCTCGACTTCCACGATCCTTCGCGATCTTCCAATTTTCTGACAAACGATGCCGCGAAAACGAACGATTATCCCGTCGAGAAGAAAGCCTTCGAGTAAACAATTTCTGCGCGCGTCGCAACCACGAATTTAACCATGATCGTATTTCGTATTTAGAATCTCCAGAAAAAAATGCCGCGGTAATTCATCGCGGAGAATCGTCGCGCGTTTTTATGCGCGATCGAGAGGCGACGTTCGAGATCGTTTCGATCTTTGCAGAACGGCGCGCGATGCTATCGAACGTGAAAAAAATGTTCCAGTTAAGAGCGCTCGGTGGCAACAAGAAAATAAACGGTGCCAAGGTTCGACGTTGCCGTGCCGGATGATCGATAAAATAACCACGTTTCCCGCAATTTTATTAATGCAAACATTTTCTGCCACGTAGAGTAATCCTTTGCACGACGGTCACACTACAAGATATAAGAAAATACGGCGAAGTATACAATTGATTCGAACCGTCCCCGCGCGCGCGGCCGGGGAAAGGAAGATATATTGTAGCAAGGGGAAACGGATCGCCTATTGTCAGACGCTTCTTCAATATCACAGAAAGCACGCCGCTTCTCTATTCCCTTTCACCCTGCAGCGCCATCTTAAAAATGATCTTAAGCAAAAATTGTTTCCTCGAATACGGTCCCGTTCTCGTCGAGATCGTCTCTATCGGAACACGATCGCTGTTACGCGCTCGCGCGCGCGACGCTACTGCCGATTGTTGCTAATTTATCGACACGCGTCGAATGCTTCTGTGTAAACGACGTGGATGTTATTTTCTCTAGCTATCTGTGACGCCTTCTTTTCGGAATCAAACGACGACGAGTATACTCGTCGAACACAGAGCGAGTACACTAATGTCTCTCTAATTGGCGCTCAGATTGTCCACAGAAATGGACAATTTGGGAAGAGGAGATGCGATTATTCGAGCTTTGCGGTACGTTTCTACAGTCACGAATTGTCAACGATTATAAAAACGAGCTTCAAGGCTCGAATAATCGTGTGCCCTCTTCCCAAATTGTCCATTTTTGTGTTTTCAGTTGAACGTGTTGGAAATGAAAGTTATTTACGGTAGAGTTACGAACACTTTCGATGTACAATAATTTCTCCCGAAATGCCAAATTTCGGATTACTGTGAATTTCCCTGTGCTGGTAAGAGAAACAGCGGAGCTACCAGGTACTGTAAATTCTCGCTCCTCCTTCTTCAGCTTGTAAACAAAAATGAATAATTCGGAAAGAGCAGGTACGATCATTTAAGCATTGCACCTCGTTTTTATAATTCTTGACAATCGGCAACTATGGAATCTAATATCTCCTAATTTCGTTCACAAGCTGGAGAAAAATTGGGGACAATTCACTGTACAGTAATGTCTCTCTAATTGACGCCTAGATTGCGCACAAAAATAGACAATTCAGGGAGAGGAGATACGATTATTCAAGCATTTTGGCTCGCTTTTATGATTATAAAAAGCCGATAAATAACGAGCCGCAAGGCTCGGATAATCGTGTCCCCTCTTCCCAAATTGTCCATTTTTGTGCACAATCTGAGCGTCAGTAAGGGAGGCATTACTGTATCGCTGTTAAAATATTGCATCAAAAAGACGGTTTTATTCTATAAAATTAACATTCTTTTTTACTGACATTAATTAGCATATACTAGGATACAATGTGGCATCTCTTTTCTAATCTTATTCGTACTTTTTATTCGTTTGTTTTATTCTGGCCTGACCTCAAAATATTCTAAACATGTTGAAATCCGAGAATACGTTTTCGTTTTCGCTGAAATTACAATTTAAACAGCCAATGGTCGTTACTTTTCTACGACGAGTATACTCATCGTGCACAGCTAGCCGGTTAAACCGGTGCACGAACATTTTCCACGACGTTCGCAAAAGGTGGAGGTACTTTCTTCGGAGTACAGTAATGTCTCTCTAATTGACGCCCAGATTGCGCACAAAAATAGACAATTCAGGGAGAGGAGATACGATGATTCTCGAGCCTTGCGGTTTATTTTTATAGATACAAATTGTCGTATCGAACAATCGTATCTCCTCTTCCCAAATCATCCATTTTTGTGGACAAACTGAGCGTCAGTAAGGAAGACATCACTGTACTTTTCACAGACGGAACAAAACGTTCCGAAGTTTTCCAAGTTGCTGCGCGAAACGCGGCTCGCTGAAAGACTCGTCTAGCCGTAAGATGCCGTCAAAATAGATCCGCGGGAGATCAAAAGGAGCGGATTTGGCGGAAGACCGATCCCTAAGCCCGGTTAGTCGGACGCGGTGTCGGAGATCCCGCGGTCCGACCACGACGACATCAAACACGGAGTTTTTTTTCCAGCGGACCTATCGCTGTCGTCGCCGAGAAGAAGGAGGAGGATAAAGGAGGAGGGAGGAGGAGGAGGCTCGGGAGCACGTGGCCCGGCAAGAATCCGCAAAGTTGGCTTGTCCCCGGGCAAAAAATGGACCTGGCCGACGTCGCGTCGGTGACGTCGCGGTGTGCGAGTCCGTTTCCTCCGGCGCAGGTCCTTCCTCGGGGTGCGCGCGAAACTCGGTCCCTGTCCCTGTTTAAGCATGCAAATGCCGGCCAGCCATAAATTAGCCGGGATACCGGTGTGCTCTTTGTCCGATTAACAGTCCGGATTCCCCGTTGACAAAAAACACCAGCTACACGGCCGTGTCGTCTCCGTTCCCGGCCATAAAACTCGTGTATCAGGTGATGTACACAACTATTATGCGATCTGGCCGGGCCGCTTTATCCTCCGGCCCGTAAGCCGCGGCAAAACACCGCTCCGGGACGAGGATGAATTCGCGGCGACCTCGCGAAATCCGGGAGTCCATTCCGATTTTACGGCCACGCCGAAACCCCGGGCTTCTTCTGCCCCCGTCGCCCCTCCCCCCGGCCGATTCAACGTCGTTTCCCGGTGCATCTTTCACCTTAGCCGCCGATCGGATCGATCTCCTCGGTAAAAAGTCCTCGATACAACGGTCCGGGGCTCGCTGTTTCCTTCGATTTTCTGTCCGAGCTTCCACAGGTCCGAAACGCGCTTACTTCTAAGTCGAATTAACCCTTTGCACTCGAAGCCGAATTAACGGAAAATTTAAAATAGTTTTCTCGACCCACGGTTTTTCCATTTTATACGACCTAGTGGATTTTATGCGTATGAAATTAAATATTGGGACCCATGCAACAGTGACGCTTTCAACAGCTCTTCAAATATAAACAAATTCGATTAATAAAATTATTTTCGGACGTGACATAACAATCTCTAATTTCTGCCTCGGAGTCGCCATTCGAGCGCAAAGGGTTCAGATCCTATTCTATTGTCATCATTATTGCGATAGCGTAAGGATCGATGGCGATAAAAACAGACAAAAATGATAACAAAAATGATCGCACGAGAATCAAAACGATTCAAAGATGCAATCGTATCACACGTTGAACTCGTTGATTCGATCGAAAAGAAGAAATAAATTTCGCTGTCAACCTCCTGCATTTTGCAGTAAAATCGGGCAGTATATTATCTTGTACGTAGATCCGCGATCTAATCGCGAAAAACGATGCGCGTCGGTCGCGTTTAGAGCTCGGTAGATCCAGCGTCGAGCGTGCACAGCTGAAGCACCAAAGCCCCGGCTCTTACGTAACGTCGAACAGATAAAAGAATCGGCCTGTTGTTTCGGTAAACGTAGGCGCGGAACGGGGCTCGCTCGCGATGCTCTTTCTTGGAAAAGCGTTCCGTTCAGAGACAATGTTCCGCGCCGCGCCATGTTGCTCGTAGCCTTGGGGGCCCGCTGAACCATCGGTTCGCGGAAGTTCGTCGAAGCCGGAGAATCCCACGATCCCCGGCAAAGACAAAAGTCGTGAAGCCAGGCTGCCTGCCTGCCTGGCCCCGGCGAGTATCTCATCAGCCGGAGGATAAAATTTCACTGTTGCGAGGATATTTCGTAGCGCGCGGTATCGCGGCCCAGAAATCTCCGGCGGATTTCAAACGGGCCCCGGATCTCTTAATTCGAGGACGTGTCTACGCTCGCCGCGGCTATTCGACTTCGTCCCTTCGCCTTCGCCGGCGAGCTCGGTCCTTACGTGCCCCGCATTCTGCATCGCGCTTCCATCCTCTTCGGGGACACCATTTTTCACAAATTCCGCGCGCTGATATGTTCTTGCAATAACTCGGCACCAAGCGTTCGCCCGTTTCGCGCGCTCGAATAAAGCGACACCGTTGGGTTATCTCCGACAATTTTACTGGGAACGGTTTTGCAAAAGCCGCTCCAATTATTCAACGCGCCGTGAGCTTTCGCTTCGTCGCGAATTCCTCCTTTAATATCTTCCCCGTCGGAACTTATTTTCTCAGGAAGCGCGCCTCGTTTATCCGAGATGCGCGCCGATTTTTCTGCAAGCGCGTCGGTGCCGCGATAAGAAACGTAAGCTTTTCTTTTTAATTACGATACAATAAAGTTCGAAGATCTTCGTTTTCTTGCAACCAAAATCGTCAACCGAAAAATCGGAGAAGTATTTCCCGTCTAGGAATAACTATCACGAATTATATCGCAGAATCGTTGATACTTTTTCGCTGCCCTCCCGACGAAGATTCGCGGTCGAGGCTCGGCGCGGCCGTTTCGAAACGACTTTCCAGGGTTCGGAGCAGTTTTCTAAGATAATGGGTTCAGGGAAGATCCCGCGATCGTCGTATCCAGCCGCCAAAGGGAACGAGGATCGCGTGGCAGCGCTCGATCGCGGTCGGCTCGTTTCAGAGCTCGCTGCAGGCGCGGTCTCCGCCGCGGCAGTAAAAAGATTTCTGGGTCGCGGGAGGCGGCTTCTCGAAATTCTGTCCATCAATTACCTTCCGTCACGGTCCGCGAACCACCTTAAATAGATCCCACCCGGTCCGAAGGCCGTGGCCAGCTCGCTGCCACGGCGTTCGCGCGCAGCAAAGCCGAGTCGCCGCCGTTGCTGCTGCTGCTGTCGCTGCAAAGCCGAGGGCCGCCGATGCCGCTGATGCCGCTGCAACGACACCGACACCTTTCGTTTTACGGGGAATCGATAAATCAACCCGCCGCGATATCCTACGGGGAAACGAGGCGGACCGGCACGGAAAAAAAGCCGGCAGGGGACGCGAGGGGCGACGAGCGGAGGAACGGAAAGCAGTTTCCTCGGCGCGGCTGCAATCACTTAACCCGCTTTTACGGTTAGTTTATTGCTCGAAGAAAACAAGAAAGGATCGCCGTTTTATATTTTTCCGGGGCCCCGTGGTGTGTATCGGCCGTCGGAGCTACGGCGATCGGGCAAGGATCGACTCGTTGCCGCGGGATAAATTAGCGTGGTTCCGGAATCGAGTCTGCGAGGAGACCGTCCCGGGATTTAAAAATGATTTTGCGGATCCCCGGTGGATATACCGAAACGAGGAATCCATAAAATGCGCGGTCTGCGCGCGACGCGTACGATCCTTCCATCGTTTCGATGTACAATTTGGAAAGAGGAGATATGATTATCCGAGCCTCGCGACTCATTCTTATAATTGTGGACAATTTATAACTACAATTATCCATTTTTATGGTCAATCTGGGCGTCAATTAGAGAGACATTACTGTACAGTAATGTTTGGAAAGAGGAGATACGATTATCCGAGTTTCGCGGCTCGTTTTTATAATTGTTGACAATTTATAACTATAAAAACACGAGCCAAAAGGGTCGAACAATCGTATCTCCTTTTCCCGAATTGTCCAGTTTTGTGGGCAATCTGGGCGTCAATTAGAGAGACATTACTGTACAGTAATGTTTGGAAAGAGGAGATACGATTATCCGAGCTTCGCGGCACGTTTTTATAATTGTTGACAATTTATAAGTATAAAAACACGAGCCAAAAGGGTCGAACAATCGTATCTCCTTTTCCCGAATTGTCCAGTTTTGTGGGCAATCTGGGCGTCAATTAGAGAGACATTACTGTACAGTAATGTTTGGAAAGAGGAGATACGATTATCCGAGCTTCGCGGCTCGTTTTTATAATTGTTGACAATTTATAACTATAAAAACACGAGCCAAAAGGGTCGAACAATCGTATCTCCTTTTCCCGAATTGTCCAGTTTTGTGGGCAATCTGGGCGTCAATTAGAGAGACATTACTGTACAGTGAATTGTCTCCAATTTTTCATCAGCTTGTGAACGAAATTAGGAGATATTTGATTCCATAGTTGCCGATTGTCAAGAATTATAAAAACGAGGTGCAATGCTTAAATGATCGTAGCTGCTCTTTCCGAATTATTCATTTTTGTTTGCAAGCTGAAGAAGGAGGAGAGAGAACTTACTGTACCTGGTAGCTCCGCTGTTTCTCTTACTAGCACAGGGAAATTCACAGCAACCCGAAATTTGGCATTTCCGGGAGAAATTACCGTGCATCGAACGTGTTCGTAACTGTACCGTAAAGAACGCTCATTTGCAACACGTTGGACTGAAAGCTCGTCAAAAATTCTCCCCTTCGACTTCATCTTCGTGCTCTGACGGTCGAATTAGAGGCGTTTATTAAACTCGATTCGATTTCGTTAACACAGACGTTGAACCGTTGACGAAAAACCAATCGTACTACAAATTCAACGATGTAGATCGACGTGGAAAAATGCTGGGAAATGTAGAAAAATATAGAATCTGCTAGAAACATAGCAGAGAACTGTGAAAGCTAACTATAATGAAGTACAGGTGAACGTTGAAAAATGTAGATTCCAGGTGTCCAGCTGAACGCGTCGCACGACGGAACGAACGATATGGAATCGATGTGGAAAGCGTACCTGCAATCAGAGCGCCCTTTGCCACCTCGCCCGTAAAAGGCAGGGGGTAGCTTTCCGAGGAGATCGATTTCCGTGGCGCGCAGCCCTAATAACCGAGACAATGGAACACGGCGGAGACGAAGGAAAGGAAATCCCGTTTTAACCGGAGCGATCGCGGGTCGAAAAAAGATGTCGGGGGGAGGGGAGGGAAGAGCCAACGCCGAGCGCGCCGAGGCTCCGTCGCGGTGTCCGCGGGGCTGGGGAGCGCGGAGGGGGCTCGGTTTTCACCCCCTCGGCTTTCTCGCGTCCTGAATAAGTCATGAAGGACCGCGAGAGCGCGATAAACAGGCGATTTTATCGCGGGCAAAACTGTGCGACTGTGCGTCGAACGAGCGGAGCTGAGCCGAGCCGAGCCGAGCCGAGCGGAGCCGAGCGGAGCGGAGCGGAGTGGAGCCGAGTCGGGCCGAGTCGGGCCGAGCCGAGAGGGTTCAACAAACTTCGCGGCGCGTTTCAGCGTGCCATTCACGACGATGACACAAGAGTTTCGACCCCACCACCGGCACACGCGATACCCTGCGCGGCGCGACGCGACGGAGTGTTGCACTTTCGCGGCTCGTAAATGGGCCACACGTTGTCGCGGAGCGTTGCGCGCGAGCGTTTCCACCGATACCCGCCGCTCCGAGCCTCTCGCTTCTGTCCCACCCCCCTTTCCCCCCGCCGAGCTCCGTGTCTCCCTCCCCGTCGATCCCCGCGTCGATTATATTCCACGCCTTTGTCTCTCTCGCCGTCTTTGTTTTTTTTTCCAGTCAGTTTGTTTTGTTTTATCGCGGTTTTGTTTGCCGGACGACGAGTAGAGGGTAGGCGGGAGGGGGGAGGAGAGGGAGGGCCGCGGAAGCGCATGAAATTTACATGAAACGACGCCGACGCGATCGCGATCGACAATGAGCTGTTACGCTCGCGGACGCATTGTCCGCGCGCGGTCGCAGAACGGACAGGATATGCGAGCAACACGCTCCGCTTGCAACGGGCAAATTCGGAGCCGAAAACGCCGTTTCTCAGGGCCCTCGTCGCACGGTCTGCGAAACGGCCGCCGCCACTTAGGCTCGCCGATTATCCCCGCGCCGGTCTTTTCTGGAGGATCGCGGCCGTGCACGGCGCATAGTTGACGTCGCCCGTATTTGGCGATTCGAAAGAGAAATAAAAAAAAGTAGTAATTTAAAGTCGAAAATAAGTTTCAAGTTAAAACAAACGTAGATAATATCGGACGGGCGGACGGCTTGGAATAGTTTCGCGGTCGCTCGCGGTCGACGCTTTGGCCACCCCTGCTTCGAGAATACGCGGAATTATTTGGAACATTGCGCGGCACTCGTGCGAGTCGACCCGTATCGATTATTTGCAACTGGATCGTGGACTAAACGAAATGATTCTCTAAAATTGGAGCGCGGAAATTAGCGGACGCGCGAGATCGCGTCGAGATAGCGCAGCTCGCGACGATTCGATCGCGTAATAAAAAGACGTTGCGCCGCCGAAAGCGAATGGAAAAATGGGTATTTTAATTCGAACAATCGTTGAAAGCTTGGACGAGATCTCGGGAAGACTTATTCGACTTATGGACTTTAATGCCTCCTGATATATCGCGGCTTTCGCGCGGCGTTTCTGACACCGATAATCGTGTACAAACGATAGCATTGCTCATCGTTATCCGCCGGTCGATGACTAACGTTATTTTTTAACGATCTCGCGAGCCGCTCGCACGTACGAAACACTTGGCAACATCTTGGAAACAGACGTAGTTCCTTGTTCGACGCATTATCCGAAAGCAACGCGTATCGTGGGGATCGAATTTATCGAACGCTCGCGGCATTAACCGTAATCGAGTTTCACCGAAATGATTTTACAAATGGATCGTCGCGTGATTTCGTCGACCAGGCACGATCACCGTGAATCGCGGTCCTTCGAGGAGATCGTTTCCTCTCGAAAGCGATCGTTACGCAAGCGGCGCTCGGACAACAAATTCTACTCGCCGCGGAAAGCATCCGCGAATTAAACCTCGCGAAAAAAAACGTCGGATTATTATCCAGAAAGAAAGAAAGTACAGGCGCGACGTGTGCGAGACGAAAAAGAGGAATTGAAATTGTCTGCGCCGGTAAAAAGGAAACGCGCGACGAGCAAAGCCGACGGCTGCGAATCGGATCAGATTTTTTGTTAACGAAACTCTGCACTTAACGCGTCCGTCGGAGACAAAGAGAAAAGGAGGACAAGGATCGTTCGATCGCGGCGCGAACAGTCGCGGTGGCGCGTATTAAATTTTCGTCGGGGAAATCAAATTTGTCGAATGAAACGAAGGCGACACGGCGAATTCCGGCGAAACAAAATTTTGTGGCGCGCGCGCTCGCTGGCCAGCGATATAAATGACAATTGAAAATTGCCGCCTCCGGTGAAAACGAATAGAACGCGGCGCGATGTGCTCATCGGCCGCGGGCTCCCGCGTATTAGATTAATTTTTCACCGATGGAAACCGCTAATTGCCCGGCGAGCAACGCGCGCGCGCCGAATACGATCCGAGATTTTCATTATTCCATTAAGGAAAATTTGCATGGCCGGCGAACTACGCGGGACGTATTAAATTATCGCCGCGTTTTATTAAGGCTGTCCGGGACGTCTTTCGGGTCAACTCCGCCGAGAGGATTAATTTACAATTAATGCCCGCCGCCCCTAATCTCTGACGCTTAAAAGCGCATTACACGGGGCTTCCGGCACGCCGAATTCCGACCTGTCTCCAACCCCGGAACCGGTATCTGTCGCATTTGTTTCAGCGGATCTGCTTATCGCGCCGGAAACCCGGACCGGGACCGAGCCCCGATCGATCCGTTGCCGTGATCGATCGCGGAACGACGACGACGACGGAAACCGCGAATCTAGAACCGAAACTGGGTGAAGGTTGCATTTACGCTTCGCGGGGGTGTCTCGCGCACCGAACTGAAGTTTATCGTTCGGAATTATTTCGGTTTTCGATCGCGATAAACCGGCCCTTTTTCGATCATGCACACGGTTGCGATGAAATCTGGTTTCTTAAAATTGTGGGCACAACGAACAAAATATTCGTTCGATTTACTGGAAATTTGAGTTACATTTACATAAATCCTGCCTACACAGATCTTATTTGCACTATTAATTGCATTAATAGTGCAAATATTATATATAATATAATATAGTTGCATATTAATATTAATAATATAATATAATACAATATAATATTATAAAATATAATATAATATAATATAATATAATATAATATAATATAATATAATATGATATGATATGATATATGATATGATATGATATGATATGATATGATATGATATGATATGATGATATAATATAATATGATATAATATGATATAATATAATATAATATAATATAATATAATATAATATAATATAATATAATATAATATAATATAATATAATATAATATAATATAATATAATATAATATAATATAATATAATATAATATAATATAATATAATATAATATAATATAGTATAATATAATATAATATAATATAAGAAATAATATTTATAAATAATATAAAAATATAATATTATATAATATAGCTTGATACAATAATCAATTGCATCGTTATAATTTTAACCGATCGACCAGAGGGGCAAGCGAGGAGAAAAAGGGTGAAAAGGATGAAAAAGCGATGGCTATCGGTATTCGAGTAACCTTTTTACTCGCTGCTGAATTCGGAGACGAATTCTTTCGCTTCATCGTATCGCATTGTTCTGGGTAATTTTGTGTCGAAAGCGAGGATACTTGATGAAAATCGCCGGCTTCCGTTCCGGCGGCACGGCTTTCGCAATTTTGTATTATTTTCAATGAAAGTAGAATGAAACGGCACCATACGCTCATGAAAAATAATATCCCTTTGAATCGTCGATTTCGAATGAACGCGGGGGCGATGCTACAATTGCGCGTCGACGAGCAAATTGAATGTCGTGGTGCCGAACAAATATTATTTTTTATTCCGACAATACATATATTTCGGCTGCTGGAAAACGCGTCCTAAAAATAACCGGACAACGTATTTTTCTATCAAAAAATATTTGGCACGTGGCTGCGACAGCAGGACAATGTACGATCGGAGATAATTAATCAATCCTGCGATCTCTTTAAAAATAATTCCGTAAAATTATCCGATCTTCGGAGTGTCTTTCCAATTGAAACATCAACGAAACAATTAACTCACTCCCCGATGATGTCCATTTTCTCAATACATGTGCGCAACACATAGAATTCCTTCGGAACTGCGCTTAATTAAATACTGCAATTAACATCGCCGACCAAGAAATTTCGAAAAACGATGCCGACTATTATTGCGGTGGATCCTCGAAATCGAAAATCCAGCGGATTTCGGACGATGAAATCGTGCCGTGAAAGTGAACTCTGCATTGATCTCGAATTATTTCCCTGTAAATCGCGCGAGGCGATTTTCATCGGTCCGCGGAATAATATCGCCGTATAATTTTCGTTGCGCCGAAAATCTGTTACGACGTTCCCGGGCCGGAAAAGCGCGGTCGAGGAAGCACAGGCGATCGGGAAAAGCGGCGACGGCATCGTCACCGACAACATGCTCAGTCTCGCCGAGCCAATAATTCCGTATCTGGGAACTCGAAACGCCGTTCGAATCGACCGACAGAATTTCCCCATTTACCGGGCGCGCAATCTCTTTCCCGGAAAGTCGTAGCGCCACACCATAGTATTTCATGCGATTCCGACCGAGCGTATCGCGCGGATTATTCAATCTGGACGGTCCCCCCCTTTCGGCCCCTCTTCGCGACGATTCAGTTTTCGGGAATCGAGCCAAAGACGCACTGTGTTGCCAAACGGGGAAAGATCGAAGGGGGACCGGGAACGAGAAGCGAGAAAGACGCCTAATCGGATCCATAGTCGGGATTGGAGGAATTAAAGGTTCGGTCGAGCGGAGAAAAGAAGAAGAAGAAGAAGAAGAAGTACAGGAAGAAGAAGAAGAATAAGAGCAAGAAGCAAGAAGAAGAGCAGGAAGAAGCAGCCGACGAAGTCTGATGGTAGCAGAAGTGGTACCTAATCTGGGAAATGGCGAGTCGAAAGGAGAAAGAGAGAGAGAGAAAAATAGAGGAAAAGAGAGAAAAACAAGCGACGGTGCCCCGAGTGCGTGTTTTTCTTGGTCTTTTTCCTTTCGGGCTCCCATGCCGCTCGACGAGTTTAAAGGCTCTTTGATTTTCAATAGAAGTTGCCTCCTTTGAGGACGCTGCGCCAAGACAAAATATTGTTACGCGAGCTTCACTAAACCTTGCTCCAATATCCTCCTCAAAGGACACTTTTATTCGCGTTCCGGCGAATGCCGGGCTCTCTAAAACGCCGCATTGAAATGGAGCTACAATATAAACCTCGAGGAGGAGGAGAGGCACTCGAACGATAAGGAAAACGCGGGCTACATCAACCGGCACCGGGGAAGCATGCATACCAAATGATTCGGAAGACCGAGACCCCGGGAGCCAGCCGAACGTCTCGCCTAGATTCCGAGATTGTTGTTAATGAAATTTCGGATCGTTATCTAGCAGCACGTTCGTGACTGCCCCCGGGGCGCGGCGCGAATCCGACTCGGCTCCCTCGACGATTCCCCAGAAGCCCGAATTAAATCGTTACTTTCAGCCCTTTTTTACGCTCGGACATCCACGCCTGGAAACTGATCGAACAACCGCTCGTACGTTAACCTCGAAATATTTGCTTCGCTTCGCTTTGCTCTGATTTACTCTGCTTTATTAGAATCGAAAGACCGCGGGATTTGCAGACGGAAAACAGGAAACGGAAGAAACGCGACAATAGAAAGTTGTCATAAAATTTCTGAGAATCTCTTGCTTTGCTATTCGATTATTCGACAACCGAATCGTCGAACTGCTCGCTCGGTTATCTCGTTAAAGAATTTATTAGCTAATGTGATGTGTGCAATCGAGGTTTCTATTTTGCACAACTGTCCACGGTCTAACAATCGAACCTAAGAGACGATATACGTCGCCTTGGGTCCGCTATCAAAATTACAGGTGCAACATTCGTCGGCCAAACGATGGAAGAAACTTCGACGTTAGATCTTAGCAATTAAACTTTACCTAACGTTTTCAAGTTGCAACGTAAGGAATGGAATCGAAAAAATCGCGAATCATCGAACAGCTTGATTTCTCTCAGTTTCGACAACTGTTCGGTGAAAATCACAGGGCAGGTTAGCTCGCCGAAATAATTTTGCACAGAGTCGACGCGGTGGCGAAAGAAAGGAACGCGGAGCTGCCGATTATGCGAACAATGTCTTCCGCGGACGTTAGACACGCCGGATCGAACGTCTCGGCGCGACGGTGTTTACGGCGCGAGGTAAGTCTCGAATGAAATCCTCGGTTGTGTTTTCCCCTAAAACACGAAATTACAAAGCCCAGTGTCCCGGGCGCGCGATCGCTGTCGCGCATAACAAACAATAATTTACCCCTTTGCTCGGGGCGGCGCGGCGAGGCGCGGCGAGACGGCGAGAGGGGATCTCGCGGAACAGTGTTTCCCCACGGTGTTCTTCCAGCAATATGTAAAATTCACAAACGCCTCGACTCCTTTCTCTCTCTCTCTCTCTCTCTCCTTTCTCCGACTCGGTCTCTCTCGGGCGCGGTTCCTGGAATCCCGGCTATATTTCTTCCGCATATTTTCGATTCGCCGGCTGCGCTTCGCGCGGCAATCTCCCTGCATCCGTGAATTTCATTATGTATATTCCGTATCGGGGCTCTTCCGTTTCTTCATCTTGTTCGGGATCGAAAACAGGATAGCGTACGTAGAACACGCTCGGATGGAACTGCGGGCGCTCCCGCGAGCGCGTGCTGCAGCGAAAAAATAATAAGAAGAATAATACGGGGGCTGCCCGCGCACGCAAAAATAGAGGACGGCGATGCGCGCGCGCGCGCGCGGCGAATACCCGGCGCGACGGATGATAAAAAGAAGCGAAGGGAATAAAAATGGAGAACGCGGAATGGGAATGGGAACGGGGCGAGGGCGGCGGATTGTAATTTAAACGTCGCGCGATGCTCGAGCAACTATTACATCGGTGTCAAATCGCGTTGCATTTTGTATTCTACCGTTCTCGGATAAATCCACTCTCTCTCCCTCTCGTTCTCTCTCGCTATCCAAGAGTCGAGCTGGTTTAATTCACAGAAAGAATATTAATCGGCTGCAAACAGTTGTTTCGCGTGTCTCGTATTGGCACCTCGATATCGAATGTCCACGTTTTGTAACGCGTTCGAATAAAGTGTTTCAGCGGTTCGATGTCTGTTCTAGATCTTAAAATTCTAGGACACGTTCTCAGCCTATCCGTCCGTCTGGCAGGATTTAACTCAACTTCGAGTCGAACGAAGCTAGAAATCGCTGGAAGCGACCAGCGGCGCGTCGCGTTTCGTAACATCGATGACAAAGCTGAATTTATCCGGACCTTTCGCCGTTTCAATTATATCGCACGGTCGAATTAAAGAAATTTTTATTCGACTGCTTTCTCTATGAAGCAGGCTCTTGCAATTCCAACGATTCAACGTCGAGATTATACGCGTCGATATAACGATCGCTATCGACGAAACAACTTTCACGGACGTTATCCTCGAGCAGGTCTAATTGAAAGGATCGAATAAGCCGAGCGCGCACGGTTTCAATGAAAACCGGCGACCGCTTCTCTCTGTCGCCGATGGGAGCGTGTAAAATACACGCGCTGAAAAGAAAAGGAGCACAGCGTCCAGGTGTCGGGAATAGACTGCGCGTTTCAGATAAGAAGCGGCGGTACATGTTGCCGGCGAAACGACGAATAAAGCGGACCTTCGTGACACGGCGGAGCCGGGAACGGCTCTCTAGGAATTAATTAGTCCGGCAGCTCGACCGGCTAATTTATGAAAACGTGTGCAATAAGCATTATCAATCCACCGTAATCAAGCCGCTCCGTAAATAAACCGTTTCCAGGTTTTTCGTGTCGGCGAGCGCGTCGTAACGCCGCGCCGCGCCGAGACGAGACGAGACGAGAGGAGGCGAGAGAAGAGGAGAGAAGACGAGCCGGGAAACCAGTTCGCCGTTAAGAAAAACAATCTTCGGCGAAGCGGTAACCGTAGAACACACGCGCCGGGCTGCACCGAGGGAAATAATGGTGCATCGGCGCGGAGGGACGGGTGACAACATCGTGGAAAGCCATCTGATGCAACAAACCACTCCACACGCCCGGCGGCCCGCTCGCTCCCGCCTAGACCATCCGAGACATCCTAGGAGTCGTACCGCAAACTGCGAACGCAACCATTTCGCGTGTTGTGTGATGCAAGTCGGATTGCAAGAGTGCACGCGCGCGCGGACCGGAGTGAACGAACCGGCGCGGCGCGGCGCGGAGCGGATCGTAGACACGACGGTGCAGCGAGTGCAGCGAGAGCAGCGCGAGAGTGCATGCGTTTCTCTCGGAAGCGGGCGAGAGGGACCCGGGAGGAGGAGGAGGAGGAGAAGTAGGAAAGGTGAGCGTAGTCACGGTTCGTGGGAAAACCTTGAAAGCGCTGCCCCGGGGCGAAGAAAAATTACGACGCGTTCGAACGGATTGATGAAACTTAATGAACTGCCGACGCGCGTTTTCCGGGTGCTTTTTTTCTCCTCGGGCCGCTAATGCGCCCTCGCGAACAGTTGCGAACAGGTGACGCGAACACGACGCGGAGATTGCTCGACCCGCTCCGCGAAGTCATTTCCGTGTCGGTGATTTCCTTGCGAGCCTCTGTTTGCGAAACGAAACGACGCGACGGGACGCGACAGGCCGCACAGTGCGTCGAGTTAACCAGTTGGCTGTTTTTTTTTTGACGAGTATAGTCGTCGCGAAGAAATGGCAGTATCTCGTGTCGCGGCGATCGCGCCCGTCATGCGTACAAATTGCTGCTCGAACGGAAATTTTCCCGAGAACCGAACTGTGTATGTTCTCGGACGCTTCGATGATTATTTCGAGGCCTAGAAACGAACGAATAGAAAAATATAAATAATCGTTACGAGGAAACTGGACGCAGTGTCCGAGTTAGGTAATACGCCGGCGTCCATCGTTTATTTTCTGCGACACATTTCAGGTGCACACTTTTCAAAGAGGCCGCGACAGCTAACCGGTTTATGCCAATTCGACGACGTGAATAAAATTCTACGATTTCGCGATTTATTCATGGATGCTTTGAAAAGTCAGCGTGACTTGTCGCAATTGATCGACGCAGGAAAAAATATGTACACGGGTTTTTTGACCGTTTTATCCTGAACCTGAAATGAAAATTTCATCGAGTTTAAACGAAATTATTGAGAATTAATCTCTCCCTCTCTCCCTCGAGGGAGCAATAACAAGCAATAAAAGTATAGGAAAACTATATTAAATGCACGACAAAGGTACACAATGAAAGATGTTAGAAGCTCGCTTCTCCGAACAACGAAGCTTCCGCCGTGAATTCCAAGGTGTACTTTTATCGTTTAATGCTTCGTAATCGTCCAATTAAAAATGCGTTCTTCGAATGCACCGCTGATCGTGGAAATGTATTGTACATTAATGCTGAACAATGCCGGCTAATTTCTGGCTTCTTTGTCACCGCCGAGGATCGTTAAACGGGACCTTTTCTTTGCTGCAAGATATACATCTTGAACTTCTTCTCCGCAGTCTCCTATTTTTTGCTCGTTTCCTACCTCTTAGCGGATCTTTATGAATCTCGTAATGCGGCCTGTATTGTCGCATTGTTGCAGGATCCGGGTCTATATTTCTGCTGCTTTGTATTCAATGAAAATGCCATTTTGCAGCGCGAATTTCGCAGCGATGTGTTGCAGGAATGTTGTGCCGTGCCACCGCACGCGCATCGTTGCTTCGTTATTATTGTTATTATTTGGTTGCTTGCGTTGTTATCTGCGAGAATCCTGCGGTATTCTGCTTCGCAATATTGCGGGACCAATGAGAAACGTACGTTAACTGTTTGCTGAAATGTTGCGGATCGCGAGTGAAATTGATTGTAGTTTAATTAGCGAGGCAGAAAGAAAAGGGCTCCTAGATTTCGTAGGAATTTTTAAATAAATTATAATTCGTATATATTCATGCCAAGTAGATTTTTATTACTGTATTTTTATTACTCTGAAATTAATTTATTACGCTTTGTTACCACGCTATCTTTTCTACTACTACTTCAGAATTAATCCAAATAACGCTTTGTGACTACGCTGCTTCGGCAGACGTTTAATTCTGAATATCGTTTTTTCACAGAAACTAAATCGAAAGAAACATTCGAGCCTCGCGTCTCATTTTTATAGCTGCCGATTGTCGACGATTATAAAAACGAGGTGCAAATCTCCCTTCGCTCGAAGCATTTTCGTTCACCAGCTGAAGGAACATTCGCTGTATTCTGCCAAGCGTTTAAACTTGCGTTAAAATTGGCTGAAACGTCGCCGGCTAAACAAAAAGCTGTGCAACGAGGAGTTCGGAGATTATTTCAGCAGTTGTAGGGCAACGTTGTCCGAGGAGATTAATCAAGCAGAGCGGCGGTAACTTCAGTTTCGCACTTCAGGAGCTGCATCGATTTCATGCAACGATTCGCGCATCCGTCCGGATTGTTCGGGTTGACCAATTCGAAATAAATCCGCGCACAAAACTGTGGCAAATGTACGGGAGAGGCGAGGCTTGCTCCGATTCAATTTACAAGTCATAACTCGCGGGGAAAAAAGGCTCTTGGCATTTACAGCCGACGAATTTATACCTCTCGCGCAGTTTCGATCGTTGTTTTCTTCGTTCTTTTTTTTTCCTCTTCTTTTCGCAGATTCCGAACTGCCCATCAAAGCTAGAAGAACACGGTCGACGCACGCGCAACCGGTTTTTATGATTACACATCGAGCGAGAAACATAAAAGTTCCTGAAAACTCTCGTCCTTCTCTCTCGCTCTCTCTCTCTTTTTCTCTCTTTCTTTCTCTTTCTCCGTCTTCCTCTGTATACTTTTCAATGTCTAAGCTCCGGCTGCCTTTCATCTTCCGATCGGATCGGAGCACCAATGCAAAGTTTGCTTGTAGTCCCATTACGCAATCGACTGTATCTCTTTCGAGCACGAACCGCGAATGTTACTCGCGAAGAGGATTTTTTAGCGAAGTCACTTTCTGCGTCCTCTTCTTATCGCGACGTTGACTTCGAAAACATTAGCATCGTGACTCTCGTTGATCTTTCACGGTGATAATAGTGGACGAGTCAAAAAAAAAGAAGAAATGTATTCAAGTTTCTTTGCTTTATCGGTATCAGAATTACGAAGATGTTTTTGCGGAGAATCGTTGGACGAGTTCGATCGTTCTACACATCTTGCGATTGAAGTTGCGTCGAATTTACTGTTGCAACTTTTATCGCGGAGCAAAAATTACGCTATCCAGCTGCAATGTCTCCCAAATTCGCGCTCGGATTGCGCACAAAAATGGACAACTTTGGAAAAGGAGATACGATTATTCGAGTCTTGCGCCTCTCCTCTCCCAAAATCGTCCATTCTTGTCCGCGATCCGAGCGTCAATTAGGGAGAATTTACTGTAATCGAAACGGTCCAACCGATTGCGTCAAATTAAAAAAGGAAAACGAAAAGCTTGGAAATGCGCGTAAAAAAGAGAGAGCGCCGCAACGTCGGATATTTAAAGTTCGCAGGCTCGACGAAACGGTTAATACAAAAGCGTATTGTCTGTATATTAACGGTCCCGCTAGACCGGAGAGAGCGTGCACGCACGGTTCTCGGTCAAAGAGATAAAGGGTTAAACAAACCGGACAGACGGTTCAGGTGCGGAGCCGCGCGAGCGGAATACCGCGCGAGCTTGCAGAAATTAGAAGAAGAAATTAATTGGTGAAAAAACGATTGCGCGAACTGGAAGACCGCCAGAGGGTAATCCGCGATAAAAAGCTGCGCGCTAGGCTCCCCCCTCCCCCCGGCCGGATTGAACAAACGACCGAATAAACTTCGCGTGCAGTCAATTTCATAAAATATGTGCACGGAAAGCCGCGGGACTCCTTTATTGCGAGACGGTGGGACAAAGCTGAAAGCTGCGGCCGCGGGAATCGGGATAGAACGCAGGGAACGGTGTGCCCGGCCCGGACCGGGCCGCCGTTATTTACGCAACAAAGGCGAGGACCGTGTTATCTTTCGATCCCGGTGTGTACATTCGCCGCGATACCGTCGCTCTATCGATGTTTTTCCCCGGGATAGCGGTTCCGCTGAAAAACGCATGCGTTCCCCAGCTTTAAAAGGCCGCTCGCCCCCTCGGTCCGTTCCGCGATATCCGAACAAAGGCTGGGAAAGAGGGTCAGTGACGTCGTCCTCGCGAAAATGGAACCGAGCGATCGCAACGAAAAAACGAAGCGAACGAAAAGAGCAGAGGGCAGCCGCGCTGCTCAAGGGACGGAGAAGTTACAGAGAATCGCGTTTAAACCGGCTGAAGAGACGCCGCGCCGCGTTACAAGCCACTCGTTAAGGGAAAACGCGACGGAGAGGCCGAGAGGTGGCCGAGAGGGGACCGGGAGGGTGCCGAGAGGGTGCCGGGTGGGTGCCGGGAGGAGTCTTCGCGCGTTTGCCCCCGGAAATTCAGCTCCTTTCCTTTTGTTAACTCTCTGTAACCCCGGTGTCTGCTCGGACAAACGGCCGGGTCGCGTTGCACACTCGCCGGCAGCGCGATTTTACATACAGAAAACGGAGCATTATCGTGGCTCGAGAAAACCCTCGTCTCTTTGGCCGATCCGCAAGCTCGAGAGCTTTCGCGGACGCTTCCGGAATCCGACGAAATGATACTTCCGTTTGTATTCGGTCCACCGGATAGGAGGCGATCGCCGCGCGTGCTCGAAACGGCGCATTCGGGGGGAGCTCGGATTCCTTCGTATGAAAATAATCTGTTAAGTCTCGCGCGTTCTTCGCGGATGCTAAAAGATCCGCTGGTTCGTCTACTTTCGATAGTTCGCGACGTCTGCCAGATGATTTCCAATTTACTGAATTTAGTAGCACTTAACGGACGGGTCGCGTAAATTTACGGTTTCCCGTTCCGACTTCCTGGAACGAGCCACGAAGATTTGTGTTTTTGCTTGAAGTTTTATTCGATATTTTATCAACACTTTATTAATACTTGATTGATGCTAGACAGGTAAATAAATAACTTTGTAAAATTGTATCGAAAATAGCGTCGAGATTCGATAAAACTGCGACGCTTTGAAACCGTGCGCACGTGTTCGTTTAGTTCTCTTAAAAAATTCCCGGAAATCAAGAAAGACAGAGAGGAAAAAAAAGCAACCGGTCCGTTAATTGTGAAGAGAAGAAACGTGTTTATATTTCGCTCCCGTTCCACGCCAACGATGCAGCCAATTTTCATGCGTTTATGGCACGTGCAGGTATACAAGATGCAGGAAAACAGGCTAATCGACGACAATTAATCGCGTCATTATTCAACGCTTGCCGCAAGGAATTTCTCCGTCGATTTAACGAACGCCTCGCGAATGCGGTTTCTTGAAAAATAAGAATCCGAGATCCGGTCGCGACACGTAACGTCCGAGAAATCCATCGGCGAAGTCGTTCGAACGGCTGCCGAAAAAGAATGCGCCGCGCGCGATGAAAAGATTTTTGCGCGTATCAAACGAGATACGCTCGCGACGGAGACACATCGGCGAGGATTGTCCGGCTTCGACGAGCGCTTCGTTTTCTCTCTCTCTCTCTCTCTCTCTCTCTCTCTCTCTCTCTCTCTCTCTCTCCTGGTCGGTAAATGCATTTGAAATTTGCCTGGGAATGAAGCCACTTCGCTTCCCCCGAGCCATCCGCAATCCGAAGAAGTGGCCGACGCGACGGACGGTATAGATTTCTAAATCTCGCGATCATGTTCGCGGGAACGACGCGCCATAAACCGGCGGCGAAGCGTGTCGCGTTTCTCGGCCCGAAAACAGAAAGAACAACCGACCCGGTCGACCGGTTATTTCCCCGGGAGACCGCGACGGCGACGGGACGCGGCCGTTCCGCGGCGGAACGTCCGCGCGGAAGCCGGAGGACCGCGCGTCCGTGTTCCGGTCGCCCGACTCGACCGCACGGGATTCATTCAAATTCCGGCGAACCCGATATTTTCGTTGACTGGATCCGTCGACCATTGTTGGCTATTTATACGGCAGCCATGAACCGATGTCCCAGAAAATCGCGGCCACCAGCGTTTTATTCCGCGAGGATCCAACGGAGTTCCGCCGCTCGGGTTTTATCGCCGCCGGATCTCGCGGCCCGGCCACTCCGCAATTTAAAACCAAGAGATTTTACGATCCGAGGACATTTTTCTATATTGAATTTTTCAGCCAGCTCTCGCTCCGTTACATCTCGCCGTTCGCCCCGTACACCCGCCGCCGTCCCTCCTCCTCGCGTCGTTTCCCCCCCCGCGCGAAATTTATTCCGACGTTTAATTTTTACCGCCGCGAACCGCCGGAGCGCGGCCGCGAGAGAATCTTCGACGTTGCCTTTCAGCGGGATTATTTTTTCGCGATGTCGTAAGCCGCGCGGCAAAGAGATATAGTTCCGCGAGGTTTACGGTCGCCGAGTTCAATTTGTCCTCGGACCGCGACGCCGGGGACAGAATCGAGGAGAACGGTGCAATCGAAGCGAAACAACTGTCTCGAGCCTCGCGAGGACGTTTCCGCGGGACTCCGTCGCGGAGATGCCGAAATTTTTACGGATTTGTGTCGCCCGAATAATTTCGGGATCGGAACGCGATCGCGCGGACCGCTGTGTCGCCCTTGCGGAGTACAATGGAAAGGAGGGAAATTCATTGAAAATGATATTGAAATTTGCCAAGATCTCGGATACGAGATCGAACGACCATAAAATGGTTACGGTATCGGTCGATCGTGGAGATACGGAGGTGGAAGACATTTTGAAAGAAAAGACGAGACAGAATGGAAAGTTAAAGCCGGATCTCTTTCGCGCAGGTTTGTTCGTGCTGGACGACTCGAAGGGATCGATGCCGCGGACATTACCTACGAGGCCGCGAATTCATTAACGGTTCACGGATCGTACGGGAATCGATCGGGCCCGGCCCGGCCCGTCCAGGCGCGCGGCGCGTGTTTGCGAATACCGGGCCGCCGGATTAATATCGGACGCCGGAAATATTTACCGAATTAAGTCGGAAACGTTGAAACCCTACTTTTGAGTGCGGTCGTTCCACTTAATTGAACGCAAACCGGGATATACCGGGCAAATAACGCGGCTCGCAACATTTACTCTTCGTTGCGGAAGAGAATTAACGTCGATCCGCCGCCTCCTCCGATAGGAAGCGATCCTCGCGATAGTTCGCGAGATTCGATCGACGACTCTCGCAAACGCTGCCGTGAAAACGTGCCTGGTCCGATGCTTTCGCGCTAATTCCCGTCGTCGATGCTTCGCCGGATCGACCGGCTAGAAGCGCCTGGAACCCACCGAACGCCGAAAGTAACGTTCACGGGGTCCTATAAAAATTATAACGCGGCGCGTTCGGTTCGCGAGCCGACGTTGATCGTTACGCACGCGCGAATAAACCGGATCGTACGATCGTTTCTCAGGAAAGTGGATTTACACTTTCAGCGAGACAGGAGACTTTAATTTTCTGCTGTTCGAAAAGTATTAAATACTAGCTTTTTTTTTCATTGAGCAGTTTTAAACTCTATGGAAAAGTTGTTCTGCAAATCTGGATACGTATATGTGCATAATGATACAATTATATTATATTATATATTTTTTATTGTATTATATTATACTATATTATATTATACTATACTATATTATGTTATATTACATTATATTATATTATGTTATATTATATTATATTATATTATATTATATTATATTATATTATATTATATTATATTATATTATATTATATTATATTATATTATATTATATTATATTATATTATATTATATTATATTATATTATATTATATTATATTATATTATATTATATTATATTATATTATATTATATTATATTATATTATATTATATTATATTATATTATATTATATTATATTATATTATATTATATTATATTATATTATATTATATTATATTATATTATATTATATTATATTATATTATATTATATTATATTATATTATATTATATTATATTATATTATATTATATTATATTATATTATATTATATAACATCATTTTTCCTTGATACGTTAATCGGTGTCTTTTTAAATCCGTTCTTGGCACATCTATGTTATGTATTCACGCCGCGTTTCCACGCGAAGCAAATTCCAAAGATTTTCGGAATGCTCGAGGAGCTTACGCTTAAAATGCACGCGACGCATCCGAACATTTCCAGCGAGTCCGATCAATCTGCTGCAGCACCGTGATAGGGTTAAGCATCCTATCGAATGAAAAAGATCAACGAACAATCGCGAATCCCGCTGATGGACACCGCCGAGGGTTTCGACGCGTTAAAGGTGTCAGTTCCTACAGGGAACAAAGCGTGTCAATGCTCCCTCGTAAGGCTTCTATCATGTATCGGCCGACCCTGTACGGTTTCGGCGAATTATGTTTGCTTAATTCAGATTTGCTGATCGCACGACTCGTACGGCGCGCCGGGTTCTTATCGGAGCGGGTTCACGTCGAACGCGAGATCGCTTCGGTCCGCTCGCGTTTCGCTCGGCTCTTATTTGCCCGCGGAACCGAGCTCCGACGGTTCGACGAACCAACATCTCGGTCCGCTGTCGTGGTATTTCCAGTCGAATTCGCAACGAACGCTCGATACGATTCGTTACGCTCGTTTACGAACGATCGAGAAGCTCGACAGATTTAATTTTTCGTCGAATTTATACGTGGTCTCAAAAATGAATTCGAGACCGCGGCTTTTATGCGCGCGCGACCAAAAAATTGGCGGATGAAAAATCGGCGAGAATTCGTTGGACGAATTGCAGAAATTTAAACAAATTTTAAAAATTATTTTTACCCAGTAATTTTTACCGAGACGATCCTCGCCGACGAGAGCTCACGGTTTTCACGGAGCGCGCTCGCGAACGTTTCGATCGGACGCTTTCAGACACCGCCGTAAAACGCGTGTTTCAAGTTGAACAACCCTCGGCGCGGCCAAGAAACCAGCCATTAGCAACCCCGGGATGCGCGGCCAGACCTCCTGAAAGTGTCCGCGCGTTGAACACGGGAACGGATCCGTCGCAATTCCTTTGAAACAGCCGCCGGAGATGGCTCGCGCGGCCTTTATTTTCGTTCGCGGACGTCGCGGAAACCTCGGAGGGGCTCGACGCGCGGAATTGCGTTATTTAGCCGCGAGGGTTGTTTCTTTCTTAGCTGCCCGGGGCTACGAATCCCCGGCTTTATACCTGGAAACTTATGCTCTCGACGTCCACCCCCGCGTTATTTAATTCCTCGGAGCTCTTCCATTTAACCATCCGCAACGCCTGCAACGTGTTTTATTTTTTACCAACGCGGCCGGCAACCTGGCTCTTTCGAGCCCGGCCTTGAGTTCTTCAACGTTCTAAAGATTTAAAAAAACTATGCGACACTTTTTACAGAACATTTTTACTCTTCACCTTGTTATAATACAATTGATAAATACAATCGATTTCGCTAAAAGCTATCAAACGAGTGCGAAGAAACAAAAAATAGATAAATTTCTGAAAACAGTCTCGTTTCTCAGGAGTCGCGGGCGCGAAAGACGACGTCGATTTTGACTTTCGTCCGCGGAGAGGGAGAGCTCCCGGCGGAATTGCGTTCTGTTTAGCCGGGAGGGTTGTTTCTTTCTTCGCCGGCGAGGAGAGGGGCGATGATGCGGTATCATTGTGCCGGGTACCCGGTAATTACTTGGCAATGCACGAAATTCCCGGCCAATCTAGCGGTGCTTCGAGGGAAAAAAACGGACGCGGGGACCGCGGTTGCTTCGCGGAGAGGTGTGGGGGATGAAAGGAGGAAGCGTAGGAAACGCGGGCGGGACGGGACGAGGGCGGATCGGCGAAAGGGTGGACGCGGGACGACGGCCACTCGAATAGCCGAGTATTTTTGCTGTCCCGGTTGTCCCGGTCCCGAGTCCCGGGAAACCGAAGACGAGGCGACGCGACGGAATACAATGTCGGGCTCGGTGGCCCGAGGCGTTGTCGCTGATTGTCGGGTGCGCGGGGCGCCGGCCCGGGAAAGGAAAGGCGAAGACAGCGCGCAGAAACCCGACGGAAACCCGACGGAAAAGCGACGGAAAACCGACGGAAAACCGACAGACGCTCGGACTCCGTCTGCTTCTGCCTCGAATCCGCCGCGAATCCTCCTCCGATCCGCCTCCGAACCGCCTCGACTCTGCCTCGGCCGTGCCTCGAGTCCGCCTCGGACGCCCCGCAGCGCGGGGAGGGAACGCCGAGGTCCCTCGAAAGACGACGCACCCTCCGCGCCTGCGAGCGAAGACTGAACGCCGAAGACCGAGCAACCCTCGCCGAGCGAACCCGCTCTCAGCGTTCGCCGGCTCCTCGGCGTCGAAGCGCAAAAAGACGCCGGTGCTAGCCCCGTACCACGGGAATAAAAGGGGAAGAGACACACACGGGGGAAAGTGAAATGTGTCCCGGGATATCGATGTCGGGTCTGTTTGGTCCTCCAGCGAGAATAGGGGATGATGAAAGTGGCTGCGATGCCTCGCCGGGATCGGGGGATGATTGGAGAACCGTGAATTTACCGTGCCACCGACGCTACAGCTTCTTCCCGATCATTTAAGCGTAATCGAAGCTGTCCTCGGCTTGCGAATTTTCGATCCTCTCCGGAGGGAGGAGACTTTTCTTTTAGGGATATTAGGTGTTCCCGGCTGTGACGGATGGCCGTCTCTCGTTGGCTCCTGGGCGGGGCTTGGAAGGGTGTTTTTTCGATGCTTTAGGTTTCATTTTGAAACGAATATATTGAATTCTTTGTAATTATTAATCTCTGAGTATTAACCCTTTGCCACACTATTCTCTTCATAGTTGATAGTCATTTCGATGCTTTAGGTTTCATTTTGAAACGAATGTAGTAAATTCTTTGTAATTATTAATCGCTGAGTATTCACCCCTTGCCACACTATTCTCTTCATAGTTGATAGTCATTTCGATGCTTTAGGTTTCATTTTGAAACGAATATAATAAATTCTTTGTAATTATTAATCGCTAAGTATTAACCCCTTATCATACTATTTTCTTCATAGTTGATAGTCATTTCGATGCTTTAGGTTTCATTTTGAAACGAATGTAGTAAATTCTTTGTAATTATTAATCGCTGAGTATTAACCCCCTGCCATACTATTTTCTTCATAGTTGATAGTCATTTCGATGCTTTAAGTTTCATTTTGAAACGAATATAATAAATTCTTTGTAATTATTAATCGCTGAGTATTAACCCCTTGCCACACTATTCTCTTCATAGTTGATAGTCATTTCGATGCTTTAAGGTTTCATTTTGAAGCGAATGTAGTAAATTCTTTGTAATTATTAATCGCTGAGTATTAACCCCTTGCCACACTATTCTCTTCATAGTTGATAGTCATTTCGATGCTTTAAGTTTCATTTTAAAACGAATATAATAAATTCTTTGTAATTATTAATCGCTGAGTATTAACCCCTTGCCACACTATTCTCTTCATAGTTGATAGTCATTTCGATGCTTTAGGTTTCACTTTGAAACGAATATAATAAATTCTTTATAAATTATTAATCTCTGAGTATTAACCCCTTGCCATACTATTTTCTTCGTAGTTGCAGCGATTAGAAGTTTCTCGATTGCAATCATTTCGAAGAAAAAAAAAGACAATTCGTATTTATCGCGTATCTACATTTACATAAATGTTTAAATACTGGTGACAAGAAATCAGAATTTTATTCGGACTAAAAGGAACGGAATATCGTTCGTACTTAACAAATTATCGTTAAAAATCTCCGTCGCGTGTCATGCTCGTTAAAGCATGGCAAGGGGTTAATTAATTTGTACAGTTGTTGACAATCGGTAATTATAATTAATTATCCATTTTTTGCGGATCGTATCGATGACTCCGCTGCGACGATTCTCCGATCGTCGGCGAGATAAACGAAGAAACAAGGAAGCCTTCTAAATAAAACGAAGCACGAGCAAACAGAATATTGAACGAGAATCGAACCCGGCTGAATTATCAACGTTCGCCGATTCCAATTTCGTTTGCTCGCGCATTAACGGACCGAATCGACATCGTTTCGCGAATTTCGATTTAAATCCCCGTGCACGATGCTTCTTCGAATTGCAACGTCACGGTGGAAGATGGGACCGGAGGGTTGATAAGTAGATCGCGGGGAAGATTATCGGATCTCGGGTTGCGGTGCAACACGAATCACGCTGAATCACGATTGAACATAATTATGCGGATTCATCGCGCTTACGGCTTCTGCGTGTGCACAGAAATTTAGGGCATCGTCTCTCCGTGTAGAACGTAATTAAAGCAATAGATTCGCCGAAGACGTTCGCTTTGCATCCGACTCGATTTTTTAACGCATTCTCCGTCTCTACGAAGCTTCGTCGAATGCTTGAATATCGACGACGAGAGATTTGAATTTTATTCGAATTTTAAAGGACTGAATAACATTTATACCTAATAAGTAATTACTAGAAATTTTCGTCGCCAGTCGGACTCGTCGAGGGGTTAAATACGAGCAAATTTGGCGATCGCAAAAACGATCTCGCAACGCGATAGAAAAATTGCCCGCGGCGCCTCAGAGCCGACGCACGACTTAAGATTTCGAGGAGAAACGATTGTTGAAACATTTCCATTCCGTTTAAGTTGGCAGCGCGATGCGTCAACGGTGTCTCGTGGATTACGATTTAAACGCCGGTCGATCCTGCCTCGAGTCCCGACGTTGCGGGGGATGACAGGGCGCGGAGGCGTTGATAAATCGTAGATCGCGCCGAGGAGTATTCGATTCCGCGCGATGCGTCACGATGCAACGCCGGGAGTCGCGGCTGATTCGATTAGGCCGGGGTTCCCCGATGCTTTTAAAACGGAATTCACGGTTCGGAACGAAATCTGGAGCCGGCCGAGAGCCGCGGATACTCTCGGCTTAGTCATCTGCTCTCTGCTCTCCGCACTCGGGGTGGCCCGACCCCGCGGAATTTAGGTCGCCGAACGATGGAATTATGCTTCCGGGAGTGGCGCGGCCGCCCCCCGTCCGAACGTTTTTGTTAACGGCGTCGCGGTACCCGCGCCGAACCATTTGTTTACCACCGCGGACGGTATGTTTTCGGCCGACGTTAACAGAGATCGCCTGGCTAATCTTCGATCCATCCGAAATCTTTGATCGATAGGGTTGTTTTCGTGCCGCGCGAACTTGGTAACCTTTCGCGAATCGGACACGCCGGGTATCGATCGACGATGACAGGTCGCAATTGGGATACTATACTCTGTAATATATTCCGTAATGTAGTACGTTCTAATAAATCTCGTTAGATCTCCTTATAATAAAAAAAAAAAGAAATTAGGATCGTCGGTTGCGTATGAACACAAGAACCGGGAATTACTACCGCTACTTCGAACTGCTGTAACTTTGCAGAAAAAAATCGCAGCGGCGTTCCTCTTTTTTCAAATTAAAGAGGAAGGATCGAACTTCGTTCCGCCGTGGACGGCATCCGCGGAAAAAATTGTACAAAGTCCGTGCATCTCGTCAAACTTCGCTATTTTCAACGCGACGAACATGGCCCCGCATTTCGTGGGTCACAGTGGCGAGGGTGCGTCGAACTTAAAATCTGGGAACATCGTCTTAACCCGAGAAAGATAACCTACGTCGCAGAGGCGCCTGCGAAATAAACAACTGACTGCACCGTTTTTCATAGAGGTCTAGTGATTTAAGTTTAAAATTACTGAAAATATAAAAAAATATAATATAAATGCATTTTATTTTTACAATAATGCCAAACCTTTAAAATGACTAGATTAACTTAAATAAATATCCATTGTTAGTATAAAATTGACGCCTTAGAAAAGCATGCGCCTCTGAAGCGTATGGTTATCTTTTACGTACGTTGTCATATGGTTATCTTTCTAGGGTTAAAGAAGAAGCTTCGAGCTTTGATTTTTAAAAAAGATCTTCGTCCTACGATGATTTTTTGCGGAGTCGTCGACCGTCGAAGTTGGCCAATTTTTATTAAAAAATCTGTCCATTCTATACGATTTTGTTGAGCAGTGCATCTTCGGACTTCGTTTAGCAATAAAGCCTTCGATATCGGGAGAACGAAACTGTCCACCGGTCAAAATTCGGGTTGCAATTTCGTGGCGGAGTCGCCGGGGGCTGCTAATAAGGGAGTCGTTCCGCCCCGGCCGGTCCCTCGGATTATTTTCCTCCGCTCGGGGTCTGGTTTTTCGGGCGTTCCCTAACGGTTCCAGCAGAATTTCATCATGCCGACAAACGTCACCGAGGAACGTTGGTTTACAACGCGAAAATACGCGCTGCAAACGAAAGGATCTGCGACGGTAACGGGGGTGGTTTCCGGGGAAACTGCCTGCCCGGGGGGGAAGTGAATAAGAGAAGGGGGGGAAGGGCGCGGAACGACGGTAGAAACAGACCGAGCGCAGAGTTTCGACGGATTTCTTTCCGCGATCCGTCGCTCCCGTGAATGCAAACGCGACGGAACCGGGGATTTTGAAAATTCCAATATCTTCGGGGACGAACGTCGCAGTGCCCGTGGAAATCCGGCCGGATTTGCGGACGGAGACGCGGGTCGACCTTCCGTTTCGTTAAGGCAATCGCTATGAAAGAGAGACCAGAAGAGAGCGAGCGAGCGAGCGAGAGAGAGAGAGAGAGAGAGAGAGAGAACACACGTCGTCGTCAACGTCTCCGAGAGGAAAGACCGCGCGCGAAGTACGCCACCGACGAATTCGAGCAACGATTCTTGCGGGACCATCGGTCGCCATTCCCGTTTCACCGTCGAAAATGGCGAAACCGGCGACCGCGCCGAGGAAATCCGTTTCAAGAGACACGTCGCCTCGGAAATGAAAGTCACACGAGATTTTTCGCGAAAAGAATTAACTTCGTCGACGGGAACGAGCGAGCGTTCCCGTCGAAAACGTGGAAAAAGCCCGGACGGTCTCTAAAAAAGACCATTCCGACTACGAATCTTTCGCGTACTACAATATTTACACGGCTGCCGGAATTCGCGCACAGAGTGGCTCGGGATCCTGTCTAATTAGCAGATTGTGGAGGGACGTGTCAATTTTTACCCCCCCTCCGGCTTCGACATTTTTCGAATCCTGCAGAATTTTGTTCCACGTCGACGGTGACTGCTTTAACGCTATTTTCATTTTGAGCATTCAAATTATTAATATATTATATTATTGTACTGTTGTTTTATTATATATATACATTATTGTACTATTATTATATCATATTATTATACTATTGCTATATTACATTAGCAACTATTATTATATCACATTATTATACTATCGTTATATTGTGTATTATTATACTATTGTTATATATTATATTATAATACTATTATTATATTTTATAATATTATTATACTATTATTATATTATAATATTATAGCATTATTATACACTATCAGTATATTATAATATTATAGTATTATTATACTATTATTATATTTTATAATATTATAGTATCATTATATTATTAGTATTATTATATTATCGAACATCCACTTGATAAAAATAACACAGCGATTGTCATCGTAACATATGCTCGCAGAAACGTATTTACGAAATTAATTCTCCATAAACGTGTATTAAAGAGGAAATGATATTTCTACATCGTTATAATATTCCGCGATTGATTGCACGATAATGCAGCGTTAATCAAGCGCCGATACGCATCTTCGCCGATGAATATTCACGGTCGGGGTAGCTTCCCCCGGCGGAGATTTTGTAATTGGATTTAATCGGATTGCAATTTAGAGAAAATGAAACGTCGGGATTCTCTCTTTTTTTCGGAAGTTACTTGCCGGCCGCGCTTTGATAAACTTGGTTACCGACCGACCGTTCGGTCGGGGCGGTCCAATTACTTTTTAATCAGCCTGTACCGATACAGAAGCACCGTCGAAAGCTTCGGTTAATCATCGAAACTGCAGCACTCCGCTCTAATTAATAAAGTATCGCTCAAACAAAGGAAATCCAGCCGAACTTTTTCATCCAATCTGCCCCGGCTGCGATAATTAATATTCATCGTTCCGGCGAATTATTCGGTGAAAATTGAGAACACTGTACCTTAATCTCCCATATAATCCACGCCGGTTCATGCTCTGCTAGTAACTTCAATAAAACACTCACCTGAAACAGAAAAGAAAATCCATTGTTCGATTATACCGTCCGACTGTCCCGTTGAAATTCATTTACACTTAAAAGTGCAACGCCTCGCCTCGCAGTTTCTTTTATCCGGCATCCCTTTATTCGCGCATTCGTACCGTCGTTTCTCTTAAACCTCGACCACGCGAACGCGAATACTATGGGAAAGACTTAATCGGAGCTGCGAACGAGGATAAACCACTTTCACGCGATTATAAAACGGAAAACTGGAAGATGTTGCGAGTTCGATAATTTATCGATACCGAACTTTACGCTTCCCGGAAAATCGAGTCTCAGAGCGTCGTCGCTTCCGTTCTTCCGTCCATCGATCGCTGAAAAGTTTCCACTTGCACCGATATTCGTCGACGTCGTGCAGATCTTACGTTATTCAATAATTTCAGCTTTCTCTTTATTTTATTATTAAAATAATAAGATAAATAATGCGGCCATTCGGCCGAAATTCACGATGCTAGAAATTTCGTGGGGGTAGAGGACGGCCCACCATCGCCGGTCCCTTAGAAAATGGCCGCTAGGCGGGGTTTTCCTCGGTGGAAAAAGGCCCGTTAAGATGGCCCGCGACCAGGTATGGCCGGTTACCTGACTCTCTCTATAGTCATTACTTTATTACTCGAGGGCTAAGGCACCGAAGACGCACGTGTTCGCCAACTGCGCGCAAGCCGTCGGGGACTTTCGAGGGTCTTAGCTCGAAATAATTTCTTTGGGCCGAGTTCAGCACCTCGTGACAAAGCAATTGAATGAAACTATTGTGCTATAAGATGTCGATGAACCGACATCTACCATGCACGTGCTTTGTACAATATTTTGAGCGTTCGCTGTTCCGACAAATGATATTCCAATGTTCGGGAAAACATAAATCGAGCGATTATAATACATTTATTAAGCCTCTTAACGAATTTCAAGTCGCTCGAATACGCCCGATATTAAATATAAATACGGCTGCTTTCATCGCGGCGTACGAACGAGTAAATCCATTTATTTAATCCAGCCGAATTCCCCGCAAAAATCACGCGCGCCCGGAGATCTATGTACAGCGTGCGCGATATTAACAATGCAAACTCGGTGACTGAAATGTTACATCTTTAAGGATCGAATTACGGTAACGCGAAGCTAAATCAACGTGTTTCTGTAATAATGAGGAAAGTAATAATAATAAAAAGTAAAGCAAGAGTAAAGTAATAATAATGATACCGAAAAATACCCTCGAGTTTCGAATAATTCTAGTTCTCCCCGTAGCTATTATAACAAGCCAAAAATGATGATCAACATGAATTCGATACCCTCGGCAGAGGGAACAGAAAGATATTTCTCCGGCATCGTTGGTAAACCGCGTGTTTTTACGCGGAATGTACAAATTGTTTATATCACAGTCGCGAGCCGCGCAGACGTTCGCTCGATCTCCCAATAACAATCTTACCGGGATAAAAAAAACGATCGTTTCGCATTGTTTAAAACGTTCGAATCGTTTTACACACGGTCCCGATAACTTCTATCGTAAATGCATGAAATCCGCGGTCCAATTACGGGGCGGCGCGCACATAAGATGGAATTGCGATGCGTCGAGCCAGAGAAACGCGGGACAATTAAAAACACACGGGAAATATACAACGGCGGTGCGCCGCCCCCGCCCCGAGCATCCCCTGGCAGCGGCAGATGTCGCGACACCTACGCGAGCCCCGAATCCCCGAGAGCGAAATTTCAATCGCAAATTACGTATCGGCGGCGAAGCAATTTTCCCTGCACGGCCGCGGCCCGCCGGAAAGTCGAATCAAACACGCGAATCAATAAATCCCAGGCCGTGCGAGCCGGCGCGGGGGGCAGAGGGGCAACGAAAAATATTTTCCTAATCGACCCACGGTCCGCTAGAAATATCGCCGAGAGCGAGGATCGAGAGAGAGAGCTAGAGAGAGACGCCTCGCTCTCATCCGGACGTTGGAGATATTCCGCGCGTCGGTCGGCAGACTAAACGATTTCGGCCTAATTGATTGATTCCGTAGCGCAAATATGTAGCCGGCGACCTTGACCTCCGTGCTAAAACCGGCCGTGCTCGCGTACATGCAGAGGGCGCGGGCCATTTCGGTGAATCCGTCGGCGGGGTGTCCGCGATCCGAGGAGAAGCCGCTTCTTCCGCGAGTCGCGGAAAACCGATTCCGCGGCGCGCGCGTTGCGTGTCTTCGCAAATTTTTACCGAATGTCCGAACGTTCCTCCCTTCTTTCTTTTCTTCCCTCGTCGTTCTGTCCGGGTGAACGAACGCTTTCGCGGACGACCGCTGTGTACCATTTGTCCAGGATCGTGGACAATCTGCTGCATCGCGAACGTAATCGATCCCCGTTTCGCGTGTCCGATACTTCGTACTCGTTCGCAGGTTTGCAAACGTACGAATAAACGTCGGCAGATACAAAAAAAAGAGAGGAAAAGGACGGCGGACAGACGAATCGATGTCACGATACCGCGGGGGCTACGAATGGAAATCGGTGCGTCGGAATGTGTCGCGGGTAGAGAACGCGTTGTTCCTCTTATCGCGGCCGACGTCGTAACAAAGGAATTGATTCGACATTTCCGATCACGTGTTCCCAGGAGAGAGAGAGAGAGAGAGAGAGAGAGAGAGAGAGAGAGAGAGAGAGAGGAGCGGCGGCCGGGACCGACGCGGGCGAAGGAAGCGTTAACCAAATGAGAGCTCTCGCCTAGCAGAATTCTTGCAATTTTTCGCGTGACCCGCGGCCGTTTCGTTCGCCAGAATGGCTTCCGCGCGGCGTAATGGCCTCGCTGTGTGCACGCTTCACCGAAAACCGACGCCGACGCCGTCGCGTTCCTCGTCACGGAGGAGAGACCTCTCTTCTCTCTCTCTCTCTCTTCTCCTCCGTTCCACGTGGCCCGAAATTGCAGTCGTCGAACGGTTAATCTTCCCGTCGACAACCAAAAATCTCCGCGGACTTTCAATTTCACGGCCGGAATTGCCTCGTAGATTTTTCAGATTGATTTAATTCGAAGGCGCGCCCAGCTCGCGCTGCTCTCTCGGACGGACGGCACACGCTCCGCCCGAGAATTATTACCGTAATTTCTCCGCATCGGGCGAGTTCGCGTTCCACGCGGACACGCTTGTCGTTCGGATCAATTTCAGCCGGAGCCGACATTACGCCTGGCTTTGGCGGGCCCGTGGAAATTAGCGGTTCTGGGTTTTTTTTTAGTTTGCAACCGCTCGAGCGACTTTCGTGGAAGTTGTCGTCGCTGTATCGATTCGTTCGAGCGCAGCGTTGGCCGGAGCGTCTCCATTGATTCAGGCTTTTCTATTTTAGAGGATGACAGGGAGTTTGTCGCTTTTAGTTCATTGTTTAGCGTGTATTTTAGATCACACGTTGCGGCAATATTGAATGACTCGGCTCGTACAGCTCGAATAATTGTATCTCCTTCCAAATTGTCCATTCCTGTGCACGATCTGAGCGCCGATTAGGCAGAATTTCTGGGCTTCCCATTGCAGGAGGCTAGGAAGAATGAATCTGTACCTTTCGGAGTGCGAGATAATTCTGCAGAAACGTGAAACTTTGAAGTAACAGCCTCGTTTTATCGTAGCGTGAAAGCATAAGCAAGTAAAATGTAACAAGTAGACTCTGACAGAAAATGGGCAAGCGCGATTGAAGAGAACAAACGTACCAAATGGTCAAAGCGATACTTTCAGACCGTCAGAATCGAATAAAGAAAGAGATTCCCGCGCGAACGATTATTATTTCGCCCGAAGATATATATATATATATATATATATCCCTGGCGCGGCAACGAAAAAGCGAGTAAAATGTTCCCGGCAGCGATTTCGGCCGTGAAATCGGTTCGCGCCGATCTCGCGGCCGAATCGGCGAGCTCTCCAATAACGACGGCGATACTTTTCCCATCGTATTGAAACGAGCCCGGGAACAGTTTCCGTGTCCTGTTTAGCATCGAACAAAAGCAGACACGATAAATTATGATGTCGACGCGGCGCGGCGCGTCGACGGCCGACCGCAAAAGGCTCACCCTTTGACCAGCCTCTCTCAAAGGGCTATTGAATCGATTTCCGTGGGATCAAGACCTTCAAAGCGGCCAATTGTTCGGCGGCCGAGCGAAGGATTCCGCCGTGGCGCGCGGCGCGACGACGCGACGGAGAAGAGAAGACCGAGCCCGGGGACCGGGGACCGTCGACGGATTCCGGCTTTATTCCACGTAACGCTCACAATGACTGCCGAGATCCGGCCGGGGGTCTATTTTCGATTGGCCCCTTTTATTTTTATTTATTATCGCGCGAACGTGTTACGGGCCGGCCCTTTCTTCCACGATTTTCCGCCTTGTCGTGCGGATAACGGGCTAAGGAAAACGTTACTCCGCTTCAACTGCTTTCTTGTCGCCCGCGTTCGACCGAGTTCTATTATCGTTGCTATCGATGCCTCCGCCCGTCTACTTCAGCGGTTCCTACGACCCTCTCGTCGCGTCTTCCTTTGCGTCGAAACGGCCGCGCGAAATTGAAGCGGAATTTGCGGGTTTCTGGTATAGCTGCTCGCGATGCAGCGTTTGCTTCGCTCCGTATATTTTAGCCTTTATTTGAATCCCATTTCGCGCTTCTGTACCTTGCTCTATTTTGTCTACTCTATTTTTATTTTATTTTAACGTATGTTGCTTATCTTGTTGTAGTCGATTCTATCTTGCTTTAATTTTTATTCAATTCGCTCTAAATTCATCGTACTTCACTGTATCTTTCTTTTATCATTTTTACATCCTATTCTAGTCGATTCTATCTTGCTTTAATTTTAATCTAATTCCCTCTAAATTCATCGTACTACACTGTATCTTTCTTTTATCATTTTTACATCCTATTCTAGTCGATTCTATCTTGCTTTAATTTTAATCTAATTCCCTCTAAATTCATCGCACTGCACTGTTATCTTTCTTTTATCATTTTTACATCCTATTCTAGTCGATTATATCTTGCTTTAATTTTTATTTAATTTGCTCTAAATTCATCGCACTGCACTGTTATCTTTCTTTTATCATTTTTACATCCTATTCTATCTTGCTTTAATTTTTATTTAATTTGCACTAAATTCGTCGCACTCCACTGTATCCTTCTTTTATCATTTTTACATCCTATTCTAGTCGATTCTATCTTGCTTTAATTCTAATCTAATTCCCTCTAAATTCATCGTACTACACTGTATCTTTCTTTTATCATTTTTACATCCTATTCTAGTCGATTCTACCTTGCTTTAATTTTAATATAATTTGCTCTAAATTCATCGCACTCCGCTGTATCTTTCTTTTATCATTTTTACATCCTATTCTAGTCAATTCTATCTTGCTTTAATTTTAATGTAATTCTCCCTAATTTCATCGCACTCTATCTTTCCTTCACCTATTTACATTCTATTATATTTCATCTATTTTAACCTTGACATTGTTTCAACTCGTTGTTCATTATTACACCGAAACACATTCGAACCAGTTCCGCGACGTAAAAATTGAAAATGTATCGAATGGAATATCCGGTGGAATAAAATTCTGCCGCATTGTAAACACTTGCACCGTTCGATCGCGCAGATAATAAAACAGCAGCAGATTTTGCACGAGTTCTCGGCTGAATCCGAAACTCTTCTAACGGCGGCGCTCGTCGAAGCGACTCGATTAAAAATGTTAACACGAAGGTTAAAACAACGCGCGCGGTTCGAGCGAACGATAATTTTCCCAAGCCGGCGTGCGATTCTCGCTTGAAATTTCGCCGAGCGCTGGGATATTTCCTTCTCGCCGCGGATCAATTTACGCGGCGAACATTCCGCTCGCGATTTCAGCAGACTTTTTGCGGCCGACGCGACGCGGAAGTAAAAGTGAACGCGCGCAGCAGCGCCCGTGTGTCTTCCACGCGTGTCAAAGATTTTTCTATGAACCGTGCAGCAAAGTCGAGGCACGTGGACACGTTTTCCCCGACGCCGCTTTGTTTCGCACAGCCGGACGTCCCGTAAATCGAATCTGTCGGTGTAAAAAGAAAAAAAAACGACAACGCGCGATAAGCTCGGCGAGGTACGCGCGTCGCGCGCGAGCGTGTTAAACGCGCGCGTTCCAAAGGATTTCGAATATGAAAAATAAATTCTGCGGAAGAAGCGCGCGGCTGATGAGGATAAAACTGCGGAGAACGGTTGGAACGAACATCTGAGAATCGCTCGAATTTCCTTCGTCTCTCGTCGACGAAAATACAACCTTCGTTGCAATTTAACCATCGATTTCGCGCGAGAAAAATGTATCGCTCTCGCGTTACGCCGGGCTGTTTTCGCTCACCTTTTCAGCGCGGTCGATGCTCGACAAAAAGTACGCATCGTACACGGCTGTAAATTATTTATAAACGAGGCGGCGCAGTTCAGAGAGAATGGACGAATTCTGCAAAGCGCGTGATTCAGCTTCGATTTTCTATTTCTATTTCTATTTCCCGCGGCGCGGCGCGGCGCGGTCCGGCGTCGTCGCGTTGAGAATGTTTGGTAGCGAAGAAGCGACTCGAGCGAGTGAAACGAGCCGGCGCGGCATGTGTTTTCGCGGACGTTTCGCGAAAACATACGAAACGCTTCGCGCAGCGACGAACGTAAAAATCGGGGACGCGGGATCGACGGCGAGAAAATGGTAGGAGAGAGGAGTCGCTCTCGGCTGATGGACGTGGACGAAATTAGAATGGTTCGCGGTCATAAAGCTCGCTCTCTCGCACTTTGATCGAGCCTAACACCGCCCCCGGGGACTAATAAACATTCGACGCTCGAAAGACGCGTTATTTCCGTATCGATGGAGAACGATCGGGAGAACAGCGGTGTAATAAGCCCAGATTGATACTCTAGAACCGCGTCGATTCTTCCGAACAAGACGGTGAAATAACATTTTCGAGCGTGTCGCGTCCCGCAGCTGGTAAACTTCCGCGGTCGAACTGTCCGACAGCCGTTTAACATTCGTCCGGCGTTTTATCGAATAAAATGAAAGCACTTCGGTGTTTCGAAATATTGTTTGTTCGCCGTCCCGCGAATTCGCGCCGCGAATATGTAAAATTCTGTAATCCAGAAAACCCGGTGCGTAAATTTACGACGCGGAGGCCGAACGAACAAGATGGTTGCAAATCCTGGCGAAAGCAAATTACGATTCACCGTGCCGCGGTACGTGTTCCGAGAGGTTTATCGATGTCCGAGGAAATCGTTTCGCAGGCGTACTAATTTGAAAAGACAATAGGACACTTGCTTTTAAAATACAAGACGATCGAATCGGTATGTATATACTTTTTGAATGCGCGATTCAGTTACAACGTTCTACGGTTAACAGTACGTTTCGATTGTTTCTAAAATATTAAGGGCTCCGCCTAGAGAAATACAGCGCTTTCGATTTTCCAAGAAATCTGAACAGCGCTTTCGATTTTCCAAGAAACCTGAACAACGCGTTGTTTAAATCGTTCGTCGTTGTTTAACCCTTTTAGTGCCATGCGAAAAAGAGGTGCCTATGCGAGAATAACCGGCCGAATTTCACGGTTTTACTAGGGTTTGGGAAAATGCTCATAAAACCCAAACAAGAAACAATATTTACATGATTCAAAAAGCAGTAAATTAAGGACGAAATGGAGAACAAAACAATGACACTAGATTCTCTATATTCATTGAAAATTATATAAATAACAAAGGTATAAAAGATCATAAAAGATCATAAAGAAAGTAAAAGTCCAGTTCTCTCTTACAAAACGTATTTGCACATACAAAAAGTCATCTTTTCATCATAATTTTATATAAATCATTTATTACAAAGCATATACTTTCCATTTCTGATATATTTCGTAAGATAAATAATATTACATAACAAACATAAAAAATAACGCGAAGGTACATGATAAGCGCCGGACGGATTATCTCTTCCGAAATATGTAATTGTTATAGGTAATATAACATTGCTGAAACAAAATTATGTTGTCATAAATATATTTGTGATATAATTTTGCATAATACTTCATTATAATAACATAAATATTTATATTTATATTTATATATTGTAAATGTGTAAATTTTTGTTATTATAAAGCGCTATAAGTCGCGGGCCGATATATCGGCTCTGGCACTTCTCGCCAGTGCAGCAAGAAAAGGGTTAAGACGTCGTCCAAATCGTTGGATAACAAAGTTAGAAAACGTTGTTCTCATCTATCGCTTCAAGTACATAATTGGAAATTTGAGAACAATATTTTCAGCCGCAGTCTCCGACACCTCGACAAAAATTCGACGTTCGATCTCTCAGAAAGATCGCTCCGTTTCAAAGATCGTCCGACCACTCTAGCGAGCATTTCCACGGAGTTCCTGCGAATAACGAACGAACGGCGAGCAAAAACGAGCAGAAACGTACCATTTGAAATTAGAGAGAGGACCACTCCGGCGTAGGAGAGGGGGCCCCGGCTAGAAACGAGCGATTCCTGCCGCGAGCGGTTTTTATCGGAAACGAAACGGTGCTCGATGCCGTGACCGATAACGAACCGTGACCAAGACCGGGCCCGAAGTAAAAGTACACCACGCGTCGCCAATCCCGCTGATTTTATTAACGATCCCGCGTTCCGCCGATTTAAACTTCGGCCGTTTGGTTCGCTCGGCCGGAAACACGCTCGCGCTTTTTCCCGGCGATCGCGAGCGGATCCGGGGCGACGATGCTGGAAACCGGCGCGGCGGGACGCGAGACGAGGGTGGCGGCCGCGTACGGGGCCAGGGGGGAGGGAAGGGACAGCAGAGAGCCCGGCAAGAAACACCGTCGACAAGAGTTGCCGAAACTCGATCGTTAAATCATGCCCGGGCTGGCTGTGTTTTTAATCTCGCGGATACCTTTTTGCCGGACGAGCCGGGCGGGGGCGAGCTCCGGGCGCGGGGCAGATAACCTCTCCGTGGATTTTTCCAGCTCGTCGCCACTTCAATGGACCATGCCGCGTCCGTAAACGAGACTTTAAAGCACGATGAAAGTTTTATCGCGGGAATACCGTGAGCTGCAGCTTGCAGCAACTTCTTTTTCGGGGGTAGAGATTTTACGACGCCAGCACGCGTTCCAACGGTCCTCTCGCCGGGTTACCTACCGCGCGCAGAAAACCCTCGATCGTCCTCCTCTTCCCCGACGAATCTTGTTACGAAGCGGAGATATACCGAACGCGCCAGATACAGGGTGTCCCAAAAATGTCTCGCAATCCGAAAGTGGCGGGTTCCTCGGGTCATTTGAAGCAACTTTTTCCTTTACAGAATTTTTCTCCGAGGCACCGTTAACGAGTTATTAACGAAAAACAGTGACCAATGAGAGGCGAGCTCGGCTGGCGCGAGGCGACCGAGCCAATGGGCGGAACTGGGCTTCGTGCGCTGGTTGGCTGCGCCGCCTCGCGTCGGCCGCACTCGATTCTTATTGGTCACTGTTTTTCGTTAATAACTCGTTAACGGTGCCTCGGAGAACATTTTTGTAAAGGAAGAAGTTGCTCCAAATGATCCGGGGAACCCGCCATTTCCGGATTGCGAGACATTTTTGGGACATCCTGTATACCAAAAGTCTATCGATCGGGGCAAATTTCTATATTCTCTCTCTCTCTCTCTCTCTCTCTCTCTCTCTCTCTTGAAATCGATATTTCACGTAAAGATCCGCGGTCCGCTCGCGAAAGGGTCTCTGTAATTTCAAGAATTGTAGACGACCGACCGCGGAATCGGTCATTTCGACCAACTCGGTAGATTTGAGCGGCACGAGAGAACGTTACAGTTTTCACTGTGGTCGTATAATTTCAAAATAGAAGGCGCGAACCTCTCGATTATCGGGCGACGATTCGGAAAGGGTGCTCCGCAGACGCTGGGACGGTAACCATCTTCGAGAAAGCGCGGCTCCGGCGCTCGGAATATGCGGATATCTAATGGCAGAAGGAATCGTCGGGAGGACGGTCCGCGAATACCGCAAACAACGGGGCCGGATATATCTATCCGAGGAACCAGGGAACGGGGATTGCCTCATTTTCCGTGCAATCAGTCCGCGATAGCGTCATAAACAAGCGATAAAATCAACATGAAAAATGCATGCACTTATTCAGCGGTGCTTCGCGAAAAGAAGGAACGCTTGTTTGCGTAACGGTCGCGGTAATTTCGATGATACGCTTCCACGTCGTCGGACCCGAGACAAACAAGAACCCGGGTCGCCTCCCCCGACGCCCACCGCCCCGCGAACAACCCGAGAAATAGATCTCCGTTAAGCCTCGTCTTTCTTTTTACTATCGCTGTCGCCTTGCTCCGCAACAACGAATCGAGCTTCGCTGTAACGTCGATCCGTCTATCCGATAAATTATTGTGTTTTTTTTTCTCTCCTTCCGGCGTCCGATATCTCACGCCATTGTGTTCTACTTCTATCGCTTCTTAAGCTTCCGAGTCTCTTGCTGCTGGATGAATGGTTCGACCTCCTTCGAGATCGCCGATAACGAACTTGCGCGTTCGAGTAACCGGAAAACAATGTGCTAGGCACTTAAAAAAGATATCACCGGGACGTTTCTTCGACGAAGAACGTGCGTTTCGCACGCGTGCAGTCGGAAGAAACGGCGGATATAATACGAATCCACGCTGGACATAACGCACCGGTCATTTTGACCGGTCGCATATTTTTTTAACACGTTGAATGCCACGCCGGTTTTTTCAGAAATTGTCCGTGGCGCCACGATGAAGTTTCTTTTATGTGATACATATAATGTTGAAACATTATCTGCAATAGATAAGTTACAGTGTATAACCATGTTTGACATGTTAATTGCGACAAGGATCACTGTTTGAATTCACGATGGTAATAATTCAAAATATTAGATATTGACATTTGTTTTAAATTATATACATTTCTATCAATTTGGGCGCGCCGGTCACCGGTGGCCCCCGTGGCACTCAACGTGTTAAAAATTGTCGAAGCCGCATCTTTCGTGGGAAATGACCGAATAAATTTCGTGACTCGAGCGCGCGAAATACGATAGCAAGATATCGAAACGAGTTCGGTCTTGTAATACTTATTAAGGCACGCGTGTCGGACATCTTTTCGGTGCTGGTCAGGTTTAAAGTTAATTAAGAAGAAAGAACGATCGAAGGTGGAGGAACGAAGTAAATGTGCGATTAGACAGAGATATGTGCATAAATTGTTCGGCTGAGACTGTTTTGCACACGAGGTAGCAAAGGATTTCCGAGACAGCGAGCAAGATTATGCCGGAAAAAGAAACGGCAGGAACGAAGGTGTCCGCGGAGCAGGGAAGAGGGGCCCGTACAAATCAATGGGCTTCATTGAGAAAACGCATAAAGGGGTGGTTCGTGCGAGGGGGTAAATGTCTCCGGTCGAAAGAAGAAAAGCGGGGAGCCGGTGCAATCGCGCGCGGGTTCGATAGGTCAAGTTCAAGCTGGCAGGAGATGCCATCTACAGCCACGAATAGAAACGGCGTGGAGCGGAGCGGCGTTGGGATCGGGAAACGGGGATAGCGATAGGGAATAGATAGTGGGGAGGGCCGGGCATTCCTGACTACTCTTCTTCTCTCTGTAGCCAGCCGAGTACAAAAATAAAATGGCATCGTGCCAATGCACGTGTGCACCGACAGAGATTCACGATTTTCGCGAAGATCTCCCAGAGAGCCTGGGATCTCCGCTCTGCTCCGCTCCGCTCTTCTATGCGGTCCCTGCGGCCGCGCTCCGTCGACTCGAATCCCCTCGGCTCCTGCGCCGCTGACCGATAGGCCGGATCGATGGAAACAAAGATACGGTGGCCCGCGAGAGATGGATACGCCTGATAATCGGCGCGGTCGTTTATTTTCCAGGCAACTTGTTGAAATGCCGCGCGACTCCTCCGTTGCCGCAGCGTGGATCGTATAATCCTCGCGCGAGAAGAAGGCAGCTTCGCGTTCGCGTTCCCCCCTCTTACTCTAGCTGCCCCCACTGCCGCAGCCGTCGGTTGCCATTGGCCGAAAACGTCGAAGCGCGATCGTCGGCGGTCCTCGTCACCGTTCCGGCCAATAGCGACAGCTGTTATCTAGCGGGGCAGCTAGGAGGGGGGAGTGTAAACGCGAAGTCGCCTTCTTCTCGCGCGAGGACTATAGACGGTCCTCGACTGCTGGCCGTTCTCGGCACGGGCCGAGTTCGAAAATCAATATTTGCCCGGGCCGCTCGTCATAAGTAACGGTCAATTAACCACCGTAAACAATTAGAGGCGAGGCAGCGGCGAGCGAGGCAGAGGCGGAGTAGGAGTCGGAGGCGGAGGCGGTAATCGGAGCCGTCCGAGGGCCGCCGCAAATTTACAGCCGCGGACCAAGATGCCGAGGATCGATCCGGGGCCATCGGGAGCATCGCGAGGATTCGTTTGCTGAAATTTAGTATCGGCCGACTCGTTCACCTCGGTGTTCTCTCATTAGCCGGCTATCTGCCGATCAAATTTACGGGGGCACCTGCGGAACAGCCCGCGGACCGATGGGAAAGGGTTGATCTTGGGACAGCAGCGGCTGCCGTTGGGGATGGGACCGAGTACGCGGAGCGGGGCGCTTGAAACTTCCACGATTTATCGTCGATTCGAGCATTTGGAATTCGAACGACGACTCCGAGACACCGATCAAATTTATCATGCTTTCGAACAGTTCGATTCTTTTCCTTTTCGATTAATTGCCGAGGGAATAGGACAAGATCTTACGTCGAGGTTTGTTCGAGGTTCTTCTATGATTTCATCGTTGTTGCTTGGAATAATAAAGAGATTTAAATAATAAAGATCGAGGATAATCCGGTTCGGTTAATCGACGCTCTACTGTACCAAGTTCGCGTGAATTTTAATATTCTGCTAAAGACTCCAGTGTGGCATGAACAATTCTTCGTGCAGAAAGTGAATAAAAGTCGAGAAAAAGTATACGTTTTCATGGTCGGAAGAAACCGTCCAGAGTTCTCGAGTTAAACTGTCTTCTTCGAGTGCAAATCGATCCACGCTTAATAGATTGACTTTAGAATACACTACCACGCGCGTGACTGTCTATCGTAAGCTCGACGGAGCAGAGAATAATCTATTTTGAATGTTGTCCGAAGGCTCGCTCATTTTCTGAATTTTTTGCCGACAGCTTAAGATGACAGTTGTTTGCGTTGGATCTAAAAGAAGACCTTCGCGAGAGACGCTCTCACGAATACGTTTAGCAAAAATAAAGGAACGGGAACCTAGATACCGCCCGCTACGAAGTCTTCCAAATGTTCCGTCCTCTAAACGCAGAAAGAGAGAACGGAGGATCGATTCTTCTACTTCTCTGCCACTCTCGACTAGGCAACAATAATCTTGGCACAATATATACATATAGTACTTGGCATAACCTTGACATATAGGATCAGCACAAGGAAATTCACAGCGACCCAAAACTTGACATTTCCCGGAGAAATTACCGTATCTTCTTCGCACTCGATCCACCAATATTTGCCACGAACGCCGAGAATCCGCGGTCAAGCACAACCAGCGATCGCAATCGAGACTGCGAAACCCATCGAACGGACGTCTCCGTCCGAAAACGGCCGTCTCTGATACCGGTAAAACGAACATGAAATTTATACGCGCGCTCGTCGAATAAGCGAGAGAGAGAGCACGATCGAATAAAACGGCGGGATCGGACCGACCCAATAATAAGTAGGCTAACTACCAGACTGGCAGGTAACTCTGTCGCCTATCCAAACG